>NW_005371823.1:448080-458524 GCF_000412655.1 Myotis brandtii | reverse complement strand
GGTGGCCCCCCCCTTCCCCCCCCCCCCAGTGCACAAATTTTTGTGCACCGGGCCTCTAGTATATATATAAAATCCATGGTCGCTTGGCTTTTATATATATAGACATATGAAAGGCTAAGATGACTAGCACATGGGCAATACATATAAAGCTCTTGCTGGTGCCAATCACACATGTGTTTTGATCTGTCATTGTTGATCGTGAATTTGGTTGACACTTCTATTATAGAGAAAGGGCAAATAGCGATATTAAAATATTTCTTCTAATTCCTCTCAATGTGCACAAATTCGTGCACTGGGCCACTAGTATCATATACAGTTCTTGTGTAAGCACTCGTACTTTATCTAATGCACCCAACAGGTTCAATAAATTCCAGATTTTTTTTATGAAGTCATCTACTCTTTTCCATGCCTCAAAATAAAGGCTTTACTACTAGATAACATCCTTTTCTACCTTTATTTTCGTATTATATTTTTATTTACTTCAGAGAGGAAGGGAGAGGGAGAGAAAGATAGAAACATCAATGATAAGAGAGAATCATTGATCAGCTGCCTCCTACACCCCCCTACTGGGGATCGAGCCTGAAAGCCAGGCGTGTGCCCTTGACCAGAATCAAACCCAAGACCCTTCAATCCACAAGCTGACACTCTATCCACTGAGCCAAACCAGCTAGGGCTCCTTTTCTACCTTTAAAAGAGACCTTCTTGCTAACACCTTTACAAAGTTGCTCCACAATATTAATCCAAGGAGGCAAATTGGAAATTTGCTTTAAACAATTTTCTCTCTCTCTCTCTCTCTCTCGTTTAAGCCCCAAGGCTTTAGAGATGAAATGAGGTTCAGAAAAAAACTTGGCCAAGGTCTTTACAGCAGAGAAAGAAGGAAAATCTGCCTAAAATGCAATCCTGTGCTTCTGCAAATATGTCTCTTCTCTGAGCAAAATCTTAGTAAAATAAATCATTTTCTCTACTGTTTTAAGTCTCTTAGTTTCTGTTTATATATAGATATATATTTTATTATTATTATCAATTATTATTATATTGATTTCAGAGAGGAAGGGAGAGAGAGATAAACATCAATGATGAGAGAGAAATCATTGATCGGCTGCCTTCTTTACGTCCCCTACTGGGAATCGAGCCCGCAACCCAGGCATGTGCTCTTGACTGGAATCAAACCCAGGACCCTTCAGTCCGAAAGCCAATGCTCTATCCACTGAGCCAAACCAGCTAAGGCCAAGTCTCTTAGTTTCTAACAGCTTTGTAAAGGTTCTACTCAAAGTTCTGAGTACCAGGAGAAAAATAATGAGACTGTTCAAGGGGCAAAAGAGATGTAGCAAGTCAGAGACTGATGATTCAAAATCATCTTCTGAGCTGCAAAACTGCCATTCTCCAGAGCTTTTTCTCAATCCATTGAGATTTTGCTTCCTAACAATTGCTGTCCTTTTAGCTTGAGTAAACTGTCATAAAACTTTAAAAATAAGGAAGGAAGGAAGGAAGGAAGGAAGGAAGGAAGGAAGGAAGGAAGGAAGGAAGGAAGGGAGGAAGGGGAAGATGAAGGTGGAGGAGGAGATAGTTGGGGAGGAGGAGGAGGAAGAGAAGAGGGAAAGAAGAGGGAAGGATTATTGTCTGATGTGTTCAACGATCTTCCCTACATCAATAACACTATCTTGCATCTCTCAAAACTCATTCTCATTCAATTATCTTATTTAACTTCAAGGAAGCCCTGGAAGATAAGCATATCTTCCTTACACATAATCAATTACATATACACAGGTGAAATGCAGTTGAAATAGGCCATGTACCCACTCCAAAAACTTACCAACCACACAAGAGAACAAATCTGACCCAAAAAACACAGCAACCCATTTATAATAATCATTTAAAATAGCAAGGTTCACCATATGGGGAAATGGCTTCATAGTAAGAAGTCACTAACAGAAGAAATAAATATGACCAGAGGTTGGAGAGAGGAGGACACACATAATCAATGACAATAAAGAAAACTGTGCAATTAAACAAGGGAGTTAATGAGCATTTTTGCAAAACCTGTAGGAAGTACCTCAGAGCAAACTAACGCAGAAGATGATGTCATCCAGCGACAAACTGGTGAAATGTGAGAAAGGAAACCATACCAAACAGGTGTACTCTTAATCTATTCTTGTTAATTACAGCATTAATGCCGCCATCTGGTAGAACACACTTCTTGCCACACCTCACAACTCGGGCAGGTGGACTGCAAGTCTCACTGCTTGCCTTAGCAACTGGAGCTCGTTACAGCTGCACAGCGCGAATTCATGGGCCTCATGAAAGCTCCACGCATTACCTCATTCAGGCCCAGACTACACCTCAATCTCACTCTCCTTATGGCCAAAAGCTGTAAGTTTAACAGGGTCCAATTTCAGACGATACACGATAATATCTCCACATAACTCTTAGTTGTTCTATCTTTAGACAAGGACCACACTTGAGCCCTCGCTGATAAAAGCTGCTTCACTTGCCATTTCACATTAAAGTATAGGGGCCAGGATTCTCTTCCTTCTAAGCATTTAACTCAGGTGGGACAGCCCTTAGACACACACTGACCAAAGGATGAGGAATGGCTCACTAGACCAATCACCTGTGAAATACTGTGACACACACTTCCTCCTTCTCTAGAGAGCTAGTCTCTACCATCTGCAGCTCCTCTTTGAATTTATCCTCCTTTTCATCTCTTTCCTGGTGGACAAATTGTGTGAAATGCATGTTTCTTTTGTGGGCTGGCTGAATGTTGTGTATGTTCAACTCTTTTCTCTTCAAGAGCACTTCCCCAGCCCCAGCTGGTTTTGCTCAGTGGATAGAGCATCGGCCTGTGGACTGAAGGGTCCCAGGTTCGATTCCGGTCAAGGGCACGTGCCCAGGTTGCGGCCTCGATCCCCAGTAGGGGGAGTGTAGGAGGCATCGGATCAAAGATTCTCATCATTGATGTTTCTATCTCTCTCTCCCTCTTCCTTCCTCTCTGAAATAAATAAAAAAAAAATTTTTTTTTTTTAAAAAAGAGCACTTACCCAGCCAAACATTAACATGAAGAGAAAGGACTCGAGCACTCATGGCGCTCATGTCAGCGGGCTCCCAGAAAGTCCATGGAAATGAAATAACTACTGCAAAAATCGTAAATAGAGATTTCAAGTGCAAATATTTTATAGCTGAAGTACGACAGCATTGTTTGCAATGAAGACAAGTGCATGCATTACAGCCAAGACCTATTTTCCACACAATGCTTGACATGTAAGAGGCACTCATCGGGCAGGGTCTTCTGTTCTGGCTGAACGGTGTTCTCTTGTTCCTCAGCCACGGGTTGAATGACATCGTGGCTACATATTAGCAAAAAAGCCAAACTATTTTAACCAAAATTGAGAAATAAAAAAAAAAAGCACTTTTCAGACACAGAGAGAAAATTTCACCCATAAAAGAAATACTATAATCTGCATTTCCCTTCAGCAGCCCTTTTCAAGTATGACCTTTAGGAAGCTCTTCCAACACTGGGGAGGGAAAAAACTTTAATTAAAAGAAAGGGCAGCAAAGATGCCTAAGGAAGGGGGATGGCTTTTTACCCTGCAGTAGAGAAAGGTGGATTTTCCCAAAGCTCTGGAGCCACCAGGACAGAATGCAAATCCCAGGGCCAGGATTATACAGAGCACACAGCTGCAGGCCCTGGGGCTGGGCCGGCACATCAAGCCTAAATAACTGCATGTTGGTAAAATTCCCTCAGAGCCAGCAATACTCACATGATGTGTGCCTTATCTTTTCTAGAAGTGCGAGGCTCTCTCTGATCCATAGAAATTTAAAGCAACACTTTATTCCACCTTCTCTAGATCCCACCGACAGGGTCCAAATACGCTTTTGTGGAAGAAGCACAAATTAAACTCTAGTATTGCTTTCCTCCAATGAGGAGGCCTGTGGATTTAAAATGATAATCGCCACGCTCAAGAGGATTAAACTTGAAAAAGCTAAAGCCTGTTAGGTCGTGAACTCGGCTTTGGCAGGATGAAAATGCTGTACCTTCCTGTAATATGCTTAGCACAAAAAGGCTCATCTGCCCCACACAGTGCCCGCTGGGACTTCTGTAGAGAGATAACACCAACCAGAGCAGTGGTTCTCAACCTTGGCTGCACATTAGAATCACCTGGGAATCTTTTTAAAATCCTGATTTCTGGGCCTCATCCTCCGGAAATTCTGTTTCTTTGTTATGGGGTGGGGCCGCAACATTAGTAACAAAGAAACGGAATTTCCGGAGGATGAGGCCCAGAAATCAGGATTTTAAAAAGATTCTCAGGTGATTCTAATGTGCAGCCAAGGTTGAGAACCACTGGACTAGATGGAAGGAACTTGATATGTAAAGCCCTTTCCTGAGAAGGACTCGCTGTCACTGTCACAACTCTGACAAGAAAAGAAAATGTCCAAGGGGAAATGTATCAAGATAGCTCTGAATAGGAGTCTCCGACAGCCCTAGAGAAAAGAGGGACAGGAAGAGGCCCTAGGAAACAGAGTGTTTCCCAAAGAAAATGTCACCAGCAAGATAAACCTTGCTGCCTTCTACACAGTCCCCAAGACCAGTCTTGAGGCTTTATCCACATTCAAGGTTAAAGAGAAAAGGGAAACTCCTCTTACTCTTATCTACAGTGGTCCTGACGCCACTCAGAAAGCAGTGACAGTGAGATTCTACAGGAACAGAGCCCTGACCCAGAGAAGCTCACAGTCGCTTTAAAAAAGAAACCAGAGGTTTACAAGTCTGCCCGTGGACAGGCTCTTCCCTTCCACCTCTGAAGGGGGCTGATGCCCCACTACTACCTGCCAAAGTACTTCCTGAAAAGTAACAGTCCTCTCGGCCTGGAATACTTACCCGTTTAGGATCTGATCAAAATCATGACTAGATGGTTCCATGATTACTTCCTTTTTCCAATCTGCATATAATAAAATACAAAGTTCTAGGCATTTAGACAAATGGAGTCATGTGAGCACCACCACAGTGAGATGCAGAGCAGCCCATCACCCCTCCTAGACGTCCTTCACTTCACACAGTGCATTCACGGCAGATCATCCGAGTTGTAAGTTACAGGTTCATTCCTTCGGATTGCCAAGTTGCAGTCCATGGTGTCCATGTTCCTAAGTTTGTGTATCCACTCACCAGCTGAAGGATCTTTGGGTTGTTCATGGCTTTTAGCAATTGTGAAAAAAAGCCACAATAAGCATTCACATATGTAAGTTGACATTTCTTTTGGGTAAATACATACCTAAGAGTGGGACTCCTGAGTCATGTAAGTACATGTTTACTCTATAAGAAACTGCCGAGATGTGGTATTGGCAGGTTTTTATGCCATTCCAATGGACATACAGTGGTTTTTCATTGTGGTGTTAATTTGGATTTCCTTAACAAATGATGTTCAGAGTCTTAGGCTATTTGCCATCAATATATCTTCTTGGGTGAATTGTCTGTTTAAATCTTTTCCCCATTTTTTTAATGGATTATTTACTTTCTGATTATTGAGTTCTGAGAGTTCTATATATTTTCTGGATACAAATCCTCTTTGGATGTGTGATTTAAAAATATATTATCCCAGTCTATGGCTTGGCTTTTTTTTTTTTAAATAGATTTCTTCTTTAGAGCAGTTTTAGGTTCATAGCAAAATTGAATAGAAAGTCCAGATATCTCCCATATACCCTCAGTGTGGTGGCTCAGCTTCTCATTTTCTTTCTTTCTTTCTTTTTTTAATTGATTAGAGAGAGAGAGAAACATCCATTTGTTGTCCCACTTATTTATGCACATTGGTAGCTTCTTGTATGTGCCCTGTTGGGGAATTAAACCCGAAACCTTGGCTTATTGGGAGGATGTGCTAACCAACATGGCAGCACAGCTCCTCGGCCGCCAGGTACTGGATGAAGACCTGAGAAGTCCTAGGCGTATAGGAGAGACCTTATTGTAGACCAAGCAGCCATTGCTACTACAGAAGCCATGACACAAAGCAGTTCTTCAAAGCAGCCCCACAGAAGCAGCCGCACACCAGCTGGTCAGTGGCAACTTACATACACACTCAAACAAAAGAGGGCCTCGTACCATTGGTGACGCCTGTGCTACATTAACATAAACAGGTTACACAAGGGTGAGCTTGCTCAGTACGTATATTACAGTGGTTCCCAACCTTTTTATGGTCATGCCCCACCTAAGCATCTCTAAAATCCTGATGCCCACCCCCCCGTGACATAAAATTATTATTCAAAAAGTGAACTCCTATTCATGTGGAGGAAGCCTAAAAGGCCATTAACTTGGTCTCAAAAAGCTTCCAAAGAACATGGCATCCATGAAAAAGAAAAGAACGAAAGGACAGTTGAAGTACTGAGGAAGAAATCACTAAGAAATTTTTTAAAAAACAAGAAGTGATATGAAAAAAATAGCAAATAAAGTTTCAAAACATATAATAGAGAAGTGAAATGCATAAACATGTCACAATATATATTTATATACTGTATATGAGGCCCCTAGAACCATAAGAAATGCAAAAAGTTCATTGTTAATAACTCCGTCTCGTCTCGAATTGCCCCCTTAAAAATCAAATTGCCCCCTGTGGGGTGTGTGCCCCATGCTGGGAACAAGTGGTATACTGACACTTCTGAGTCGCTGCCCTCGCACCTGGGTGGGGCAGAGGGGCCTTGGTCATCCAGCTACTCTGACTAGGGTTCCCACACCAACTGAGCACTTGATCAGAGCTCTTCTTATTTTCTGAAGTGTCTTTCCAGAGCAGTTTTTTATTTACATGAAGTACAATTTATTTATTTATTTTTTATTTTGGCAGGTTACGCTTTTGGTACTATATCTAAGAAATTTTTTCCTAACCCACAATCACAAGCATTTTCCCCTGTTTTTGTCTAAAAGAAGAACAGCTAACCTTCCATTCCTTCCAAGGCAGTTTTGCTCGTGGAGCACGGTTATAACTGCTTCAATGTCTGTCTCATAATTCCAATATCTGGGTCATCCTGGGGCTGGCATTTGTTGATTGCCTTTTGCCTCAAAAATTAATCACATCTTTCTGATATACTGTGAAATATGAAGTTGCTTAGACTGGTTTAAAAAAAAAAACACACTGTTTTAACTGTTAAAAATCCTCTGGTGGACATAATGATTTCACTTATTTGTTCCACTTTATTAGGCAATCAATGTGGTTAGGTTCAGACAGCAGGTTCTGTTTCACCTGCTGTGGGCGAAGCTCCACTGTCCCCTCAGCTCTCAGGCTCTGGCGGCTTCAGGTCCCCATGCTCAGCTCAGGGTGCGGCCTGGCCTCAGGCCGGGTCACACACGTGAGAGGATCCCCTTCAGCTCTCTCCTCTCTAGGACTCTCCCAACCCCCAACCCAAAGGCAGGGTTTCTCTTGGAGTTCCAGGTGCCCACATTGCCCCTCAAGGGCAAACGAGAGAGCGAGACCGAGAAAAAGAGAGAGAGAGAGAAAGAGAGAGAGAGAGAGAAAGGAGCATTCTCCCACAACTCCTGGACTGCAGGAGCCCCTTCCTTCCAGTTCCCCTGGTCAGAAAGACGGGATTTCTACAGATATCTCAGCTGCTGACACCGCCAGCTACCCTGGTTCTCCAAGGAGATTCCCCCTCACCCATCTCACTCAAAAAAAAAAAAAAAAAACCCAAACTGAATACCTCAGCTCATGTCCCCGCCCCTCACCCAACCGCAGTATAAAAAAAGCGCCCCCCTCCATGTTGGCGTGAATCCACGTGCCCTGTCTTTGGGGTACGTGGGTCTCCCGGGGACGCAGAATAAACTTTCCTTTCCTTTCTTTTCTGATTCACTGGACTCTCTATTTCTTGCGCCGCCTCCTGAGCCACCTAACCTAACAACCGCCAGCTACCCTCCTCACCCCTCTCACTCAAAAAAAAAAAAAAGACGAACACCCCCATACTTTCCAGCCTGCATTTTCCTGGGTTTTTTGGCCAGAAGTATGGGATTTTCTAGGATTTTAGCTGCCTTTGCACCATGGCTGCAGCTCTGCTGAGAGCCTGCCCTTGCCCTGAGGCCAGAGAGAAAAGAAAAACAATGAGGAACTCACCCCACTGGTCCCCCATACAGGTCACTGCTCTAGGTTTCCACTTCCTTCTCCATTTGCCAGCTTTTCTTTACTTTTTTGAGTCAAGTGATCAATTTGTCCACAGTTTTCAGTCGCAGTCAGCAGGAGAAAGAGGCCGCAGCGGGCTACCTTCACCTTGGTCGTGTCCTCCCAGTAATTTCAGTTACTTGCCGAGGCAGCATCTCTCTTGACCACTTCACGTCAGGACAGCTTACACACCTGAGCCCATTTCACTGTCCACTTGAGGGTATTGCCAGGGTAGAGAAACCCCCATCACTGATTCTTATAAAGCCATGACAGCTGGCGCACATTTTCATCCTCCTCTTAGGTGTCACTATTTATGTCAGACCCTTAATAAAAGGAGGCAGGAAAGGAAAACAAAACTACCTGACCGCTGTAAGCCTCCATCTTTTGCCTTCCCTCCCAAACACACCAGGCTTAAGAGGCCAGAGGGTAGTTCACTCTTCATTGAAAACAGCTGCTCATCAGGTTGGTGATAGAGTGGTCTAGCGCCCTGGGCTAAGAAACTTATCTACACATGTTCAGGCTGTTAAGGCATCAAAGAAAGAAACTGTGTTAGAAATTCTGGAAGATGCGTCTTCCTTTGGCAGAGGCATTTAAACTTATTCTGGCTCTTTTCGTTGATGGCAAAACAGAGGACTGTGTCCAGGGAGGAGCCCTTAGAGTGGGTTTGGTTTCCCTTTACTGCTTTTAGCTGTAATAGGAAAAGCATACAGCTGCTAACAGAAGATGAATACGAATGTTTCCAGAATACTGGAAGTAACACCAGACTTCAACACAGACTCCATTATTCAGTAACATAACTAGCTACCGAGAGCCTGTACTATGCCAGGCACAGTTTAATGTGGAGGAATAGAGCAGCTTCCATTCTACCGCAGGAGTCAAACAACAAGCAAATGAATAAATAAATACGCAATGTTTGTATAAATATGTAAAACACAGTGATTTCAGGTAGACAAATATTACAAAAATAAAGTAGGGTAACTGGAGAAGAAGGAGGGAACTGTTATACAGGATAGTCAAAGATAACACTTAAGCCGTAGCTGGTTTGGCTCTGTGGATAGAGCATCGGCCCGCGGACTCTGTTAAGGCATCAAAGAAAGAAACTGTGTTAGAAATTCTGGAAGATGCGTCTTCCTTTGGCAGAGGCATTTAAACTTATTCTGGCTCTTTTCGTTGATGGCAAAACAGAGGACTGTGTCCAGGGAGGAGCCCTTAGAGTGGGTTTGGTTTCCCTTTACTGCTTTTAGCTGTAATAGGAAAAGCATACAGCTGCTAACAGAAGATGAATACGAATGTTTCCAGAATACTGGAAGTAACACCAGACTTCAACACAGACTCCATTATTCAGTAACATAACTAGCTACTGAGAGCCTGTACTATGCAAGGCACAGTTTAATGTGGAGGAATACAGCAGCTTCCATTCTACCACAGGAGTCAAACAATAAGCAAATGAATAAATAAATATGCAATGTTTGTATAAATATGTAAAACACAGTGATTTTAGGTAGACAAATATAAAAATAAAGTAGGGTAACTGGAGAAGAAGGAGGGAACTGTTATACAGGATAGTCAAAGATAACACTTAAGCAGAGAACCAGGCAGGCTAAGGAATGAAGCCAGGCCAGGTTCTGGGGGTAGAGACACATGTTCCAGGCAGCACATGCACAGGCCCACAGGAGAGAACAATCCTGCCACATTCAAGAATCAGAAATAAAGCAAGCATCATAGCTACAATGGGTCACACTTAGAAGAAAAAGCAAAGCAGTAGGCCTAAGAGGCAAGCCGCCATCAGATCATGAAGGACCTTATAGGGCATAGTAAGGAATCTGGATTGTATCCTAAATGGTGGACAGGCAGACCTACAGAACATAAAAATGCAAGGCTAATCTCACCATCTTGCTCTCCATCATTGAGAGCTAAGCCTGATGTTAAAATCCACTTCAAACCCGGTCTTAACAGATCAAGAAGTCAAAACAAAGTCAAATCTGATTTATTGATGATAGCCATTCTGACAGGTGTGAAATGGTACCTCATTGTCGTTTTGATTTGCATCTCTCAGATGATTAATGACTTTGAGCATCTATAATACTAAAAGGGTAATGTACTAATTAGACCAGACATCTTCCAGACCTCATTCCGGACATACTTCCTGACGAAACCGGGACCAGAGAGAAGCCAGCCCGGGTCCTGGGAGCCTGCGGGCGGACGGAGGAGGAAAGCCGGGGTCCCGGGTGCCAAAGGGAAGCCAGTGCCGGCAGCCGGGGGAAGAAAGGCCTACTCTTGCACGAATTTTTGTGCATCAGGCCTCTAGTGTTTTCATATGT
>NW_005371823.1:445965-446817 GCF_000412655.1 Myotis brandtii | reverse complement strand
CTGAACATTTTTATCAGAAAAGGGCGTTGGACTTTGTCAAATGCCTTTTCTGCATCAATTGATATGATTATGTGGTTTTTGTCTCTCAATTTGTTTATGTGATGTATCACATTTATTGATTTGCGGATATTGTATCAGCCTTGCATTCCTGGAATAAATCCCACTTGGTCATGGTGTATGATCTTTCTAATGTAATGCTGGATCTGGTTTGCTAGAATTTTGTTGAGGATTTTAGCATCTATGTTCATCAGGGATATTGGCCTGTAATTCTCTTTCTTTGTGGTGTCTTTATCTGGTATTGGTATTAGGGGAATGCTGGCTTCATAGAAAGAGCTTGGAAGTGTTCCTCCCTCTTGAATTTTTTGGAATAGTCTGAGGAGGATAGGTTTTAGTTCTTCCTTGAATGTTTAGTAAAACTCCCCTGGTGAAGCCATCTGGCCCCAGGCTTTTGTTTGCTGGAAGCTTTTTGATGACTGCTTCAATTTCCTCCATATTTATTGGCCTATTGAGATTTTTAGGTTCTTCCTGATTGAGTTTTAGGAAGTTGTATTTTTCCAGGAATATGTCCATTTCCTCTACGTTGTCTATTTTGTTGGAATAGAGTTGTTCTCATCACAAATCAACAAATGACAAGTGCTGGCGAGGATGCGGAGAAAAAGGAACTCTCCTGCACTGCTGGTGGGAATGCAGACTGGTGCAGCCACTGTGGAGAACAGTATGGAGTTTCCTCAAAAAACTAAAAATGGAACTCCCATTTGACCCAGTGATCCCACTTCTAGGAATATATCCCAAGAAACTAGAAACACCAATCAGAAAGGATATATGCACCCCTATGTTCATAGCAGCACAATT
>NW_005371823.1:442548-444915 GCF_000412655.1 Myotis brandtii | reverse complement strand
CCCGGGCGTCCCGTGTGCAACCCGACCCAGGGTGGCGGGGCGGGACAGCGTGGCTCCTCTGTCACCCCAGCTTTCTCATCACAGCTCCCTTGGAGGCCTAAGCCTTTAGTCAGACATCCCCCAAGGGCTCCCTGGCTGCCAGAAGGATGTCTGACTGCAAGCTTAGGCCTGATCCCCTGGGGAGTGGGCCTAAGTCGACAGGTGGACATCCCCTGAGGGGTCCTGGACTGCAAATGGGCGCAGGCCAAGCTGAGGGACCTTCCCGCGCCCCCCCCCCCTGCACAAATTTTTGTGCACCGGGCCTCTAGTTGATAAATAAATATCATATATATTTAAAAAAAAAACAACAACAAAGTCAAATCATAAATTTAAAGATGAATGAAGAAGAGAAACACACACACACAAAAAAAACCCTAATAGACACAGACAACAGTATGGTGATTACCAGAGGGAAAAGGGGATGGGAGGGTAGAAGAGGGTAAAGAGGGGAGAAATGGTGATGGAAGGAGTCTGGACTTGGGTGTGAACACACAATACAACATACAGATGATGTACTGTAGAACTGTACACCTGAAACCTATATAATTTTATTAACCAATGCCCAAGAAGTTCCATTTAAAGTTTTTAAAAAATAATAAAGATAAGTGAAGCACAACGCATCCAAAAATAATATCATATATTTCATAAATGATAATCTCAAATGCCAAATTATTCTTTTTCTACTAGAAAACTGAAACACTACATTTAGGTTTTTTACTTGTATTTTTATTATAAAAATCTTCAAACAAAATACACTAAATCTCCCAGGTACCCATAACCCAGCTTCAAAAACTATAAATAATTTGCCAATCTTGTTTTTAATCTATCACTCCCTACTTTACACACACACTTTTCAATGTATTTTTACCACATGCCATTTAAAGGAAAGGGAAAAAATGCTAATCATACGTGTGATGTAAACAATCACAAATAAGAAGAGAATTAAAAAATCAGGAACTAAGAGAATAGATATATGTAGGCTCCAGCAAAAAGCAGCCTGGGCTATTCATTTCAATAATGTAACAGTCAGATGTCCTTGGCATTAAAATTCCCTTCAGTTTCTTAATCTACTTCATCTGAAGTCTTCACATTAAACCACTGGTTTAAAAAAAAAAAAAAATACCTATTTATTGGTGGTTAGAAAGTGAGCCCCCTGTATTAGTCACCTTGAACTGCCACAACAAAATGCCACAGACTGAGTGGCTGAAACAATATAAGCTTATTTCTCACAATTCTGGAGACTGGAAAGTCCAAGCTTAAGGTGCCAGGAAATTCAGTGTCTAGTGATGGCTCCGTCCTAGCTTGTAGACGGCTGCTTTCTCGCTGTATCCTCATAATGTCAAGGAGAGAGAGCACTCTGCTCTCTCCATTCCTCTTCTTATAAGGGCACCAGCTCCATCAGGGTAGGCCCCACCCTTATGACCTCATTTAAATTTAATTACCTCTTTAAGGCCCTATCTCCTTCAAGGGCTTCAATGTGTGAATTTGGGGGACACAAACATTCAGTCCATAACATCATTAGTAATCATTATTAATGTCAGAAAACAAAAAAAGAGAATCTCTTTTGCCCAGAAAATATTCATTAAGGAAAACTATCAAGTCATATAAAGTACCATAAACAAAAAGGAAACAACTGGGAATATAAAAGGCTTCCAAATAGCATATTAATATTCATTATATATTCATTAATATATATGTGAGGTTAAAGAGAAGGACACCGGCCAACTGTATATATTTATACAACGTATACAGTCAGCTCCTGCACTAAAAAATAAAGGTGCCTCAAAGGTGCCTCTTTAAATGATTCTTTTCAAATATATGTGATTTTAAAGATGTAGCAGCTTTGGAAGTGGGAAGGTACAGATGGCTTTGGCACCAAAAAGTCACTCTATACCTAAACTGTAACTGCAAACTCAATTTTTACAATCCAGAAAAGAAGGTAGTGGACACAAAAGTTAATACATCAGAAGAAGCTAATAACCCAAAAGAAAAGAACAACTCCCAAAATCTACGATTTTTTCCACAAAATTTATTCTGTAGATTTCACTTCTACCTTGACTCTAAGCCATCAGTGCTCAGTAACAAATGAAACTATATTGAAATTTCATGGATATGATAATCCATAACAGATGTGGAGTTTATACTTCACGTCAGTCTTTAGATTTGGGACACCTATAGCAAACAAGTATCAATTCATTCTCTTTCTCACTTATAAACATTTAAATGTAAAAAGCCTTTAAGAGACTATTCAGTTCTAGAATGCCATCATTATAGTTTACTAGAGGCCCAGTGCACAAATTCATGCACAAGTGGCCAGCAATTAGGGCT
>NW_005371823.1:428326-442535 GCF_000412655.1 Myotis brandtii | reverse complement strand
GGGGGGAGGGGTTGGCCGGCCGGGGGGAGGGACCACAGGAAGTTGGCCAGCCCTGGGAGGTTGGCTGTGGAAGCAAACTGACCTCCTGCGTTGAGCATCTGCCCTCTGGTGGTTAGTGCACATCATAGCAACCAGTCGACTGATTGTATGGTCACTCAGTCGCTTAGGCTTTTATATATATAGATAATCAATTAAACCATCCTTGTAGATATAAAAAAAAATGTTAGATTCAGATGTGCTCTGAGCCAACATTTTCACCTAAAAATACCTATGTTAAGGATAAAATATTAAATGGCATATTAAACTCACACATTTACTAATTATCCTTGCCTGAATTACCCTTGACCATGACATATACATTGATGATCAGTCAGAGGTAATGCCCACACATGCAAAAGATAAGAAACCCCATCAACAAAGGATGATATTCTTCTGTAACTTGTTTCTCTGATTCCTACTCTTTTCCCTGATGAGTAAGACTGTACTATTCTAACAAAAGAAGAAACACAAAGGAGAATGATGAGTATACATCGTTTCTTAGATTTTCCAGTCTGGTTTGAAATAATATCAACAATCCAGGAAGCAATCAGAATTGACGAGCAAAGAATTATAATCACACCCGGCCAGTGTGGCTCAGTGGTTAAGCGTTGACCCATGCACCAAGAGGTCACAGGTTCCATTCCCAGTCAGGGCACATGCCTGGTTTGGGAGCTTGATTCCCAGTAAGGGGTGTGCAGGAGGCAGCCTATCAATGTTTCTCTCTCATCAATATTCCTATCTCTCCCTCTTCCTTCCTCTCTCTCTAAAAAAAGAATTATAATCACTATGAAGATATTGTTGGTATTGTTTTAACGTATTCAGCTAAGGTTTGAACACACTCAGCTTTGCATGCATTCCAAGATTGTTCCCTCGATGACTCAAGTATGAAATGAATGTTACTTCCATTTGAAAAAATGTTGGACTTCTTACTCCACCTGCTGTTCACTGCTAAAACTGTGCTTTGGTGGCTGGTTTCATCTTGGCTGTGAGCAGACACACCTTCTATGCAACAGATAGTGCCTGGGAGTGGCCTGAAATGTTCTTTCCCTTGTTGTTTTGGAGCTGGTCAAGGGCCTTGGAGTTCATACATCTAGTTCAACCTTCATTTGACAGATGGTTTGATGGCCCTTTATTTGAATAGGCAAAAAGCAGTTACATATTTGCTTTTAACTCTACTATTCACTTGTTTTTAAAAAATCCTGTAAGCAGAACTTTTGTAAAAGAAAATAACAGCATGGATGGATTTTTAGAATATCATGCTAATCAAAATAAGTGAGACAGAAAAAGTCAAGAACCATATGATTTCACTCATATATGGGGTATAAAACTGAAAGCAACAAATGAACAAACAAGAAAAACAAACAAAAAAATCATAGACACAGACCACAGGGTGGTGGTTTCCAAAGGGAAGGTGGGGTGGGAGGGACAGTAAAGGGTAAAGGAGGTCAAATATATAGTGATGGAAAGCAACTTGACTTTGGGTGTTAGGCACATGATGCAATATACAGATGATGTGTCACAGAATTGTACACTTGGAAACTATATAATCTTATTAACCAATGTCACCCCAATAAATTTAGTTTTTTATAAAAGGGGAAATGAAGCATCACCATCACAGTCATTTTTTAAGCCATTTGAGCTTCCAAACTGTGTATTTACAGAGCATTTCTCAATCCAACACTTAAGCTTTTTAATCAAGAAGGATAATTTAATTGATTACAAGCTATAAAGATGGCATTCTAAAACTGAGTAGTCTCTTAAAGACTTTTCACATTTAAATGTTGTATAAGTGATAGAATGAGAATTAATACTTGTTTTTTATAAATGTCCCCAATTTAGGAAGAAAAACTTTGAGAAGGAAAGGCAAATAGAAGTTTCAAAATCTTTTTAATGTCACATATCACAGTAGCCCACTTAAAACATATGTTTAAGGAACTAGAACTTGGGGGATGGGAGTATGACTTTTACAGCCTGGGATACTTCAAGTATACTCAGTGTGGTGAAGTCACACACCTCGACTTTGGGGTACTGGGCAGAAGTCTCAATTCCTAAGTCATTTAGTGGACACCTTAAATTCCCATCTCCATATTTTACTACTGCACCTGTTGCAATCTCAAAGAATAATAAGATACATATTAAATAAACTAGAAAAACTGAAGTCAACAGATCTAAAGGATGAACTACAATTCAATACAGCCTAACCATTTGCTATATTCGAAAGGAAAAGAGAAATGCTTGATAGGAAAGCATGAAAAGTACATAATTGTATTAGGAGAGGAAGAAACAATTCAGAATTAACAATTCAGAATTAGTTGTTTTGCTCATTCATAAACAAAAAACAATAAATCTCAATCTAGAAGTCAGAAACCTCGAGTTCAAGTACCAATCCCATCACCAACTATTTGGCTGTACCCTTAAAAATGTCTAAGTCCACCCAATTACTATCTCTTCATCTGTAAAACTACATTTAATACTGCCTGCCTCTTTCACAGGGAGGTTCTGATAATCAATTAAATGTGAGGATTTCTTTCAGGTCCTACCCTGAAGAAGCACTTTCAGTTCATTTAAGTTTTATTGTTTAATTGATTTCCTCAACATATGAGTAATGCATGCTCATGGTAACAAAATAAAAATTTAAATAGTACAGAAGATATTAAAAAAAGAAGTTTCCTCATCCTCCTTATCACCAAAAGTAACTACTACATGTTTCCTATACAGCCTGCCAGAAATATCCTATGCGTATGAATGAGTACCTTCTTCTCACACAAATGGTATGATACTATACTAACTTTTCTGAAGTGTTTCCCTTGGTATTGGACATTTTCCATATCTACCCCATTCTTTAACAGCTGCATGGTATTCCTCTGCATAGACATGCCATCTTTTATTTAATCAGTCCTTCTTGATAGATATTTAGGAAGTTGTTTCCAGGTTTTCCTTATTTTAAACAACGATGCAGTGAACACTCATCTGTGACCAGTCGTCTACTTATATTTGCCAATTGGTTCAGTAAGATAAACTGCTAAATATAGAATTGCTGTGCTACAGGCTAAATTTTGATGTCAAATTGTCTCATTTATTGGTTGTATCAACTTCCACCAAGAGAATCTAAGTTCAGCCAATACTTACTATGATCAACACTTTAAAAAAAATGTTTAAAGTGTTTTTTTCTGTATATAGTTTCATTAGGAAATTTAGCACCAAGAAAACTAATAAGGATTTTTTAAATATTTGTAAGCAACCTAATTTATGTTTACATCATCTCTTTGAAGCAATAAAGAACCTACAATTCCCATTTATCAAAAGAAACAAAAGTAAAAATAATTTTTAAATGGAGGCATAAGACATTCTAGAAAGGAGAGTACTGGTTGCCACAAACTGAATTACCTTAGCCATCATCAAAATAATGGCCTTGGTATCATCACTGTTATTACCCTAGAATTTTATCATTAAGCTAAAAATTTAGATGGCTCTAGCTACTAGACACTTGTCTATGTTTCCCATGGTTTTAAAGGTGTTCCTATGATGCTACTATCTTCTACCTAGAATGCTGTAACAATAAAAAAAATTATGCATGAGGGGAAAAAAAATGAGGCACAAGAAATGCTCTGTCCTGAGTTAGTCCTGCCCTAATTTTACAGTAGAAAGGAGTACTACTAAAAAGCTGGTGTACTTTAATTTTTTCCTGCTAGATTTTAAAAAAATTATCCAATCCCATTATTCTGTACATAGAATAAACACAGCACATTTTTACAAATAAATTCTAGTTTAAATTTAACAAAAATCTACTCTTGCCAATTCATTACTAATAGTTTAAGAAATAGTTAAGAAAAAAATAAACACTAAAATTACCTATCTAGCATTTCAAATATCATAATAAAAAATACAGGATTATATAAGCAGCTTTTTAAAAAACTCTTTATTTAATGATTGACAAAGAATTCAAAGGTAAAAAGTAGCAAAGATACAAAGTATAGACAAAATAATCAAGCTTGAATAATATATAAAACAAATGATTTTAAAACAGAAAAAGAGAATAAAATAGTGAAAAGGGATTCTACAGATATAAAACCTCTGGGTACTATAATTCCTGTTTCAATCTCACAATTTAGAGAATCTGCTGCCTGCATTAAATCAAAAAGTTTAATGGCCTTAGAACTAGGAAAATATAAAATCCAATGTGAATTAAAGCTCTTACGTAAACCTGGTCCTTGGGAGAGCAATAATTTTTTAGTTACTGAGCTTTCAACCACCAAGAGGAGGGTACTTCAACTAATGCATCGAAAGCAAATGAAACAGACAGGATTCTCCTGACCTGAAATCCCAAAAGGACACGGCCTAAAACAGTGATGGCAAACCTTTTGAGCTCAGCGTGTCAGCATTTTAAAAAACCCTAACTTAACTCTGGTGCCGTGTCACATACAGAAATTTTTTTGATATTTGCAACCATAGTAAAACAAAGATTTATATTTTTGATATTTATTTTATATATTTTTTTAATATATTTTATTGATTTTTTACAGAGAAGAAGGGAGAGGGATAAAGAGTTAGAAACATCGATGAGAGAGATCGATCAGCTGCCTCCTGCACGCCCCCCCCTGGGGATGTGCCCGCAACCAGGGTACATGCCCTTGACCGGAATCGAACCCAGGACCCTTGAGTCCACAGGCCGACGCTCTATCGACTGAGCCAAACCAGTTCGGCTATTTTATATATTTAAATGCCATTTAACAAAGAAAAATCAACCAAAAAAATGAGTTCACGTGTCACCTCTGACACGCGTGTCATGGGTTTGCCATCACTGGCCTAAAACCACTCTCTCTCTAGCTTGCACCACCTACCTGCTAAATACTTTCAAAATAGACGCTAATTGAGGAAAACCAGAAGCTTCACGGAGAAAGGTGGCATTTGAGCTCAGCATGTGAATGGAAAGTGTAAAAATTACAACAGTAGAGGTCGGGTTGCAAACTATAGAATTATGGCTAACTTAGGCAGAAAAGGAATTTACTAGAAGAATTTCAGGTAACTTGTAAAATCCATGAGAAGTCTAGAGGCTATGGTGCAGGGGGATGGAGGAGGAGAAAACAAGCAGGAAGCAGGAATCTGAGAACTCAGCCACAGTAACGTAAGAGAAATACACTAGTTAGGATGCCATGGTACCTGCCATCATGAGTCTCCAATTCTCCTGCAGCCATATGTCATTACCTCAAGATTCAAAGCCTAATAAAGCGTGTTACTGAGTCAATGGGCAAAATTTCAGCAAGGACAGATAATAGTATTAAATCAATGTTGATTTCCTGATTTTGACAGTTGTGCTACGGTTATGTAAGAACTTCCCTTGCCTTGGGAAATACACACTTTTTTAAGTGTTTATTTAAACTATTAGTGATTAAGGGTAAAGTGACATCATGTCTACCATTTCCTTTTAAAGATTTTTTTAAATCTTTATTTTAAAAAACATAGTATGTGCATATGTGGAAAAAGAAGATTGGAGGAAAAGGGACAGGTACTTGGCCTGTCCAACTAAACTAAAGTGATCATCTGAGAGGTTGGGAGGTAGGATTCTAACCAGTCTGTTAGATTCCAAAATATACATCATTGACCATTGTGTGATATCTCCCCCTAAAAGAAAGATTTTAAAAACCACAGGTGGGAGGGGGGAATAAAAAGGAAGACAGACAGACAAAATGCAGAATACTTAGTAGGCCTGAGAAGTTATACCCTGGTTATTTATTTGTCTATGAACTTATATGAACTACTACCTTGACCATAATTCTCCAAGTTGAACACTAAAGCTTGGGATCACCATGGTGCCACCCACCAGAGTGGACACTCATCCTCAAGCTCCAACAGCACCTTCTCCTCCCCTCCCTGCCCACCAGGAAGCCAAGCAGAAAACAGATGAGGTGTAAACCTGAGCCCCGCTCCCCACCAAGTCTATCTAAAAACCACCTACTTTCAGTCTACTTCCACGTTGTAAAAATGAAAAATAAATCAACGCGGCTGCTTAATTTCTCCTTCCAATGCATGGAAAATATGTGCTCTTCAAACAATGTTTTCTGGTCACCTCTTAATTCAATGATTCTCTTGGCCAGGGGTTCTCAACCTGTGGGTCGCGACCCCTTTGGGTGTCGAACGACCCTTTCACAGGGGTCGCCTAAGACCATCGGAAAACACATATATAATTACATATTGTTTTGTGATTAATCACTATGCTTTAATTATGTTCAATTTGTAACAATGAAATTGGGGGTCACCACAACATGAGGAGCTGTTTTAAAGGGTCGCAGCATTAGGAAGGTTGAGAACCACTGCTCTTGGCTATGAAGAGAAAAATCCTTTCTAAAACTTAATAGGAATTGTTCTACAAAATCGTTCTGACGTATAAAAGAAGCAGCAAGCTCAAACATAACCTGGGAGCTAGGTGAAGAACAGTTAGGGAAAACTGGAAGCCAAGCTTTGTCTTTAGGAAAATACTCATTTTTTACCAACCTTTGCTCCCAGAAAACTCATAACTTCTTTGAAAGGACTTGGAGTTTGTGAATCTGCAATAGGGGTTAAGCCTTCTTCAATAATATAAGACTAGGCTCTAATAAGCCCATACATTAAACAAGGACATGTTATTTTATTATCAGTCTTGTAGCAAAAGGAAAGCATGAGGGTGAAATAGCCTACTCCTCAATATCATTCCAACTACTGGGATGTGAACTTGAGATTCACACTCAACAGAACCACAGATTCCAAATCCTCTATTTAAGTGAAATTCACACTGCATTAGACTTTGAGAAGGAATACTAGATATTTTAAATTTTCCACAAAATGCAGCTGTAATTGTTCCTTTTATACCAAAGATGATCGAAATCTAATTATGGTGACTATTTCACAGAAACACACCCATTAACAAAATCTCTCAGCATTAATAACTTCTCACAGCTAAATACAAAAATGAAGGAATCACAGCACTGGTAACCCAATAATATATGGGTTTTTGGTAACAGTCCTGTCATCCCAATGATGCTTTGCTTAGATTAATTATATTAAAATGTGTTTACTGCCCTAGCCGGTTTGGCTCAGTGGATAGAGCATCAGCCTGTGGACTGAAGGGTCCCAGGTTCAATTCCGGTCAAGGGCACATGCTCCTGTTGTGGGCTCAACCCCCCAGTAGGGCATGCAGGAGGCAGCCAATCAATGATTCTCTCTCATCATTGATGTTTCTATCTCTCTCCCCCCTCTTACTCTCTGAAACTGATTTTTTTTAATGTGTTTACTATCCTACAACATAAGTTTGACTCGGTGTTAAAGAAATAGGAATCAGCACTGGCTGGTGTAGCTCAGAGGCTGAGCATCGACCTATCCACCAAGAGGTCACCAGTTGGATTCCCCCACAGGTCACATGCCTGGATTATGGGCTCAATCCCCAGTTGGGGCGTGCAGGAGGCAGCTGATGGATGTGATGTTTCTCTCATCCATGTTTCTTTCTCTGTCTCTCTCTCCCGCTCCCTTCCTCTCTTTCTAAAATTAATAAAAACATATTTTATTTTTAAAAAAGAAATAGGGATCAGATATATTTATATCAGTACTTAATAGCAAGAGGACACAAATGTGGGACTGTTAGTGTACAACAGGTAACTCTATCAATCCCCTACATAGTTTTTCATTTTCATCCTGGGTGCACATACCAATGGCCGGTAGGGAAAGCATCCCTGGGAGCGGTGTTCTTTACAAAAATTGTCTTTTTAGCAAGTTAAGGCTGACTGACATCAGGTTGGTCAAATTCTAAAAACATCATCCTAGCAACATCCGGATAAAACTAAGCACATCGGTTTGTATTTTTTTCAACATCCTCTGACAAAATCCACTCAAACGTGAAATATCTATAACATATATCTATCCAGTGCTCCTTTTTCAGACAAAACCAAAATGTTGATTTGCATCCAAAAGAAAATAAAAAGCATAAAGCCTTTACTCTTGGCACCTCAAAACACACACACACACACACACACACACACACACACACACACACACACCACGCATATGGCTTCTAACAAAAGAAAATGAAATTTCAAAAGGAATGAATCTAATGCCCCGATAAGTTAATCGGTAGCTTCTATAGAATAGAAATAATTGTGTCAGTATGGTCTTTAATTCTTCCTTTGTTATTTCAAAGTGCATCTGGGAACAGTGCCATCTGAATAGAAAACACCTTTACAATAACTTAATTTCTAAAAAAGGCTAGAAAGTTGTGCTGTGGTGCGGTTAGGACCAAATGAGCTACCTGACCTCTTTAGAGGCCAGCTGCCCAGTACGGTGGGAAATAATCACAGGAAACAGCAGCAGCGGGTTAGGACCTAATTCTCCAGGAACCACAGCCTGGTGGTCTCAAATTAAGAGCTTGCCATTTTCCATCCAAGCAGAGACTGTGACTTTAGTTAAGAATGAAAAATACCTGGAAAGCATAGTCTGCAAATGGTGCATAGCCCAAACCTCCCCCAGACCCACCCCCCGAAAAAAAAACCCTTCTCAGCCATTCTCACTCTGACTATGGTGTGTTCCCTGAGTCCCCAAGCAAAGAGGTCATTTTAAATATAGGGACAGATGTTGAGAGAGTATAATTCTAAAGACCGAGTAACAAGATAATTTCCAATTCCCTGCTTTCAACAAAATTGAAGGAGAGCCTAATCCAGATGACAGCTGACAGATCATTAACATTTTTTATAATAATGATTTTGGCCTATAATTAGAAAGGTATTCAAAGAATGGAGTGACACATATAATGAAACTCCAACCATTACCATCTACCCATGTTTTTCAGTGCTTACATCTATAAAAACAAAAATTAGGAAAACAACTGACACTGAATCCTGTCTCATCCAGGCAATAAGTAATATTCATCTATGGATACCTTAGTAAATTCACTAGGGAAAATAAGAACATTTACAATAAAATTACCTTTATTTGTAATAATTGCTAATCAAAATAAACTGTATATTAATCCATGTACTCTTAACTCAATATAAAGAAAAAAGTATATCTAAGGTTATAAAACACGTTTTTAATCAAAACTTGTTACAGAGAAGCAGAAAAGGTGATCACTAAAATATTTTTGAGCTAAAAAATACAGGGTAGGGCAAAAGTAGGTTTACAGTTATGAGTATGAAAAAGTTTATTTTTATATTATTACCCTATCTAATAAAGAGGGAATATGCTAATTGACCATCACACCTCACAAGATGGCAGCACCAACAGCCAATAGAGGGAATATGCTAATTGACTGCCATGCCCTCACAAGATGGCGGTGCCCACAGCCACCAGATGGCAGCGCCCAGTCCCCTTAGCCCCGCCTCATCCAGCCTGAGTCCCCCAGTCCCCTCAGCCCTGCCTCATCCAGCTGGAGTCCCCCAGTCCCCTAGCCCTGTAGGAGAAGGCAGTTGGGGTCAATCAGGCCAGCAGGGAAGGGCAGTTGGAAGCTATCGGGCCAGCAGGGGAGGGCAGTTGGGGACGATCATGCCAGCAGGGGAGCAGTTAGGCATCAATCAGGCCGGCAGGCGGGCAGTTAGGGGCAATCAGGCAGGCAGGCAGGCAGGCGAGTGGTTAGGAGCCAGCAGTCCCGGATTGTGAGAGGGATGTCCCAGATTGGAGAGGGTACAGGCTGGGCTGAAAGACACCCCCCGCCCCCGCTCCCTGTGCATGAATTTCGTGCACCAGGCCTCTAGTTTATTAATCAGTTATTTTCCATATTCACAACTGTAAACCTACTTTTGCCCCACCCTGTATATTACATTGAATTAAGATCCGTAGGAGATGCAGAATTAAAACACAAGCTAATTATGTACATATATGCATAACCTATGGACACAGACAATAGTGTGGTGAAGGTCTGGGGAGGCGGGGGCAGGGTAGAGGAGATCAGTGAGGGGGGAGGGGGCAAGGAGACATCTATGATACTTTCAACAATAAAGATAAATTTTTAAAAAAACACAAGTTAAAAGGAATAAGGAATAATGTAAATCTTCTCACTGGTAAAGAGTTGAATGTGATTCTTAAATGAATGATGGTGACTATGTAATAGCAATGATGCGATGGTTCCATTTAATATGTCTATATATATACAATATGCTGGAAATTTTATATTCTGAAGCTATCTGAACCATTGACTTAAAATGTTAGATAGAAATGTTAAAGTACAGCATCATACATAATTTATCAAAAATAGTTCAGGCAGAATACAAGCAGAAAGTTTTAAGAACCAGTTAGCTGTATCAATAATGGAAATATGGCCCTGACCGGTTTGGCTCAGTGGATAGAGTGTCAGGCCGTGGACTGAAATGTCCTGGGTTCGATTCCGGTCAAGGGCTTGGTTGCAGGCTTGATTCCCAGTAGGGGGCATGCAGGAGGCAGCTGATCAATGTTTCTCTCTCATCGACGTTCCTAACCCTCTATCCCTCTCCCTTCCTCTCTGTAAAAAATCAATAAAAATATATTTTTTAAAAAATAATGGAAATATGTAAGTGAAATGATGGTCAGAAAAACAAACCTCAAAACGGTACACACTAGAAAGGATAAGGATGCCAAAACATTACAGTGTCTGGGTTTTTTTTAATAAAAAAATGTTTAAGTATACATTGCATCAAGTACCTCATGCTCCCAATGGGTATTCAATGAAGATAATTAGTCTTATGATATACTAGAGGCCTAGTGCATGAATTCATGCACCAGTGGGATCCCTTGGCCTGGCCTGCGGGATTGGGCCAAAACGGCTCTCCAACATCTCCCGAGAGGTCCCAGACTGCAAGAGGGTGCAGGCCAGGCCGAGGGACCCCACCAGTGCATGATTGGGGCCGGGGAGGGACACAGGAGGTTGGCCAGCCAGGGAGGGACCGCAGGAGGGCTCCAAGGCATGTCCGGCCCATCTTGCTCAGTCCCGATTGGCCGGACCCTAGCAGCAAGCTAACCTACTGGTCAGAGCGTCTGCCCCCTGGTGGTCAGTGCACACCATAGCAAATGGTTGACCAGTTGACTGTCTGCCCCCTGGTGGTCAATGCACAACATAGTGAGCTGTTGAGCAGCCTTAGCATATTAGCATATTACGCTTTGATTGGTTGAACAGATGACTGCACGACCAGATACTTAGCATATTAGGCTTTTATTATATAGGATGCTTACTCACACTCTGCAGGCTTTGGGTTCGTACCATCTGCAGAAGGACTGATTTAGGAGCAAGAGACTCGCAGATGCTATGTGCTCAACTAAGTTACCTTGGATTATTATGTACTTAGAAGTTTTTTTATCTAGTTTTATTTTGTCTTGTTTTCCATTTACAAGCCATGTATGTGCCGTGGTGGGTCTAAAACAGAAAGCAAAGGCTGTATGTAAACAGTACTAAATTCCAGAGTTAGGCACCTGGTCCTTACATAGCTAAAACTCTATTATGATTTTTTTTCTTTCTGATCATTTCAATTAATCTCCATTTTTGACACAAATGCACCATGGGATGTGAGAACAAGAAGGTCTCAGGTAGGCCATCCATCTTGTCCCATTTAATCTTTAGGCACCAATAATGTTATTGTTAGCAAGCCTAAATGTGAACAGTACTTCAGAATCTGAATGTGGAAGGGACCTTACAGGTCACTAACCCAAACCAAAATGAAGGAATAATCTTTCCCACATCTCTTCAGCCAGCTTTGCCTGAAAACACGATGGTGGGGCACGCTCCCTCCTGGGAGCATGCCAGTGCCTTTTCCTTTTCCTCCTCCTCCCCTACCCCCACCCCCCAAAAAAATACGATGGTGGTGGTAACAGTGGTAGAAGTGGTGGGGGCTGCAACTGTTATTTATGCCCCAGGCACTGTGCCACACAATGTGTAACACATTGAATCAAACTGTGAAGTGAGAAACTCCTAAAAGAAAATATAAGATGGAATTTTAAAAAACATTCCAAAAAAGATAAAGCCTAAAACTTTAACAGAAAGGGTTACAACATTAGCATAAATGAAAAGAATATTATTCATCCCTCTAAATGATAGACCGTCATTTTACTCAATTTAGTTCAACACAGATAAATACAACAGAAGCACCTTCATTCACTCACTTTAACGAGGTAAAGACAGTTGTTATTAAAGGCCTTTGCAACAGACACTTCAGTAAGTCCCAAAAGAACCATTACTACAATTTCTATCCTATATAATAAAAGCCCAATATGCTAAGTGTCTGGTCATCTGGTGGGCCATTCAACCAATCAAAGTGTAATATGCTAATGATATGCTAAGGCTGTTCAACTGCTCGCTATGATGTGCACTGACCACCAGGGGGCAGACGCTGACGCTCCAACTGGTAGGTTAGCTTGCTGCTGGGGTCTGGCCGATTGGGACTGAGTGAGATGGACCGGACACACTCTGGAGCCTTCCCGCAGTCCCTCCCTGGCTGGCCAACCTCCCGCGTCCCTCCCTGGCCCCGATCATGCACGGGTGGGGTCCCTCGGCCTGGCCTGCGCCCTCTTGCAATTTGGGGCCCCTCGGGGGATATCAGAGCCAGTTTTGGCCCAAAGCTATAACACACACTGACCACCAGGGGGCAGACGCTCAGTGCAGGAGCTGTGCCCTGGTGGTCAGTTTGCTCCCACAGGGGGAGCGCTGCTCAGCCAGAAGCTGGGCGAGGGCAGTGGCGGGAGTTGGCCTAAGCCCTCAGTCAGACATCCCCCAAGGGCTCCCGGACTGGGAAAGGGCGCAGACCAGGCTGAGGGACCTCCCCCAGCCTGAGTGCACAAATTTTGTGCACCGGGCCTCTAGTTAAAACATGATCCCTGTAGACAAGGAGTGTCTACTTTGTTCTCAGTAAAGTGGTGATTGGTTCACAAAAATTAAGAGATAAAATGTAGTGGAGTCCAGGGCAACTCAGTATAAATCCTAGCTCTGCCACCAGCTATGACAGTAGGCAAGTCTGTTAACCTGTCAAATTGAAGATGTTACATATATACGTATACATAAAGTTGTTTAAATAACTTTAAGCTTCTTTAAAAATAAAGTTATTATAGTTATATAAAGTTATATGTATATATAAGTAATGCTGTTATAAAGGTAACATGTGCACACTAAATTGGCCTGAGTTTCCCTCATTCCCTGATAAGCTGGCACTAAGTATTACTTCATACCTCACTCATATTTTACTTCTTACCTACCTTGACCTTAACAAGGTTAAGTATGTTACACTTGAAATCTTTTTCCAACTCTATATTTCTGTATACAACTATCTTCAGGGACATCTTACCTACTGTGCCCTGAAGATATAGCAAATAATTCAGTTATAGGAAATTTTGCCTCAATACAGAATTTTTTTTTTACCTATGCACATGAGAATTCAAAACATAAAGGCAGTTTTGTACTATAAATGTTAAAATAACAGCAGAACAGCTCACAAAAAGACAGTAACCTAACTCCTTTAGCTGGGATATCAGTAGAGTAGCAGTTTGTCCATATCATTCCCTGCCGTGATCTCTAAGAACTTTCCTTATGAATGTGTTACGATGACAGACCCGATCACATCGCTATTAAAATTCAGCCCTGATTGCTGAAACACTTATTGATTGAAAATGCAAAAAGACAAAGGCCTGCCCTAACCGGTTTGGCTCAGTGGATAGAGCATCGGCCTGCGGACTCAAGGGTCCCAGGTTCGATTCCGGTCAAGGGCATGTACCTTGGTTGCGGGCACATCCCCAGTAGGGGGTGTGCAAGAGGCAGCTGATCGATGTTTCTCTCTCATCGATGTTTCTAACTCTCTATCGAACTACTACACTTTAAAAAGAGAGAGAACTATGCATCTGATCCCATCCCCAAGTAGTACGAGCCCAGTCCATCCGGCCATTCTTTCATTCTATAAACACTTATTATGTGCCTACTGTGTGCCAGGCATAGCACAGTGAACACAACAGACTAAAAAATAAATTAAAAAATCCCTTCTCTCCTAATAGCAGGAACGTCTCCCTGTAGGTAAGGCTGCCCAAGCGTTAAGTCCTGGAGACCACGCCCTGGCCTCACTCCCACCCACTCACACTGACACCCACCGAACCCAACCGGCCCCCTAGGCTTGAGCCCCGACACCGCCTCGGGCCCTGCGTTCTGCACTACGGTCCCGGGACCCGTTGGGCCGGCGGGGAAGTCCACGAACTGAGTCCGGGC
>NW_005371823.1:425678-427634 GCF_000412655.1 Myotis brandtii | reverse complement strand
TGGATAATATGAACTTGATTTTGTAAAAAAGTATATATATATATATATACACACACACACACACACAAATATGGGTGTATTTGCATAAAACTACTTTTGCAGTTTAATCTGATTATTAAGAATGAATATAATTTTAAATGGACTGAACTCGGGGTTCACGAGCAGGTGTGGAGGAGAAGGGGGTGGGTCTCTGGGGAGAGGTGGGTGCGGACTGCAGCCAGCAGCTGGGAGGGGGGAGATCGGCACCAAACTGGAGTCCTCAGGAGGAAGCCTGCAGAGTAACTGCTGTAGCTCACTCTGACTGAGCACAGGAGCGTGAGACCCGGCTCACAGCCCGTCACCCGCATTTGCATGTGAGCAAACAAGCCTAGCGACGTTAGCTCGCCTGGTGTAACAGGGCTGGGCCACGGGGAACTAGCATTCTCACTCACCGCAGTCTATTCGAGTGTTTCACTTATTCAGCAGAAATTTTTTGAGGCTCATTATTTAATGTTTGGTTTCTTTTATACCTAAATAGTAGTCCATTTTATGAATCAGTCTATATTTTTAACCAAGGGGAAGAAGGGCAATTAGTTATAAGGGTACATGGGAGTCATTTTTAACTTTGTATTACAGAAACCACATGAAATAAAACCAAGGACTTAAAATGTCCATCATCCAATCAGTGTTGCAAAATAAGTATTTTCTTCCTCTCCAGTCTTTTCTGGATTAAAAAAAGACACACACACACACACACACACACACACACACAAATGTAACACTATTCATTGTTTTAGTTGTCTACTCAGTGTCAGGCACAGTGCTAGGTCCTGAAGATTAAAAAAAAAAAAAAACTGCCCTCAAATAGCTCACTTCCCACAAGAAAAATACTGCTGTAAACAGATGATTGCAGTAGTGTGCTGAGTACAGTGAGTGGTTCAGGTGAAGGCCCAGGGAGGAAAATTTAACCTACATCTAAGTGAGTAGTTGCCCAAGGCTTCATGAGAAATAGACCCTTACGCCAGGGCCTGAGGGTTGAGCAGGAGTTTGCCTGATTGATATTCTTTGGAGGAGAATTGGAATTCTAGGCAAAGGCATTTGGAAATCATTGGAAAAACACAGGCCACAAATAGGGCCTGAATTAAGTTGAGCGCCAAGGAGGCAGATAATGAGGACCAGAAAGGAGATGGAAGAATTAACAGGACTTCGTGTCCAGTTGTAAATGGGAAGGTCAGGGAGATGAGAAGTTAGGATTGATGCCAGGTCTCTGGCTTGAATGACCAAGTAGCTGATGCCATTAGTCAAGAGAGGGAATGCAGGAGAGAATGTCAGGATAATAGCATTTTTTAAATATATTTCTATTGATTTCAGAGAGGAAGGGAGAGGGAGAGAGAGATAGAAACATCAATGGTGAGAGAGAATAATTGATTGGCTGCCTCCTGCACGCCCCACACTGGGGATGGAGTCCGAAACCAGGGCATGTGCCCTGGCCTGGATTCAAACCATGACCTCCTGGTTCATAGGTCGATGCTCAACCACTGAGCCACGCTAGCAGGGCAGGATAATAGTATTTTTTAATTCTTCATTTTTCTGTGTTGCTGCTTTTCTTTTTTTTCTTAACAGTAGACACTTTATTTCTACATTTTTTCTTATTCTTTCCCTCTTCAACCACTGAGCCACGCTAGCAGGGCAGGATAATAGTATTTTTTAATTCTTCATTTTTCTGTGTTGCTGCTTTTTTTTTTTCTTAACAGTAGACACTTATTTCTACATTTTTTCTTATTCTTTCCCTCCCTACACTTCTCCAGCCTTTCCCTTTTTATTTATTCCTCCAGGCTCTATTTCCCCTCCTCCCCCTTTTATTCCCCTTGTCTCTATTTGTAAAATTAAGACTTACCATGGTGTTCAGGATTAAGTTATTCATTCCCATGTTAAACTCAAATTAAGTAATCCTACCTCTAGAGAAACACTAAAACA
>NW_005371823.1:409093-424816 GCF_000412655.1 Myotis brandtii | reverse complement strand
ACCAGGGACCCCCCCCCCAAACACCCCCCCGCCACAGCCCCTGCAGGCCCCCTCTGCGTAAGGCGACCAGACAGGTGATCAGGGGATGGTGCCAGCTCCCCCCATCGCCCCTCCGCCGCTGCTGGTCACTGCCCCCACCCTCCCATCGCCATTCCCTCCCTCTGCCCACTGGCATGTGTCTTGGCTGGCCTGGCGCTGCCTGCTCGCCAGCCCCGCCTCCCGCCAACAGGTTGTTCCACCATTCAGTCGATTTGCATATTATGCCTTTATTATATAGGATATGGCATTTTCTCAACTTACTGACCATGGAACCATTTTTTTTTTCAATCAAGCATCTTGAAATAGTCTTAATGAGCAGACTTTGAAGAAGACTGTGTTAGCCTGTTATTCTGTTTTGCTGGTTGGGAACAATTTGCTCTGCCCCTAGAAGAACACCAGCTACACAAACTAAAGGGAAACACATCACTTGCACCATAAAGTATCTCAAACAGCCAGTATCTCAAACACCAAATTACTGCCTCATTGTCTCATCCCACTTTGTCCCCTAATAGACCATGCCTCGGGTCCATTCCCACATCCATTCCTGATGTCCTTCCTGCCAGATTGCTTGCTGCTTTATAATGAATATTACCGTGTCAGGCACTTTGAGAAACACTTAACATGGATTATCTCATTTAATCCTTAAAATATTCCTATGAGGTAATGACTCTTTATTATCCCCACTTTAAAAGTGTGAGTCTGAAATTTAGAGAGGTTAAGTAATATGCTGAAAGTCATAGCTCAAAGCTGTGATTTGAACCTGAAGCTCCCAATGCCAGGTTCAGTTGTATAATTATGAGATGATGTTGCCACTCTAAATGAGCTGCTCTTCCATGTATCAACGTGTTTATTCTGCTTATCAGAGAGAGAGATAGAAAGAGGAAGAAATTTTTAAAGAATAGGTTCATGCAATTGTGGGGGCTAGCAAGTCTGAAATGTGCAGTGCAGGACAGAGGGCTAGAAATTCCAGCAGGAGTCAGTGCCATAGTCTTGAGTCTGGAGGCAGAATTCCTTCCTCTTTGGCGAACTTCAGTCTTTTCCCTTATGGCCTTCAACTGATTGGATGCGGCTCACCCACATTCTGAAGGGTAATCTGCTTTACCTGAAGCCTACTGCCTTAAATGTTATTCACATCTAAAAAATGCCTTCACAGCAACATCTACATGGCTGTCTGACCAAGCAACTGGGTACCATAGCCTAATCGAGTCGACAAATACAATTAACCATCATGTTATGTAAAATACAAACCATAGAAATGTAGGCATCTTAGATTTTATAGTCCAATTTCCTTATTTTTGCAAATAAAGAATCAGGTCAGAGAGGATATGCACTCAATTTATCTGTTATAAATTGCTCACTAAAATTAAGTGGGAATTAAATCCTTCCAAAACACCAATTATTTCTATTTTGAAGACTTGATTAGAACAACTCATCAAGCAGTCAGTTCATTTTATTATGTCTCCCCAGCACCATGGATGTTGGGACCACCTTCAGAGCAGGTGGGGAGTCTGGAAATAGCTGACACAGTTCTCCCAAAAAGCAGACTTGTCTCTCAGGTCCACTCCTGTCCCTCCCCACCCTACCCTCAACCACTCTAGGCTCACCTCTCACATCTCAGGCTTCCTAGTACTCCATGCCTCCTTTTGCCTCTGGGCTTACAAACAAGCTCTTCCCTTGTGGGGCCTAAACATTCTTCCCCAACTCCACCCCGCCCCTGTTGCCTAGCTAAAGCCCATTCATGTTTCAAGTCTTGGCTTGGAAATTTTTTCCTCAGGGTGTGTTTTCCCCACCATCACTTGACTGGGTTAGATGCCCTTCACATGTGCCCTAAGGCATGCAGAACCAACCCCCAGATATTTATCTATACCCCCACTAGGGTCTTGTCCATAGTATCCCCAGCATTAGAGTCTATCACATAATATTGTCAATAAATATTGATTGAAAGGAGGGAGAGAGAGAGAGAGGGAGGGAGGGAGGAAAGGGGAAGGAAGGAAGGAAGGAAGGAAGGAAGGAAGGAAGGAAGGAAGGAAGGAAGGAAGGAAGGAAGGAAGGAAGGAAGGAAGGAAGGAAGGAAGGAAGGAAGGAAGGAAGGAAGGAAGGAAGGAAGGAAGGAAGGAAGGAAGGAAGGAAGGAAGGAAGGAAGGAAGGAAGGAAGGAAGGAAGGAAGGAAGGAAGGAAGGAAGGAAGGAAGGAAGGAAGGAAGGAAGGAAGGAAGGAAGGAAGGAAGGAAGGAAGGAAGGAAGGAAGGAAGGAAGGAAGGAAGGAAGGAAGGAAGGAAGGAAGGAAGGAAGGAAGGAAGGAAGGAAGGAAAGAAGGAAGGAAGGGAGAAAGGAAATTCTTGCACTTCACAGCTTAGTACTGACAACTGGAAGACAGTCTGCGATGGCATTTGCCCAGATAATTGTAGGGTATAAAGTAACTTTGGTCTTTTCAGGTTCTGGTGAGTCTGTGTCTGGTGACCTGGCACTTGGGATTTACTTTGCCAGCTTTTGGATGTTGGTGATACCAAGAAGTTATTGGTATAAAATAACAGGAGACTGGACCAGTGTGGTAGCAGCAGGAATGGAAAGGGACCAATAAGAGAAATATTTCATAGGTGAATTAAACTGCATTGGTCGGGATGTGAAAGAGAAGGGTGTAAGATGAGGAAGGTGGGGGAATCTGGATTCTGTTACAAGACAATATCTTCAATGCCATATTGAATTTGAGATTTTAAAAATCTAAAGATACAGTTTAAAATATAAAACAAAAAATATATAGCCTTTCACAAATTTGTCATCTTTATATCAATTACTGTTACTAAAGAAGTCAAAACCGACCAGTAGGCAGAGCAGGTATTGCCACATAGTACGGTCTGAGGGCCATCAAAAAGCCTTCTCTCTCCGCTTCCTATCATCATGCCATGGTGCCTGGAATTTTGTAATGCTATTTTCATATATCATCAAATATATATTATATGCACACATTATTGTTTGGAAGGAAAGATAAGAAATGGTAACTGGCCCTAGCCAGTTTGGCTCAGTGGATAGAGCGTCAGCCTGTGGACTGAAGGGTCCCAGGTTCAATTCCAGCCAAGGGCTCATGCCCAGGTTGCGGGCTCAATCCCCAGTAGGGGGCATGCAGGAGGCAGCCAGTCAATGATTCCCTCTCATCATTGATGTTTCTATCTCTCTCTCCCTCTCCCTTCTTCTCTGAAATCAATAAAAAGACATTTTTTTAAAAAAAAAAAAAAAGCTTTAAAAAAAAAGAAATGGTAACTGGTTACCTCTGGAAAGGGGGGCCTAGAGAGCATGGAGGTCAGAGGTGGGAGGAAGACCTTCCCTTCCTCTCTGAAATCAATAAAAAGACATTTTTTTTAAAAAAAAGCTTAAAAAAAAAAAGAAATGGTAACTGGTTACCTCTGGAAAAGGGGGCACAGAGAGCATGGAGGTCAGAGGTGGGAGGAAGACCCATCTTTTACTGTTTTCCCATTTGTAACCATTGAAGTTTTTATCATGTACATAAATTTTTAAACTAGAAAAGAAAATTTTCTTTTTAGATTTGGAATTTATCAATGGGGAATTGATTAAATAAATTATAGTATATCCATTAAGTGAAATAATGCAAAAAAATATTTCTTTGATCCCAAGGACTTACTGATGCAAAAGAAGTCTGTGATGATTTAAGTAAAAAACAACATTCAGAGTGTAAACATTAAAAATTCACCCACTTAAAAAAATTCAACCACTTAAAAATAACTGTATTTAAATGTTGGTTAGTATATACATAAAGAAAACCTGTCAAAATACACACTAACCTGTTAGCACTGCAAGTCGGAACTAGAAGAGACTTTTGTTTTCTAAGTTATACATTTGGACATTGCTTCAACTTTTACAAAGAGCATATTACTTTATAGTCAGATTTTAAAAAGATATTTGGCCCTGAGCAGAAGAGTCCAGGTGTTGCTCAATGGTTGTTCAGTGGTTAGAACATTGGCCCACGCACTGAAGTTCCCGGGTTTGACTCCAGGTCAAGGGTTGCAGATTCAATCCCAGTCCAGTCAGAGTGAGTTCCGGAAGCAACCAGTTGGTGTATCTCTCTCACATCATGAGAATTAATAAATAAATAAATAAATAAATAGATAGATAAATAAAAAGATATTTGGGTGGTGAACACATAATACAATATACAGATGATGTATTATAGAGTTGTACCAATGATTTTATTAACCAATGTCACCCCCAAAAAAATTCAATTAAAAAAATTTTAAATCATGCAAATATAAAATAAATAAAGTACAGCATAGGGAATATAGTCAATAATATTGTAGTCACTATGTATGGTGTTAAATGGGTACTAGATTAATCAGGGTGATCACTTCATAAGTTTTATAAATGTCTAATCACTGTTGTATACCTGAAATTAATATAATATTGTATGTCAACTATAATTTAAAAATTATCTTAAAAGGAAAAAATAAATTAAACATTTTTTAAAAGATATTTTAAAACATTTCTATGACATTGCAAATAGCCCAAGGGAGGGTCACCATCTTCAGCATATGGGGCAAATTTCAAACCCTCTCAATGAAAACCGGGCACCCACTGGGAGTTTGTGCACTTAGTCAGGGTGAGGTTTTGTAATACAGTCTTGGCTCACAACAATGCCTCAATAATGTTTAATAACTGAATCTATAATTAAACTCAATAATCTAAATAATTGGACTATATAACTTGTCTTTTTCTCCAGTGCACGATAGATTAAATACTTATCACCAGGAGCTTAAAAAGTGTCTGACCTTAAGGCTATTGCAGTAGAAAGTAACAATGTCACCTGCTTTCTCCTCATTAATACTCCCCAACAATCCAATTCTCTTTCCTTTTCCATTGCTCTCATCCTCCCAGTTGGTTTTTTTAAAATTGCCTATCAGAACCACAAGAGGGCAGCAGCTTCCTGAACATGAAAGGCACTCAGGCATTATTAATCATAAGCAAAGGGATGATGCCCTTATAAAAATGTTCAAAACTTTAGAGATTTGCTCTGACCAGGTGGCTCAGTTGATTAGAGTGTCCTTACATCCACTAAAAGGTTGCAAGTTGGGGCATATACGGGAAGCAACTGATGTTTCTCACATCACTGTTTCTCTCTCTCTCTCTCTCTCTCTCTCTCTCTCTTTCTCTCTCTCTCTCTCTCTTTCTCTCCCTCTCTTGCTCTCTCTTGCTCTCTCCCTTGCTCTCGCTCAAAAAATAAATAAATAAAAATATCTAGGGTGATAATTTTTTTAAAACTTTAGCGATTTTATTTTAGCATCTTGCCCCAAATGTGTATGAGACCACATTCAGTATTTTGTTAGAAATTCTAAACAATGAGTGGGAAAGAAATTCATGCTGGCAAGTGGAGATAATGTATTTCCCTCTCTTCCAGATGCTGTCCCAGAAGAGGTGTTAGATACAAAAGAGAACAGTATAGAACCTGACTTACTCCTAATGTAAACTCCTGCACCAGGATGGAAGGGGAACCTTACCACAATGCAACTACTGTCAATGGCACCCCAGTGAATCACCAGCCTTTGGAACGCCATGGGTTGTGGGAAGTCATCACCATTGCAGCTGTGACTGCTGTGGTCAGCCTGATCACCACTGTGGGCAACGTCTTAGTCATGATCTCCTTCAAAGTCAATAGTCAGCTGAAGACGGTTAACAACTATTACCTGCTCAGCTTAGCCTGCGCAGATCTCATCATTGGGGTCTTCTCCATGAATCTCTATACCACCTACATCCTCATGGGACGCTGGGCTCTCGGGAGTCTGGCCTGTGACCTTTGGCTGGCACTGGACTACGTGGCCAGCAACGCTTCTGTCATGAACCTTCTGGTGATCAGTTTTGACCGTTACTTTTCCATCACAAGACCCCTGACGTATCGGGCCAAGCGTACCCCAAAGAGGGCTGGCATCATGATTGGCTTGGCCTGGCTGATTTCCTTCATCCTCTGGGCCCCAGCGATCCTCTGCTGGCAGTACTTGGTGGGGGAGCGAACGGTGCCTCCAGATGAGTGCCAGATCCAGTTCCTCTCTGAGCCCACCATCACTTTCGGCACCGCCATTGCTGCCTTCTACATTCCTGTTTCCGTCATGACCATTCTCTACTGCCGAATCTACCGGGAAACAGAGAAGCGGACCAAGGACCTTGCTGACCTCCAGGGCTCTGACTCTGTAGCTGAAACTGAGAAGAGAAAGCCAGCTCACAAGGCTCTGCTCAGCTGCTTTGGCTGCCCGCGGCCCACGCTGGCCCAGAGGGAACGGAGCCACGCTTCCTGGTCATCCTCCCGCAGGAGCACCCCTGGGAAGCCGTCCCAAGCCTCCGGCCCAAGCACTGAGTGGGACAAAGCTGAGCAGCTCACCACCTGCAGCAGCTGCCCCTCCTCAGAGGATGAGGACAAGCCCACCGCTGACCCTGTCTTCCAGGTGGTCTACAAGAGTCAGGCCAAGGAAAGCCCACAGGAAGACTTCAGTACTGAAGAGACCAAGGGAACTTTTGCGAAAGGTCAAGCTGAAAAAAATGACTACGACACCCCAAAATACTTCCTGTCTCCAGCAGCTGCTCATAGACCCAAGAGTCAGAAATGTGTGGCCTACAAGTTCCGATTGGTGGTGAAAGCAGATGGGACCCAGGAGACCAACAACGGCTGTCGCAAGGTGAAAATCATGCCCTGCTCCTCCCCAGTGTCCAAGGACCCTTCCACGAAAGGCCTGGATCCCAACCTCAGCCACCAAATAACCAAACGAAAGAGAATGGTCCTTGTCAAAGAGAGGAAAGCAGCCCAGACCTTGAGTGCCATCCTCCTGGCCTTCATCATCACGTGGACCCCTTATAACATCATGGTCCTGGTTTCCACCTTCTGTGACAAGTGCGTTCCCGTCACCCTGTGGCACTTGGGCTACTGGTTGTGCTACGTCAACAGCACTGTCAACCCCATTTGCTATGCCCTCTGCAACAGAACCTTCCGGAAGACCTTTAAGATGCTGCTTCTCTGCCGATGGAAAAAGAAAAAAGTGGAAGAGAAATTGTTCTGGCAGGGGAACAGCAAGCTCCCCTGAAAAGTTAACTCCCCCTCAAAAGAATGACCATCATCCACTTCCTGATTCCGGTTTGTTGATGTTCAAAAAAGACATCTGTCACTTCGAGTCCCTGAGAACTTTGTAAAGGCTTGAGGTCTGTTGCCCAAAGAAAGGAGTCACACCTGCCACAGTTGCTGCCCCATTGAATTATTCCTGTCTGTGACTAAGGTCGCCTGATGTCGCAGGCGTTTGCCATTGAAGTGAATGAGCTCGTGGCTTCACAGGCGGGAGGCATGCTGGGTCACGGTGGACAGTGACTGAGGGGACTTTTGTCTAACCTTCTGTGGGGAACAGCAGGGACTGGTTGGAAACGTCTCCCCTGTGGAAACATGTCATAGACTTTTGTGCAGTATATATGTGTCTATGAAGTTGTCTTGTGTCAGTGAGAACCAGGGAATGTAAGTCAGTGTTACCTGTCAACAAGAGTGGTATTCAACTGGCTTCTAAGACTTTCTTTATAAACCGATCAGTATTTATTTACAAAGTATTTATTATACAGCTATTATGTGTTCTGTGCCGTGGTATGTTTTCCTGTCCCTACACCTGAGCAAAGCTCTTGCTATTCCCTTTTACAGCTGATGCCAATTCCTGGTATCCATTGAAATCAAGCTGGTCCCCATCCTTCCTTTCAGAATCCTGCGTGTGGAAGGACCTGAAACCTGATCACACCCAGTCCTAGAGAGGGGACTCTATTCTGCTAATAAATATGGTCGCCAGTGATGGCGAACCTATGACATGCGTGTCAGAGGTGACATGTGAACTCATTTTTTTGGTTGATTTTTCTTTGTTAAATGGCATTTAAATATATAAAATAAATATCAAAAATATAAGTCTTTGTTTTATTATGGTTGCAAATATAAAAAAAATTCTATATGTGACACAGCACCAGAGTTAAGTTAGGGTTTTTCAAAATGCTGACACGCCAAGCTCCAAAGGCTCGCCATCACTGTCTTAAACTGTTCTCAGTGGTCTTAATTTCTAATCGCTTTGCAAGGCAAACCTGAGGTTTTTTTTTGCCAGTGATGGCGAACCTATGACATGCGTGTCAGAGGTGACATGTGAACTCATTTTTTTGGTTGATTTTTCTTTGTTAAATGGCATTTAAATATATAAAATAAATATCAAAAATATAAGTCTTTGTTTTATTATGGAATATATTTTAAAAAAAATTCTATATGTGACACAGCACCAGAGTTAAGTTAGGGTTTTTCAAAATGCTGACACGCCAAGCTCAAAAGGCTCGCCATCACTGTCTTAAACTGTTCTCAGTGATCTTAATTTCTAATCGCTTTGCAAGGCAAACCTGAGGCAAATTGTGGAAAACAAATTTGGTTTCACCCCATGCTTTTGAACTTATTCCTTGGTCCTTTAGCAGGCCCCCAATTTCCCTCAGTTCACACAGACCCCAGTTCACACCCAGGCACAAGCAGGTCACTGTGGAGCCTCCAGCCAAAAGTGGAGGGACAGCAGGGGAAAGGTTTTATTACTTTTTTTTAATAGGTCCTTGAATCATGGTTCAGAAATGACTTACTTATTCATTCCTCTCCAAATTCATGGTCAAAGATGAGACGTCAAGAAAAGTACAGTTGAGTCCACTGAAGCTGGCCATGGCCATTAAAAAGGAAAGATGAGGCTTTAAAAAAACAAAATGTAGGTCATAATAATGTATGAAAATATATCAGTTATATCTACATAACATACAACAGTGGTTCTCAACCTTGGCTGCACATTAGAATCACCTGGGAATCTTTTTAAAATCCTGATTTCTGGGCCTCATCCTCCGGAAATTCTGTTTCTTTGTTACTAATGTTGTTACTAATGTTGTGGCCCCACTCCATAACAAAGAAACAGAATTTCCGGAGGATGAGGCCCAGAAATCAGGATTTTAAAAAGATTCCCAGGTGATTCTAATGTGCAGCCAAGGTTGAGAGCCACTGCATTAGAGTATCAGGATTATTCAAATCCAAATTTAATTGAAATCTGTGTGCATAAACAAACTGAATCTAAGATGTTTCTTTGATAATTTTGAAAATAAACCAATGTGCAAGAAATTGAAACTATAAAATAGTGCATATAATTAAAGATCCACAAAGAAGGCAACAGTGCAGTTCTGAGGAGAAATTTAAAGATGAGCCCGACGGGTCTCCTTATTTAACCTGTTGACTGTATCTGCAGTGTGTTTAAAAATCTCTAGACTTCACTTCACTGAATATAGGCCAGTTCTTTCTTAACCTCCTTTGCTGAGGAGATGTAAAAATAGCTGGCTTAGTTATCCTGGGAATTAGGCATGTACTTGGGCATAGGAGAGCTACATACACCTCACACCTGAAGAGCAAGCCTGCCTCTTCCAAAGTCCCAAGAATGCTCCAGGGCAGCAGAAGCCCAGGGTGCCCCTCCAGCCCTATAGGGACCCAATGTTGAGGTGTAACATCTTGGAAGCGATGTAGCTGCTGAGCCTTTGTGAGGGCAGGTTGACACCTGCCACGAATTTGCTAGAGACTCTTAATTGGCTCAGTTCTCCAGGAGAGACGCTCCCCAGCCTATGTGATGCTAACAGGGTGTAACTTCATGAGCAAACCTGCTCCACCAGCTCTAGATAAGCAGTTGGGTTTTTTAGGTTAAGGCTTTGGGTTCCCAAGAAAAATGAAAATCCCTCCAGAATAACAGCACTTTAAGCCCACGTTGGGCATTCACTGTTCACAGAGAGATAAGAGAAACAAGCTAATTCAAACGAAAGAATGCAGAACTCGAAGTGGGGACGGGTGGCGGAGTGGAAGGTACACTTTCACACTCCACAATAACCTGGGACTTTTTGTTCATCATACATGAAATTAATGGAGACGCCTATGCTTCCTTATCACTGGCTTTTTAAAAATTTATTGGGGTGACATTGGTCAACATGAACATATAGATTTCAAGTGTGGATTTCTGTTATAAGATCTGTTTATTACACTGTGTACCTACTACCCAAGGTCAAATCTTCTCCTGTCCCATATATTAGGACCCCCTTTTGGAGACAGTAAGTTTTGCAGACTACCTATGCCCTTTGACATAGACCAAACTAACTAAATAAATAAATAAATGCCCAAACTACTAGAGGGCACTAGCATTGGGCCTCTGGTGGGGTCCTCAGAATGAAGGCCCAATGGTAAATGGCAGGAACCTGGGTGGTGGGTAGGGTGTGCTAACTTCAAATCTTTGGCCTTCTATGCCCTTTGACTCCCAAATTCTTCTATGATAAACTGTGTACAGCTTTGTTTGACTAGTTACCTACTGGATGCTGCTATGTTGCTAACATCGTGTTTCTCTTTGGCTGTGAATTTGATGGCTTGTTAAGCAATCTCTTTTCAGTACAGTTTTTGGTTAAAGCATTTTGTCAATGTTCCTGCCTCTGCTTTGCTCCTTTGGTGAATGTCCTTTGAGGGAGTTGCTGATGTTTGGTTCTTTGTAATTGTGAAATCTGTACCTAATCTCTGGATTGGAATATTCAGTTGTCTATTATAAATACTGGAATTGTAGCAAAGGATGTGGGGACTGGGCTGCTTTTTTGTATTGTACAAGCATCATTCTGGAAATTAAAGAAATTTAACCACGCAGTAGTCCAATACAAAGCATCTATACTAATAAAAGCCTATGTGGTTGTCACGCCCTCACACCGTGATGCCCTCACGCCATGATGCCCTCACACCGTGATGCCCTCACGCCGTGATGCCCTCATGCCATAACAATCCATCACCAGGAGGCTGTGTGCACAACAGGTGCATGCGGGTGGGAGAGGCTGCATGCGTAGGGAGCCTTGAAGGCGGATCCCGGCAGCTCTGGCTCTGCACGGTGAGGCCAGGGTCCCACAGCGTGGGGTCCCCCAGCTCTGGCCTACCTCTTTGGGGCAATCCATTGAGTAGCCCCAGATGGTTGGGTGGGACCTACCTCTTTGGGGAGATCAATCACAAGGCTCCTGCACTGTGAGAGGGCACAGGCCAGGCTGGGGAACCCCCGACCTGAGTACACAAATTCTGTGCACTGGGCCTCTAGTTTAAATATGAAAATGGTCTCAGGTTAGCTTGATAGATCCATCTATATTAGAGATCCCACACACATTTGCATGGCCTGGCCATTTAAGAATGGATACACATCCCTCTTTCTACCTCTGTGATTTCCCCCTTTCCTCTCAGTTACCAATGACCAAATTAAGATGAAATAATGATGACAAGATTCCTGGGACTAAAATGGTTCCCTTTCCCTCCAGGACAAGGGAGGTGGGGCAATCCCAAACCACAGCCCTTTAGCTGGTACAGACCCTGCAACAAAACAACAGCAGCATTTCCTCTTCAACTGCCAAAAAGGCTGGAGCCCTAGTCATTTCACCCCCATTGTAAGTGATACCAATTCCCACCCATACCCACCCTCACCCCCAGGACATCTCAATTGTAAAGAGTGAGATTACACAAACTCTTACCTAATAAGGACCTCAAATGGCAAGTGGGAGGGAGAGGGGAAATACATTTTTTAAGTATCAAAGAAGGAACCAGAAGGAAATTAAAAAACAAAAATTTTCAAAATAATTTTAAATTTAAAAGGAACAAGAATAGTACAAAGAACTCCTATATCCTTCACCCATGTGCCCCAACTGTTAACATTTTGCCATATTTGTACACTCATGTGTGTGTGTGTGTGTGTGTGTGTGTACCCACACATATTTTTTCTCAACCACTTGGAGAAAGTTGCAAACATTGTGTCCATTGATCTCTAAATACTTCAGTGGATATTTCTTAAGAACAAGGAGATTATATTACATAACCACAATACAAATATAAAAATCAGGAAATTTAGCATTGCTACAATATTATGTAATACAGTCCATACTCAAATTTTGCCTGTTGTCCAAATGATGTATAATGATTTCTTTTCCAGGTCGGGATCTAATCCAGGATCACACTTGCACGTAGTTGTCACGTCTCATTAGACTCCTTTAATCTGGAAGAGGTCTTCAGCTTTCCTTTGTCTTTCATAACATGGTCATTTTTTAAGAGTACATTCAATCTAATTTTTAAAAATAATTTCCATCATTCATGGGTTTGTCTGATCTTCCCTCATTAAGTTCAGTTTAATGTTTGTGTTGATTTGGGCAGGAGTATCACACATGACACTGTGATAATTTGCCATCCAACTGGGAAAAGTATCCTCCGTGTATCACATACATCAGGAGGAAGTGATGTAAAATCCTATTGTTGATGTTAACAATGATCACTTGGTTTAGGTCTCCCCCAACACCCTGCCAGGTTTCTTGACTATAAATTTACTATTTTTCTCTCTGCAATTAATAGTTTGGGGAAAGAAACTAAGCCTATATAAATTTCCTGTGGGTAATTAGGTTTTCGCCCAATAAGTATAGCATATATTTATTATTCTCACCCATGCATGCTATTACTATGATTGCCAAGTGGTTGGCATTCTATTGTGGGAATGCTTTTTCCTCCTTTCTAATTTATTTATGTATTTATTATCATTATGAACTCATAACTCTTCTTTTATTCTTTTTTAAAATATATTTTTATTGATTTCAGAGAGAAAGGGAGAGGGAAAGAGAGATAGAAACATCAATGATGAGTCAGAATTGTTGATCAGCTACCTCCTGCACGCCCTGCAACTCGGGCATGTGCCTCAACCAGGAATTGAACCATGACCTCCTGGTTCATAGGTCAATTGCTCAACCACTGAGCCACGCTGGCTGGGCATAACTCTTATTTTAGTAATTGGGTTAAAAATCCAACCCTGGCTGGTGTGACTCAGTGGTTAGAGGGGAAGCCTGCGCACCGAAGCTTCATGGGTTCATTTCCCAGTCAAGGGCACATACTTGGGTTGCAGGTTCAATTCCCAACCCTGGTTGGGGTGTGTGCAGAAGGCAACTAATCAACGTGTCTCTCTCACAATGATGTTTCTCTCTCTCTCTCTCTCTCTCTCTCTCTCTCGCCCTCTCCCTTCTCCCTCTCCCTCTCCCTCTCTCCCCCTCCCTCCCTTCCTTCCACTCTCTCTAAAAATCAATGGAAAAAATATCCTCTGGTGAGGAGTGAAAAAAAATCCATTCCTATCATCATTTCAGTGCTCAAACTGTCACAAATTTAAGCAGTGAGAGCTACAAGATGACTGACCCTTAGACATATCCTATTATCTTAGCACTCCCTTACTTTCTGGTACAATAAAAAGTTCCAGGCTCATCTTGACTCTCCCTACCCCAGCCCAGGAATCAGCCATTTCTTCAAGGAGCCCTGGTTTCATTAAGTAGAGAATGGTACTGACTCAGATCTGGACTCAGGATATATTCATTACTATTAGACTGAAACTAAGAAATATGGCCCAGTCGGTGTGGCTCAGTGGTTGAGCATTGACCTATAAACCAGGAGGTCGCCCTAGCCAGTTTGGCTCAGTGGATAGAGTGTCGGCCTATGGACTGCAGGGTCCTAGGTTTGATTCTGGTCAAGGGCACATGCCAGGGGTGCGGGCTCGATCCCCAGTAGGGGGCGTGCAGGAGGCAGGCGATCAATGATTCTCATCATTGATGTCTCTCCTCTCTCTCTCTCTCTCTCTCCACTTCCTTTCTGAAATCAATAAAAATATTTTTTAAAATTCTTAAAAAAAAAACACAGGAGGTCACGGTTCGATTCCCAGTCAGGGCACATGCCCAGGTTTCGGGCTTGATCCCCAGTAGGCGGTGTGCAGGAGGAAGCCAATCAATGATTCTCTCTCATCATTGATGTTTCTATCTCTCTCCCTTCCCTCCTGAAATCAATAAAAATATATATTTTTAAAAAGAAATATGTACATGTGAACACTTATTAAAATCAATGAATTCATATTGACATCTGCAATTCCAATCCTACACCACAGGATTCTTCCTTTTCCATATGTGTATCTCCCTTCTCCAACAGTGAGAATCATTTGCTCATTTGCTCATTTGCTCAATTTGCTCAATCCTTTAAGAGTTTCAGAATTGCCATTCCCATATCACTGTGAAAAACTAACCTTTTAGTAAAGTTCCAATATTTATTTGCAGGGTTTTTTTTAATTAAGATTGAAGTGATATCATCAAATTACTATGTTCAAAAATTGCTTCAGTTAATGAGGACACAAGTAGAACAAGTTGAACAACTCTGGTGACATTAAGTAATAATAAGCAAAAGACTGACACTCAAATATTCATATTAAAATCAAAGAGGGCCCATCCATCTGGGCAAAGTATCCTCCCAATGAACTGCACTGTCCCCCATCTCCCTCAATGAATTAATGTGTGGGGTGGGGGGAGCAACCATCTTAAGTTTATCTTCAATAATGAAAAAGCCATCATCCAGACTTATCTACATTAGTGTGCTTTATGGCAATCTATTTGTCCAAAAAGTCCTAATCTTCTTATTTTATACTAGAGGCCTGGTGCATAAAAATTTGTGCACTCAGGGGGGTCCCTCAGCCCGGCCTGTGCCCTCTCACAGTCTAGGACCCCTTGGGGGATGTCCATCTGCTGGCTTAGGCCCGCTCCCTGGGGGATCGGGCCTAAGCTGGCAGCCAGACATCCCTCTGGCAGCCCAGGAGCCTTCGGGGGATGTCCACTTGCCAGCGGGGAGCAGGCCTAAGCTGCAGTCGGACATCCTTAGCACTGGCTTGTGGCTGATCAGAGCTCCCCCTGTGGGAGCGCACTGACCACCATGGGGCAGCTCCTGCATTGAGCGTCTGCCCCATGGTGGTCAGTGTGTGTCATAGTGACCAGTCATTCCCAGTTGTTCTGCTGTTAGGGTCAATTTGCATATTACCCTTTTATTTAATAGGATGGTCCTCAAATAAGCCTCATACTACCAGAGTCCCCTCCCCGCCACAAATGCCCTTATGGTCCTGCTAAGAGCAGTCCTCCAAAGAGTTTTCTTTCTCAATCCTCTGAAGAGTTGCATTAGCAATGATTTTCTACACATATACACTTTTTAAAACACACAGTGCTGCTAAGTACTGTTCAGCAATCCTCATGTTCACATCAGCCCTCAGACTGAAGGGTCCCGGGTTTGATTCTGGTCAAGGGCATGTACCATGGTTGCAGGTTTAATCCCTGGCTCTGGTCAGGGCACGTGCATAAAGCAACCAATCAATGTGTCTTTCTCACATCAATGTTTCTCTCTCTCTCTCTGTCTCTCCCTCTCCCTTCCACTCTCTCTAATAATCAATGGGAAAATATCCTTGGGTGAGGATTAGCAAAAAACAGCAACAAAAACTTTGCTAATTGTGACTTATCAATGAGTCACAGACTGAAAATTGAAAATAAATCTATATATATAAAAGGCTAATATGCAAAGTGTCCCCTCGGGAGTTTAACCGGGAGACCAGGAGTTCGATTGCTCACTATGACGTGCACTGACCACCGGGGAGTGGCGTGGAACTAAGGAAGGCCCTCGCCGGCAGCAGGAGCCAGGGAAGGGAGGCCCTGGCCGGCAGCTGGAAGGCCCCAATCAACCCTGATCATCAGCCAGGCCTAGGGACCCTACCCGTGCATGAATTTCATGCACCAGGCCTCTAGTAAATAAATAAATAAATAAATAAATAAATAAAAT
>NW_005371823.1:403641-408343 GCF_000412655.1 Myotis brandtii | reverse complement strand
AGAGAGAGAGATTGAGATTGTTTTCCTCCTGCACATGCCCTGACTGGGGATGGAACCTGCAATCCAAGTATGTGTCCTTGACCAGGAATCGAACCCGCAACTCTTTGGTATGTAGGCCAGTGCTCTAACCATTGTACACACTGGCCAGCCAAATTGCCCCCTTTTATAATCACACCGGCCATACTGAATTAGGTTACCCTGATGATCTCATTTTAACTTGATTATCTCTATAAACACCCGATTTCCAAATAAGGTCACATTCTGAGGTACTGGGGGTTAGGACTCTAACATATTTTTGGGGACACAATTCAACCCATAACAATATCCAAGCAAGGAAAACACTCTATTTTATAGATTAACAAATTGTAGAGCAATGCTGGGCAGTATCAAATGGGAAGGATTTCGGAGCCACTGCTAAGATATGTAGTGTCAACGCCAGCACAGAGACCGGGCAGGGCAAGGCAGTCTTGACTGGCATGGGACAGTTACCTAGCATTTTTCAAGTACATGTTGGCTTCTTCTCTCCTGGCTTGAGAAAATACAGGAAACAAATGGAATGGAACCAGATTTTTAAAGCTCCTTCTATGTTTGCAAGGAGCACCTCTGGAGGCTTTAGGCCCACACATCTGGAGCCTAGTTTGAGCTAAGCTCTCTGAGTGTGCAGCTCAGAAATAAATTCAAGGGAAAGTTTCCTTCCTAAATTCCCAGAACCACCTCTCAGGGGCCCTGAAGGTTTAAATCTCAGATTGGGACAAAATAAAGACCTTAACCTATTCACTATCCATAACCAGGATGAATGGATTATTAACTTGATCCTGACCTATAAAAGTAGTAATGAAAGCACTTGGGTTTTTATCTCCACAATGAATAGGTTCTATTCAGAATCAGTAAAACCCCTTTTTCATTTTTAATCAGTCATTTTTTCTCTGTCCTCTACTCGTCACTGGAGCCACCTCCTCCAAATGCCCCAAACCTTTGCACCCTTTCCTTCACCGTCTTCTTAGATCCAAGAACCACCATCCAGGCAACCTAAATACTTCCATTTGTTCGGCAAATGATTATTGACCTATGTGGGAACCTTAGGGATGCAAAAGGAAATAAGACACTGTCCCTGCCTTTCAGGAATAGAAACTAACAGAATGAGGGACAGAGAATCACCCCAGTGATGGCTTGAGATTCTCCTCCTCCCCAAGCACAAACATTTCCCTTCTCCAGGCTTCTCGCACCATGCTCTTTGGCACAGAAGAGTAAATTAGCACCAAAGTCTGAACTACAAAGGGTAGAGCCCTTACCTGATTGAAGAGAGAGGGTGAGTGAAGAGCAACAAAATGAATCTGGATTACATGCAACATTCTATTTAGAAGCTCTTAGGAGCACAGTCCTCTGGTCTTTTTTCCCAATTGGTTCCAATTTCCTGGGCCACATGCCAGGATGCTATGCCTTTCAGAAAGGAGTCTTGCCCCGTCTGGATATAGCCTGTCCTATACTTTATCTCAAACCCTTCTCTAGAGCAGAGGTCAGGTGGTAATGCAGAAATTAGAGGAGTTGTCAGTAGGATCCTGCAAGAACACTTTGAAAATCAAATACATAAAGTCACACACATAATTCTATACAGACAGCCTGGAGCAGTGAAGACAGGAAAGAGTCTCAAGTTGAGCAGCTAGTTCGAAGTCAGAGGACTGAGCGCGCCACCTAGGAGCTGAGAGCCCTCTGAGAGGCCTTCCCCACCAACCCCCATCAGCTCCAAAGAGGATAAAAGGGAAAGGGCATCTTTATGCCACAGACCTCCGCTGGGCCTCATCATTTAAAGATCTGAGGTTGAACCAGAGGTGGGTAGCGAGCAAGGCAAGAGGGAAGGCAAGGCTTGCTTTTCTTCCAATTACTATATTATCTCGAAGGTTCTGGAATTCTGAGATTCCTACCAGATTCTAGGCTATTGGCAATAATTCTCACATGAAAGTTTGCTCAAAGACCGATTAGCAGTAGGCACAGCCGGCTGACCCCAGAACTCCCCCCACGATACTTTCCCTTACGATTTGTCCCGAGAGGAGCCAGGTGTGCTCTCAGGGATCAGGTGAATTCGGGCCTGCAGTGCATCTCCAGGTAGCCCTCCACCCCCTCCTCTGGAGTGCGCCAGCTATGCTGTTCTTTCAGTATAACTCCTTCTCTTTCGTCTTACCTCACAAGTCACTTTCTCAGGGAAGTGGTCCTCCATTTGTCCTCTACCTTCTCATCGGGTCCCATGTTATGAGCTTTGATAGCACTTCCGACTTTTCCTTAGAGTACCTATTAAAGTTTTCACTACACATCTGTATGAGTTTGGTTTATTTCTCCCACTAAATTCTAAGTTCTGAGACCAGAGTTCATGCTATTTTGCCCATCATGGTGTCATCTCACCTAATAGCCTTTGGAACATGTAATAGTATAGGTATTTCACAATGTATTCTTTACTAAGTAAGGATGTGCATACCTGAGGTAGGAGATGGTTGCAAGACAAGATTCCTGGGTTTTGTGAGGGGTCGTTTTATTTGTTTGTTTTGTTTTTCTGGCAAGGCTAGTATCTTTCTGGTTCCCTTAGAAGTAGAAGCTTAATTTGCCATAGGTCTCTGAACTCTACCCTTGTCTAATAATTTGAGTTGGGATCCCAACAATACATTATGAAGCTCTATGTGGCAGCCACTCCAGAACTGTTTTACAGGAGAAACTGATGTTCCTTCTACCCTTCCTTGAGAACAGGACTGTTGTATTACTAGTGCCTTATAGCCCAGGTAGCTTAGGGTCCAGACAGGGAAGACAGAACAAGGAATCCCATACAGTGAAGGGCTATCATGGTATTAAGTACAGGCATAAAGGGTAACAAAGAAGAGGCTCTTATCCAAACCTTGGGGCACCTGGGAGACTTTTGTTGAAGGTAATTTCTATACTAAGTTGTAAACAAGATGTAAGAGGTAGACAGGGAAAAAGATAGGGGGGAAGTGCGGTAGAGAGTTAAGAGGAAGAAATAATCAAAAAGACCCAGAGATGAGTGTGCATATAGAGCTTAAAGTGGAGAAATGTGAAAAATTCAGGATGTGGGGGAAAAAGCGAATCCTGAGGGACAGTGGTCAGGATTCAGTTTATCTTGAAGTCTATAGAGCGTCTATAAGGGGTTTTAATAGGGGAATGACCCCATCAGATTTGCCTTTTAGAACAACCTTTAGTTTTACAGTGTCTGAAGCTCCAGGCACCACAGACTAGGACTAGAACTGCTTTCTCTTGGAAGTCAATTTCTCTTGACTACACCACCCCTTCTCTCTGAGGAGAGCTTGGAAGGAGAGCAGCATGCCAATAAAGGTAGGCAAAGGGTGAACAAGTTGATCACACAATTAATAAGTGATGAGCCAGGACGTAAGTCAGAAAGTCCCTTCTGAGCATTCATTCAAGATGAATATGGAGGCAACAGAGTCAATTTTGTAAGGCAAGTCAATTTCTCTTGACTACACCACCCCTTCTCTCTGAGGAGAGCTTGGAAGGAGAGCAGCATGCCAATAAAGGTAGGCAAAGGGTGAACAAGTTGATCACACAATTAATAAGTGATGAGCCAGGACGTAAGTCAGAAAGTCCCTTCTGAGCATTCATTCAAGATGAATATGGAGGCAACAGAGTCAATTTTGTACGACTAAAGGAAATGGAAGAGGCTTTTAGCAGGTTGGACATCATTTTGGTCAGTTCTGAAAAAGTATATAAGTTAGAACACTTAGAAACCCACTGGAGCTAGCTTAAGTAGGACACAGCAGCACTATACTATAGGATACAGCAGTGCTCCATGGAACCCAAGGGCAAGAACGCAGTCACCTCAGGAAAAGACAGAAGGTACTATTCTCAAAATTAACCTCCCATTTCAACTCCTCTCTATGCATCTGCTTCATCCTATACTTTCTCTCTGAACCTGTTTTTTCTTCTTTGCAGCTTATGTAACAGAATACACAGCCGTAAACATCTTGTAAATTTGTATGTTGCCATCTACTCCTCTAGTCCCTCAGTTTTCATTTCAAATTACCAGGGAACAGCCTTCAGCATAGCCTGAGTTGGGATGTCCCCCCTGGAACGATCAGCTATGCCTATAAAAACAGGACCAAATTCCACAAATACAGATGCTGGGAGAACACTCTTTCAGGTTGCACCCTCTCTTCAGGGGAGAACCAGTTACAAGGGGGTAAACTGGATGACAATCAACAGATGTGTGTTAAAGGAAATCTCTTATTGTAAGAGTTTAGATTTTCCTCTCTCCTTCCCCACAGTCCAATTTTGTTGTTATATCTCATTTCCTCTTCCACTGATATTTTATCCATCCGACCATTCTTCACATTCTGGGAATAAAATAATTTACTTTTTGCAATAGGAGGAAACTTGAGAGACCACCAGGTAGCTGCATCTATAAACCATCCTAAGAGCTGACTTTTTGCCCTTTTCTAAGAACTCCAAGAAAAGTAAGTCTGAGAGTGGGATTCCACAATTTTATTTACCATGCCAAGAACTTGACAACAAACTACAGTTGACATTTGAACAACCTGGGGGTAGGGACGCTGACCTCCCTCACAAAGATCTATATAACTAGCCCTAACTGGTTTGGCTCAGTGGATAGAGCATCGGCCTGCGGACTCAAGGGTCCCAGGTTCGATTCCGGTCAAGGGCATATACCTTGGTTGTGGGCACATCCCCA
>NW_005371823.1:390571-402945 GCF_000412655.1 Myotis brandtii | reverse complement strand
ATTTCAGCCCTTTGTATTCAACATGTCTCTATCAAAATAAACCTATGTTTCTATGAAAATTGAAGCTTTTGTTTTTTTGTGACCCACATAAACTTAAACCTTGTTTATTTGGCCCGTGTTAGCCTTTGAGTTTGACATGCTTGAAGTAGGAGGTCACAATTGCATTCCCAGGCAGGACACATGCCCAGGTTGCAAGATCGATCCCCAGTGGGGGTGGGTGGTGTAGGAGGCAGCTGATTGGTGATTCTCATCATTGATGTTTCTATCTCTCTCTCCCTTTCCCTGTCTCTCTGAAATCAATAAAAATATATTTTTTAAAAACTTGGGTACGGCCCTAACCAGTTTGGCTCAGTGGATAGAGAGTCGGCCTGCGGACTGAAGGGTCCCAGGTTTGATTCCGGTCAAGGGCATGTACCTTGGTTGCTGGCATATCCCCAGTAGAGGGTGTGCAGGAGGCAGCTGATCAATGTTTCTCTCTCATCAATGTTTCTAACTCTCTATCCTTCTCCCTTCCTCTCTGTAAAAAATCAGTAACATATATTTAAAAAAACAAAAAAAAAACAAAACTTGGATGCTATGAATACATCCTGGGCCATCAGGACTTCCTTGTAAGAATGGGCAGAAAAAAAAAAGTTGTTTTGCGCAAAGTCACTACCCAGGTTTAATTTAGTAGATTTAAAATATTTTAAAACACGAAGCTTACATTTCAAAGGAGATACTACATGTAAATTGAACCTAAGAAAGGCCCTAAACAACAGCAAAATAATATTCTGTCTCCAAATGGGGAACAGCAGAAAGAACTCAAGAAAGTAGGAAATGAGAAAGCTGCCCTAGCCCTAGCCGGTTTGGCTCAGTGGATAGCGCATCGGCCTGAGGACTGAAGGGTTCAATTTTGGTCAAGGGCACATGCCCGGGTTGTAGGCTCAATCCCCAATAGGTGGCATGCAGGAGGCAGCCAATCAATGATTCTCTCATCATTGATGTTTCTATTTCTCTCTCCCTCTCCCTTCCTCCCTGAAATCAATAAAACTACATTTTTTTTTTTAAATGAGAAAGCTGGCACTAATCACTGACCATATGATTCTTAAGGGTAGGAAATAATAGGACTGGGTTAAAAGTAAGTGGAATTTTAGATCTGAAAAGGAACTTACAGATCGAATCCCAATCCTCAATTCACAGATGTGGAAACTTGAGGCCCATTTATTTATTTATTGAACAAATATTTATTGTGTGTCTACATGCTCAGTGCTGGACATACAATGAAGAAGACATGGTCCAAAGAGGGAAAGTGGCTTGCCCAAAGCCACAAAGCAAGTTAGCAGGTCAATAGGGGCTCTTCACACTAAACCCTATTTTCTAATAATATACAATCATTTCTGTACCTGTAAGTACACTAAGCATTTGATGAAGGTTCTATGCAAAGATAAGATTTTCATATGCAAGTGATATAATAACATTCCGCAACGTAAGGGATATATATGTATGTACATACATATATATATGTATATATATAATATTCAGATGGTGTTAGAATCTATGTAAAATAACCACACATAGATTCTTCATTAACACTTGAAAATGGTAATTTCCTTGGAAGTGCTTTCTAATTTCTTTGTCATAAGTCATTAGGGATTTCATATACAAATTCTGACAATGTGATTTTTAAATTTTTTCAAGATGACTTCTGGTCATATAACTATGACTCTTACTACTATATACTTTCTACTTTAAATTATAACTTTCACTTAACTAGTGTTCTGATATTTTATTTTCAATAAATTACCCTATTTAAAAGACCTAGTTCTCACATTAATCATTCATAAAATAACCAGTTTGGTTACTTTAATGTTATAATACAAACAGAGATATGGTTCCTCCTTTATATAATGTAAATATCCTGAATTGGGACTTATTTCTTTAAAAGAAAACTTACGTACCTCATTTCAAAATGAACAATGGCACCTATTACAAAAGGGAAAATGAACGTTTGTAACCAATCTTTTTTGTTGTGTTTTGCTGATTTAATAACCTGAAAAAAAGCAATAGGGGAGGTCTTTAACACAGGAGAGGACAGGAGCCCTCTACTAGAAGCAATATGATAGCCTCAGAGTTCCTCTTTAATTAAAACAACCCATAAGAAAAGGTGTGAAATTTTTGTAACTTATTTAAATAGTAAGTTTTTGAGATACCCCTGATTGGAAAATAGTAATTTATATTCCAACAACTCTTGAGAATCAGAGATGGAGAGATGAGGAAATTGAAAAGCTACCTGTGCTATACCACCAATATTACATGAAGTTCTAAGGGTGGTTTTCTATCCTCAGACTCTAGAAGGCTCTCCTACTGCTGCGTTTCCTTCCCCTGGCCATTCACTCCCTATTACTAGCTGTGCTTCTTCTCTTCGTGGTAAACTCTGTTGAGACAGGCACCTTGAATCAATCACAGCACAAAGCTGATACTCAATAATGAATACCTTAGTTGGTAAGCAGAATTTAAAAATCATAACATGTATTCTAATTCATATTTCCATACTCTGAAACGAACTATAATAATAAAAACTGAAAGTACATCAGGAACGCGTGGTTTTACCTCAATCATCAGGGTATGCTAAATGGCAGGAAGAGCTGAGAATTTTGAAGGATCTGGATAAAAGAACATGGTGTACGCTGTTCTAAAAATATCAACCACTTCTTTTTAAATAGAAAGGATCAACTTCAAGCCTCAGATAATGAAAGACAGAAGAAAACTTACAGGAATAAAAGAAACATTAAGTGGAAAAAATGACACGATAATTTTATCTCTGGGTTAAGACATTTTAATATACATAATGTATAGTACTTCATATAATTTATTAATGTCATTTACTATAGGGCACTGTAATTAATTCAGTGACATCAACATTGACCTCACACAAGGATAAAAGCTGGGTTTTCTTGTGTACCAAGTTCAAAACATGTACTGAAGAGTTATCACACACAACAGTTATAGGAGATCAACTTTAAGGATGACTCAAGTTTACAGTAGTTGCTTCACATGGTTTTCCCTCAAGACTTGAATGTCACCCAGTGTTGCCGTGTTTGTGCAAATGCCAGCTCTGGACTGCCCAACTACCTCCTTTTACCAGCCCCACTTTTGCCTGTTTTACTGCTGCTGCTGCTAGACTTGCCGGATGATTTTGAAGAGAAGAGTCTTGTCATGAACTCAGAAACATCAGGCAGTTCATGGTTGGAATTCAGCATATTCATCGACTGCTCCATCTCCTGCAGGAAGAGAAAGCATAATGGCATGAAAGGCACAGGGATCCCTGGGGTCACTGAACAACTGACACTTCCATGAAGGAAGAAGGAGAGGAGTAGAACAAGTGAAAGGCACTGGTTCTAAGCAATGATGCACTGTCATATCCAAAAGCACTTCAGAAACCATGTTTCGTGCCTCCTTTATACCACTACTAGGGGCCCGATGCACGAAAATCCGTGCAAGAGTAGGCCTTCCCTCCCCCCCGGATGCCGGCTCCGGCTTCGATCAGGCACCTGGGACACAGGCGGCTTCCCTCCAGCTGCTGGCAGGCACCCGGGACCCAGGCAACTTCGCTCCAGCCCTGGCTTTGTCTGCAATGACATCTGGTCTAATTAGCATATTACCCCTTTATTATTATAGATGCATTTTGATCCTTAGTAAATGTCCAATAAATGCTTGCCTAGGGTCTGACTCAACTTATCCTTCCTATATAATAAAAGGCTAATATGCAAATAGACCAAATGGCAGAACAACCAAACAACCAAACAACCAGTCGCTATGACATGCGCGGACCACCAGGGGGCACGCACGGAACATGGCAGGCGTTGGCAGCAAGTGGCAGAGCACGCAACATGGCGGGCATCGGCCGTGGCAGGATAGTCGAGCAGGTGAGCGGGGGTGCCAGACCAAGGTGGGGCGCCGGTCGCTGTAATCAAGGGCGAGACTCTGGTGGTTACTGAAAATTCTTTGCTCCTGCACACGGCGGTCCAACCCGGTGCCCGCACCCACTGCTGGTGCCTGGCACTAGTCCTGATCACTCGGCGCCGTGAGTGGGTGCGAGTGGCAGCTGCTGGCCCCGATCGCCCCTCAGGGCTTCTCCACCTTCCCCTGCTCCTGAGGGGCGATCAGGGCGGGCAGCCACCTCTTGCACCCACTGCCGATGACGGCCCCGCTCACACCCACTGCCGGCACCGGGCGCCAGTCCCAATCCCTTGGTGCTGTCAGTGGGTGCAAGCAGCAACTGCTGGCCCCAATTGCCCCTGAGGGCTTCTCCATACCCCCCTGCTCCTTAGGGGCGATAGGGGCAGCAGCCACTGCTTGCACCCGCTAACGGCACCGGCCCCAATCGCTCCGCGCCATCAGTGGGTGTGAGCAGAACTGGCACCGTCAGCGCGTGGGAGTGGTGGTGGCAGGAGCAGGGTTGCTGGCAGACAGGGGACCAGGGCCGCGGTGGGAGGGGCTGGGAGGAGGCGCAGAGGATGGGCCAAGATCCGCCCCTGTGCCCACCGCAGCCTCGCAGCCCACAGTTCCTTTCAAGGTGCACTAATTCGTGCACTGGACCCCTAGTGTTTTTATAAAAGGCATTTCCTCTGATAATGGACATATGTAATCATATTCCTGCCACCTTATTTGTTTTCTGATTACAATGCTTTTTATTGTTTTGACATGTGTTTTTTAAACTCATGCTTTCTTTAGATACATATAACCAGAACATCAATTTTTAATTATCTATCAAGGTATCAGCATAATTTGGAAGAGAACAGCAGTATTTCTAAGACTTTATTCCTAAGGCCCTTAGTAATACATTTATGCCATATGACCTGGGTGACCTCAACTATAACATCCAAAGCAAGCAACACAAATGCTACAAACAAGTTACTGGCAGGACAGGATAAGGGTCTGACACTTTTATTTTGAGGTTTGTCTTCCCCTTTATTAAGCCAAAACCCACAAAGTACTGTTCCACTTTCGCAGTATTAATATAATGTCTGATTCATTTGAATTTTATGTGACATTCCAAAAGTGAACTTAACACTGTATTAGTTCAGACATGAAAAAAATAGCAAATATTATATTATCTATCACTTAAAATTTAATAACTTTTGGGTATTAGCTTGGACTTTCTCCCCAAAGGAAGAATTTATATACATAGGTTTTCAAGGAGAAAGTGCTTTTACAAATAAGGTCAGGAAAAGAAACATTATAAATATAAATCAAATATGTTAATGTGTCCTAATAATCAAGAATTAAATGTATATGATAATAATTCTTGAGTCCCTGCAAAAATATATCAACTCTATTTTTTAAAAATATGTCTTTATTGTTTCAAAGAGGAAGGGAGTGGGAAAGATGAAACATCAATGATGAAAGAGAATCACTGATTGGCTGCCTCCTGCACGCCCCACATTGGGGATCGAGCCCACAACCTGGGCAAGTGCCCTTGACCGGAATCGAACCTGGGACCCTTCAGTCCACAGGCCGATGCTCTATCCACTAAGCCAAACCAGTTAGGGATCAACTCTATTTTTTAATCCATTCAATTCTGAAGCTCTTTTTGTTTTTATTCTGAGGTTATGTTTATGAAAGCTGGGACAGTGAAACAAGGAATAGCTTAGGACAGAAGAAGCAACAGGGGAGCCTAGGCAGGGCTGCTTTGGCCCACTGAGAAGTCAGAAAAAAGGGGGCCTTGGAGACAGGTTCAGGGGATTAGCCCAGCATGAGCTGCCACTGACCATTGCTCCCCTGGTTGCAAGTCTCATGGGGACCCTTAGAGTTTAGAAGATGCATGCCTGAAGAGAGAAGAGGGTGAAGGGAAAGGCACAGGCATGCTCCTGGGAGAGGGAGCACACCTGAAGCTCTTGAATGAACAACTTTTTATATTGCTCACCATGTGCAAAGTACTTTGCAAGTAAATGAATTTTTAATCCCATGTGACTTCTAATGCTGCCTCTGTTGATGCCACAGAGAGTTAACTGGCTTAACAGATACAAGGATTGTATAGGATGTACACTTTCTGGCCAACACTGAAGCAGAGATGCCAAAATTTAGCAATACAACATTATGAAACATTATAAAGCTTTCTTTTTCCACGAAGCTTTTTCTGTCATTCCAGCTTGGAATAAAATGCCTCACCTTCTACAGAACTTATCTCAGCAGACATTTTTATTTATTTTATGTTTATCTTAGCAAGAAGAATTTTTTACAAATCCATTCTATTTCCTATACTACATTTAACTGGATTATGAACTTATTGATGACAGGGATGACATAATAATTCATTTGCATATTCTTCAGTACCAAGAACCTAGAATTGATTAGTAAATGTTTTTCAGCAATGAATAAGATGTCAACACATTAATACATTAATTATAATGGGAAAACTTGGAACTAAGAAGATATTTATTGATTGTTTTAAGTGGAAGAATGGACAATGATTTTTAAAAAACTGAAGATTTTATATGGAAGCCAATTTTAAAGAGACAAAGCTGTGGCACTAAACTTGAAGCATCCAACTTGGCAACTCCTCTCCCCAGTCCAGTTTTGTGATACAAGGTCTGAAAGCCACTTTTCTATTTTTCTCCCTTGGTCTATTCAAATTTCTTTCATGTGTCTGAACACATAAACTAAATGTGTATTCTAAAGAGTTTTGTAAAGTAAAAATAGAATATAGGAAGTTATCATTTTGTAAAATGTTTGGGTTAGGTGTACCAGGATTATAACATATTTCAAATTTATAACATGTGAGGCACAAAGTCTAATACTAAGTAGAATGTTTGAGCTATATGAAAATACACCAGCCTTTATTAAGCATAAACAACTAAATTTATCTGGTGCAATGGTAATGACTATCTAAATGCCAGGAACATAATACTGTATTAGCACCACCTCTAGATGAATTTGGCTTGGGAATTAGGATAAAGCTGAAAGATCCAAGCCATCCAGCCACAACAGATGGACCAGGCATCAGAATATGGTTCAAAAACCCACAGCTAGGCAATCATCTTACCCGTCTCATGTCAGGATCACTTGTGTTGACTACTTTGGGCAGAAGTACAAATATCAACAATGGAAGAACCATCATCATAACCTGTGAGGGAAAAAAAAAATCAGAAAACATTTCTTTCCACTTAACACAGTGGTTCTCAACCTTCCTAATGCCGCGACCCTTTAACACAGTTCCTCATGTTGTGGTGACCACCAACCATAAAATTATTTTCGTTGCTACTTCATAACTGTAACTTTGCTACTGTTATGAATCATAATGTAAATATCTGATATGCAGGATGTATTTTCATTGTTACAAACTGAACATAATTAAAGTATAGTGATTAATCACAAAAACAATATGTAATTATATATGTGTTTTCCGATGGTCTTAGGCGACCCCTGTGAAAGGGTCATTCGACCCCCAAAGGGGTCGTGACCCACAGGTTGAGAACTGCTGACTTAACAGAACAAAATCTGCACCTAATCAATGATAAAATTAAAGATTTAAATGTTGTATCTATATATATAAAACCCTAATATGCAAACAGACCAAACAGCAGAACAAGCGAACAACTGGTCACTATGACATGCACTGACCACCAGGGGGCGCATGCAGGACATGGCGGGCATCGGCCACGGTGGAGCAGGTGAGCGGGAGTGCCAGACCACGGCGGAGCGCCAGTTGCTGTCATTGGGGCAAGCCTCTGGTGTTTACTGAAAATTCTTTGCTCCCGTGTGCTACGATCCCGCCAGGTGCTTGCGCCTGCTGGTGGCGCCAGCCCCACTTGCACCTGCTGCCGGTGCCGCTGGTCACATCCAGCCCTGATCGCTCGGCGCCATCAGAAGTGAGAGCAGCGGCTGCAGGTCCCAATCACCCCTCAGGGCTTCTCCACCTTCCCCTGCTCCTGAGGGGCGATTGGGGCAGCAGCCACCGCTCACAACCACTGACAGCGCCGGTGCCGTCACCGTATGGGAGTGGTGGCAGTGGGAGCGGGGCTGCCAGCAGACAGGGGACTGGGGGCCATGGCGGGAGGGGCCGGGCGGAGGATGGGCCAAGACCCACCCCTGTGCCCACCGCAGCCTCGCGGCCCACAGTTCGTTGCAAGGTGCACAAATTCATGCACTGGGCCCCTAGTATAGAATAAAACTAGTAGCAACCAACTCAATTCTCCTGAACCAGTTCTGTTGATAGCAAGGTAGTCTTAAATGTCTGACTGTTGCAGAATATAAAAGCTTTATTTATACGTATGTGTTTGGATTTTATAGACACCTTACTTTGAGTTTGTGCCATCTACCATTTTGTAGTTTATAGCTTTAGTTAACACAAATAGTTTGCAAACAGAACTATCTGTTCACTCTCTTCAATCTGTAGTCAGGCACTGGGACTGGTGATCCTGATAGCCAGCCGGGCTGCTCTTTCCAGATGACTTTGCGGTTCTTGGAGAAAAAACTATAATGTACCTCTCATTAATGTACACCCTCTAGAGCAATATATTTCTAGGCACCTACTTTAGCAAATCAATTCAAAAGATGTCCTAGAAGCTTATAGCTTTGGATATGCTTCCATGAATTTCAGAAATCAGAATATAGCCCTGGCCGGGTAGCTCAGTTGGAGCATTGTCCCAATACACCAAGGTTGTGGGTTCAGTCCCCAGTCAGGGAACATACTAGAATCAACCAATGAAAACATCAATGAGTGGAACAACAGATCAATGTCTGTCTCTCTCTCAAATCAATAAAAAAAAAGAAGAAGAAGAAGAAAGAAAGAGAGAGAGAGGAAGGAAGGAAGGAAGGAAGGAAGGAAGGGAGGGAGGGAGGGAGAGAGAAACTGGAACATGAAGTCTCATTGCTGATTTCTCCTATCTATTCTATCCTTCTGTTTCTTTATCCCTGATAGGAAATTCCAGGTACTAATTTATTCCTCTCTAGAGGATGTAAAGCCCCAAACATTCCTATTTGTAATCTAAATAGCTATCAGCAAAGAACGATCAAAACTTAGACAATTCTAACAATAACTCAACTTTCAAAAGCAGCAAAAAAAGTCAATTTATCTCTAAAGAATGTACTCTATTAGTGTTTTTTTCTTAATTTTTTTTGAGAGAGAGAGAGAGAGAGAGAGAGAGAGAGAGAAATACTGGTTACCTCCCACAAGCGTGCTCAGACAGGGGATTGAACCCACAACCTGGGTATGTGCCCTGACCAGGAATTTCAATGTCATATCTACCATGCAATTCTTTTTTTTTTTTTTATGCAATTCTTATTATATATTCCCAAGACACTGTTTTCCTGAAATCCACTAATTACACTTTCATCCAACAATCTGATGTCAGCTTTCTATCTCATAGGGGTTAAAAGTTTTCAACTGCTTAGAAGCAAATTAGAGATTAGTAAAGATACTTTGTTATAACCTGATACATACCATTGGGTTCATCAGAAAGTCTGTCCAGCCCCATGATTCCCTTTTAATAAAGTAAGAAGGTGGGCCTGAAGATTTCATTTGAAGAGGATAGGGCAGTCTGACCACTTCTGATGTTTTAATATAATTCACATATCTTGCTCTGATAAAACAACATGAAAAAGAAATCAGTAATTCTACTAAAAACATTACTAGTTAAAAGAACTGCCTATAATATATAAGCAATGACTTATAATTACCTTTAGCTTTTCCCAAATACTTAGATATCTAAACTTTTGACTTGAAAGTCTGATCAAAGTAGCTTTACCTATATGTCTAAAATATTTAGCAAAACGTAGAGAAAAAAACACAAGACTTGGAATCAAGCTACACATTTAAAAGAAATAGCTATACATATTTTATCCAGAATTCTAAGGTTTTACATTCTGCCAAAATGTCAGAAGTGGAAATCCCACATATACTTTAAAGTAACTTACCAAGTATGCTTATAAAACATTGGTCAAGAATATTAGGATCTTTTTTTAAAAAATATGTTTTTTATTGATTTTAGAGAGAAAAGGGTGAGGGAGAGGGAGAGAGGAAAGAGAGAAACACTGATTGGCTATTGAACCCAAAACCTGGGTATGTGCCCTGACCAGGAATTAAAGCAGCGACCTTTTGGTGTATGGGACAATGCTCAACCAATTGAGCCACACTAGCCAGGGCAAGAATATTAGGATCTTATATGAATCCCACTTGATAAGGTCCTTGTTTCCTTTTTATCTATGCTTCAGGCATCCACTCATCAGGAATGGATCTGAGACTATGAGTCCGACTGCTGCAACCAGACCGTAAATGCTAAAGCATGAAGTACTCTTTTTCCAAGGTAAAAAAGTAAATAAAACTTCCATATTTTGAAAAATATTTCTATTTACTTAGACTACAAATTCAAAATTCAAACAGAGTAAAAAGAATAAAAATAATTTAGTTTTTAACAGGCAAGTATCCCCTTTTAACAATTCTCATTCCCTCCAGTATTCAATGTTAGCAATTTAAAAAGTTTTTTAAGGGTGGAGGGGGGCAATGGGGCAACAGGAGGGACATCTCCACTCCCGTCCCCTCCCAAGGCCTTCATCCCACTGCTGTCTGTGTCCATGGGTTACGTATGCATGCATATAGTTTCTTTGGTTGATCTCTTCTCTCCTCCTTCCTCTCAGGGAGTCCTCAGTCTGTTGCAAGCTTTCATATCTCTGGATCTATTTTGTTTGTCAGTTTATTTTGTTCATTAGATTCCACATATAAGTGGGGGAAAAAGTTTTCTAACCTGTATATAATATATACTGTAATCTACATATCCCCCATCTCCAAGCTTGCAATTCAAAATGTATTAAAAAGTCATGATAAGTCCTTTAAGATTTAGATGTACATACTAGAATTTTACCTGTACATTTAAAAAAAGATCTTTATGGCCCTAGCTGGTTTGGCTCAGTGGATGGAGCATCAGCCTGCGGACTGAAAGGTCCCAGGTTCGATTCCGGTCAGGGGCATGTACCTTGGTTGCGGGCACATCCCCAGTGGGGAGTGTGCAGGAGGCAGCTGATCGATGTTTCTCTCCCATTGATGTTTCTAACTCTCTATCCCTCTCCCTTCCTCTCTGTAAAAAATCAATAAAATATATTAAAAAAAAAAAAGATCTTTATGTCCCTAAAAAGCATGAGAAAGTTGATACCTAACAAGGTTCATGTACTTTAAAGCAATCCATTTATCATTTATTTCATCAGATTATTTATGAATATATCTGCAAGGTATTAGCTTCAATTCAAGCTTCACATTTGCTCTAAATAGCCAACAGCAAGAAATATGATTAGAATTTGGACAAAGTAGAATAATCTAAGATAAAAACTGAACTTCAAAAAGAGAAGAAAGTAATTTGTTTCTAAAGAATGTATTTTTAGCCCTAGCTGGTTTGGCTCAGTGGACAGAGCACTGGCCTGCAGACTAAAGGGTCCTGGGTTCGATTCCGGTCAAGGGCACATGCCGGGTTGTGGGCTCGGTCCCCGGTGGGGGGTGTGCAGGAGGCAGACAATCAATGATTCATTCTCATCACTGATGTTTCTCTTTCTCCCTTCCTCTCTGAAATCAATAAAAAAATATTTTTTAAAAAAAGAATGTATTTTTAGTGACATCTTGATACTGGTTTCGTGATAACATTAAGAACTTAAAATACTACAGAATAACTGTCCCTGTTCACTATACATGCTAAAAGAGAGAAATAAAATCCTACATGTCTATCAGTAGGAGCTGGTTATTAAAATGATAGCAAGTTGACTCACGGTCTAATACGCAGCGGATATAAAGGATAAGAGAGCTCTGTGTGTTACTCTATTTGAATTATAGCATATTTACATATCATACTTTAAAAACTTTCAATTAAAAGAAAGCAAAAAAAGAAGAAAAACATTTTAAAAGTAAACACTAACCCAACTGTAAATATTATGGTACTAAGTGAACATACCTCTATGTCATCTCAATTTGGGGTAGCTACAAATCAACCTGAATAGGCTTGGCACATACTGAAAAGGTCAGCAAGAAAATGTAGCTCCTCTAACCCCCAAATTATGTTTGCCATTGCATGACTCGTGCTTTACTACAGCAACATGCAATAATTTTGTGGTAGCTCAAACAAAGAAGAGATATTACCATTTAAAACTGTTTCATATTTGTTAATTATCCTATCTAATAATAGACAAACATGGTAATTGACCATACCTTCGCTACACCTCCCATTGGCTAATCGGCGTGATATGCAAATTAACCACCAACAAAGATGGCGGCTAATTTGCATACTGCAGGTAGGGCGGGTCAACGCCATCCCACCTGCCCCGCCGCCATCCGGGCCTGCTATTTGCCACCCGGGGTGGTGGGGCAGGACAGTGCCATCCCGCCTGCCCTGCCGCCATCCGGACCTGCTATC
>NW_005371823.1:383823-390414 GCF_000412655.1 Myotis brandtii | reverse complement strand
ACCATCCGGGCCTGCTATTTGCCCCCCGGGGCGGTGGGGCAGGACAGCGCCATCCCGCCTGCCCTGCCACCATCCGGGCCTGCTATCTTCGACCCGGGGCGGCAGGCGTCCCGTGTGCGACCCGACCCAAGGCGGCGGGCGGGACAGTGTGGCTCCTCTGTCACCCCAGCTTCCTCATCACAGCTCCCTTTGGGGCCTAAGCCTTTAGTCAGACATCCCCCGAGGGCTCCCTGGCTGCCAGAAGGATGTCTGACTGCAAGCTTAGGCCTGATCCCCCGGGGAGTGGGCCTAAGTCGACAGATGGACATCCCCCAAGGGGTCCTGGACTGCAAATGGGCGCAGGCTGGGCTGAGGGACCCCCTCCGAGTGCACAAATTTTTGTGCACCAGGCCTCTAGTACCTCAATAAAGCTAGAAAAAAAGTAAATGTATAAAATTGCTTCATATACTTCCTGGTGAGATTAGACAAAAAGAATACAATAATAAAACAAATAAATATATTGGAGGTTATAACAGAAGGCTGAATGTGAACACTGTGGATATCTACACAACTGATTTCAACTGCAAATGTATTTGTGGTATTCCATATTCACAGCCTGAATTAATCCAACATTCTTTTCACCTCAAATTCTGAAATTTTTCCTAGTCTGCCAGCCTCTAATGCTGTGCTTTTCTTTTTCTTCTCATGATCTCACTTCAAAATAAACTCTACAATGTAATCTATTATTTTCCCCCAAAAATACTAAATTTCCATTGCACATTAAATATTCCAAAAAAGAAAACAGAAATGTCTAGGTCAACACACTATCAAATAGGTTCTAAGATATTATCAAAATATCCCAATGGCCCTGGCCAGTTTGGCTCAGTCGATGGACTGAAGGGTCCCGAGTTCGATTCTGGTCAAGGGCACATGCCCAAGGGGCTCGATCCCCAGTGGGGGGCATGTGGGAGGCAGCCAATCAATGATTCTCTCTCATCATTGATGTTTCTATCTCTCCCTCTCCCTTCCTCTCTGAAATAAATTTAAAAAAATAATAATAATAATAAATAAAAGATTTACTCTCTCAAAAAAAAATCCCAATGAAAAACAGGTGATTAATAATATTTCTAACTTAGAAAAATTAAATTATTTCCAACTGTAATCACGTTTCATTTACAACTTTCACAGTGCTTTTGTTTTATAGTAAGTAATCTTATCTCTTCTCTATATAATCACATTAGGACATTTAAAATAACTTTTAAACCAGAGCAGAAGGAAGTTCAACTTTACAATATTATCAATCCTCAGATTAAAACAATGTAAGGATGTTTTAAGTAATACTGTAGCCCACACTTTGGTAGAAATTAAATCAGTTGCTCTCACCTCATTTTTCCTTTTGAAGTAATATCCACTCGAATGGGATCAAACCTGTAAGCAGGAGATATAACTTCCACTACATAAGATCCAGAGGGTATATCATGAACCACAAAACTCCCATCTGTCCTGGAAAAATGAAAATCATATTTAGTCATTTCTGATCAGTAGCTTATTCTTTTCTAATGTTTTAGATCATCTTGTTAACCCACAAATCAACTCCCCCAAGAATGACATTCAGAGTAATTAGAAAAAAAATACTCCCAAATTAGCAAAAGTTGCCCCATGCTTCAGCTTCCATAATTACACTGAATGGGTTCTGAAAATACCCCAGACATTCCACAGTAGCAGAGAACCCTGACATAGAAAGTACTTCTATTCCCTCTGTGGGACAGAGATAACAGGCACAGAAGCACAGTTCCTGTTCTGAAGCCATGTCTTCATTCAAGGAAACTATCAATATACATTACTAGAGGCCTGTGCACCAGTGGGGTCCCTCAGCGTGGCCTGCAGGGATCGGGCCGAAACCGGCAGTCCAAGATACCCCAAAGGATTTAGTAGGTTCGTTGCGCTCCGAGCGCCCATCCTAGGGCAATACCGGCACGCCGATGACCGAGAAGCGGCTGTGGGCTTGTGCCCAGTCAGTCCCGATGCCCGTCCGATGCCAGTCTGATCCCAGTCTGGTCTGGATGGGGGAGGGGTGTGCAGGCAGAGTGTCCGCAGGAGAGGCTCACAACGCCCCAGCTGCACTCGCCCACTCACCCGCCCACTCACCTGTGAGCCCAGCATCTGGCACCTGTCGGTCAGTTGAGCGATGCTCCTACTTTGGGTGCGCACTGACCACCAGGGGGCAGCTCCTGTGATGAGCATCTGCCCCCTGGTGGTCAGTGCACATCATAGGGATTAAACAGTCAAAAGGTTGCTTAGGCTTTTATATGTATCGATTACTACAATATTAGTAGTTCCAATTTTGCCAATCGTCTCCAACAAATTCTTAATTAAAATGGCTTTTTTTTTCTAATTTTAATTTGCACTCTGTTGTTCTCCTTTCTTTTTTTGTAGTTAAAACCATCCACCTTGGACTGAAGGGTTGGGGGTTCTATTCCAGTCAAGGGCACGTATATCTCAGTTGCAGGCTCAATCCCCACCCTGGTCAGGGCACATGTGGGAGGCAACCAATCAATGTTTCTCTCTCATGTCAATGTTTCTCTCTGTCTCTCCCTCTCCCTTCCACTCTCTCTAAAAAAAAAAAAACCCCAAAAAACATGGAAAAGATATCCTCTGGTGAGGATTAACAAACAACAATAACAAAAAATACCATCTATCTTTTCCTAACTGATTTCTTCTAAACTTTCTGGGTTTAAAAAACCACCCTATTAAGGGCTAATTTCATGGTCACAGATCAAAATTAATTTGTTTTGATAATGAGAAACTGCATTCTGAGGAAAAAGAATTTTCTGTTTCAGGAAAACAAATGATTGTTTCTAAAGGACCAACTTTATCAGAAAATTCCCAGTATCATAATAATATTTTAAAATAATGTTTCTTATCACCGAGCTCTTCTACTGTTAAAGGAATAATTGATTCCTGTCACTTCCACAATATTTACTAAAAAAGAAAGAGAAGTTATTCCTTGCTACTTCAGAGTACACACTAAACTAAAAACAGAATTGAAATGTAAACACCAAGATAATTTTATTCCTAAACTAGATGTTCCATTTACCCTTCAAATCCATTCTCCACGATTCTCTTCTTGGTACACTAGAGGAAGAGAAGAAAAGGAGCTTAGGAACCCCACCTCCTCTTAAGGCAGTCCTTTCTTCCCATCTAGCTTCCAGTAACCTTTACTTCCCTTCCTCTTGGAGATGATAATAATAGCCTTGAGGCTGTAAATGTTAGAGCTGTCCCCCTACACCAGTGGTCGGCAAACCTCGGCTCATGAGCCACATGTGGCTCTTTAGCCCCATGGCATGGGCCACGAAGTTTCAATCGCACTGTATGTGCGCGCCTGCATGTGGTATTTTGTGGAAGAGCCACACTCAAGGGGCCAGTTTGCCGACCACTGCCCTACACCATGACAACACTGTTTAATCTTTTCATTAAGCTTTCCTAGAATTACCTAATTTGAGTGTATCTTCTGTTTCTTGATGGGACCCTAACTAAATAAATCTCAAAACATTTTTCTCGGTCCAAAAAAACCCACATCAGAATTGAACCAATGACTGTGCAACATAAATAATAGCAGACTAATTGCCTAAAGAAAATGCAAATAGATTTTTCATCCTAAGGTAAATATTTTACTTTATAAAGATAAGTTTTATAATGAAAAATTTAAACTTGGCTTTAAAACTGTACAATATGTAGACCTTCCTTGCCAGATCTTGATTTGAAATAACAAATACAAAAAAGCATTCATTCATTTATTTATTTGTTTGTTTACTTACTAAAGGCTGGGGAGGGGGGGGAGGTCCCTCAGCCCGGCCTGCACCCTCTTGCAATCCGGGACCCCTTGGGGGATGTCCAACTGCCAGTTTAGGCCCCATCCCACTGCCGGATCAGACATCCCTCTCACAATCCAGGATTGCTGGTTCCTAACCACTCGCCTGCCTGCCTCCTCGCCCCTAACCACTCTGCCTGCCTGCCTCATCACCCCTAACCAATCGCCTGCCTGCCTAATGGCCCCTAACCGCTCACCTGCCTGCCTCATCACCCCTAACCACTCTGCCTGCTTGCCTAATCACCCCTAACTGCTCACCTGCCTGCCTGATTGCCCCTAACAGCTTCTGCCTTGCCCCCCCCCCAAGGTGGCTGTCCAGTCTAATTAGCATATTACGATTTTATTATTATAGATTTATTTTGTTAATCCTCACCTTAGGATTATTTTTCCATTGATTTTTTTAGAGAGAGTGGAAGGGAGGGGGAGAGGAAGAAGGGAGGGAGGGAAGGAGAGAAAAAAAGGGAAGGAGGAAGAGACACACACATAGATGTGAAAGAGACACACTGACTGGTTGCCTCCTACACTCACCCCAACCAGGGCCTGGTATTGAACCTGCAACCCAGGTACATGTCCTTGACCATGAATCAAACCCAAGACCCTCCAGTGCACAGGCCAATGCTCTAATCATTTAGCAACACCGGCCAGGACCATAAAAACATTTTTAAGATAAGTAGGAAAACAAAAATGGACTGGGTAGCCCTAACGGGTTTAGCTCAGTGGGTAGAGCATCGGCCTTCGGACTCAAGGGTTCCAGGTTCGATTCCGGTCAAGGGCATATACCTTGGTTGTGGGCACATACCCAGTAGGGAGTTTGCAGGAGGAAGCTGATTGATGTTTCTCTCTCATCGATGTTTCTAACTCTCTATCCCTCTCCCTTCCTCTCTGTAAAAAAAATCAATAACATGTATTTTTTAAAAATGGACTGGGTATTATTAGATGAAGTTATGGTATTAATAATTTTGTTGAATCAATAATGGTATTGTGTTATTTTTTAAGACTTCATCTTCTAGAGATACAAAATAATGTTTTTATAAGTGAAATCATATCTTTAGGATATTTAAATAGTCTAGAAAAAAACAAATGAAGTATAGGAGACACGTTAAACAAACAGTAGATTGTGATAGGTACCTAAGGATTCACTAAGCCATTGTTTATTTTAGTTCATGTCTGTAATTGTCTATAATAAAAAGTTAATGAAAGTATAGTACATAATCTGCCTGTCAAAAATTGAAAACTACCACGCTAGCCAGTTTGGTTCAGTGGATGTATATAAATTATGGTTTATATATATAGTGATAAAAGCAAGAAGTGGCATGGGGAATCCTCAAGCCCAACTCCTTTCATCTCTACTAACCAAGTCCCAAATAACCTCCAACAAGCATAAATAGAAATCAAAACTGCATGCTGGTTATGCATAACAGGTACAAGACAAATTACCTATCCCTCTTCCAACAAGTTTGCCAGGACAAACTCCTTATATTAATTCTTAATCAAACTTTCTACACACAGATGTAAAAACATAAAATGGTATCAGGAGCTGCTCACAAAATATTAAGCAAAAAAAGCAGGTTACAAAGTGTATATGTTGTATTTTACTATTAAAAATATAGGACATATGATTCCAAAAAGGCTGGAAAAGACACAATGAAATATTAAGGTTTGTTATCTCTGTTATTTATATTTTTTTCAATACATGTTACTTAGATGTTATTTTAAAATGGAAATAATAAATGCTTTGAAAAATAATTGTATACAGCATCAAAGAGAGGCCAAATGGCCAAGTAAGGCTAATTTTCCAAAGCTTAATGAAAACTTTATCATTAAAACATTATTTAGGGTAAACCTAAAGAACACCCTGAAGTCAGATCATTAATGACAAATAGCATTAAAGTAATGGTTGTAAGCTTCTTGTCATTATTTATTAATCTAAGGTTGAAAGTCTCATTCAAAGACATCTGAATGATCTGAATATTTTGCAAATCAAATTCAGAATTCAATGTCCACATTTAACTGGTCTGGTTTTCCGATAGTGCTTGGTGGTGCACAAACCCACCAGATAAACACTTCCTTTCCCAGATATTTCCTTTGGGTTCGCCGTTTCCCTTTCCAAGCAGCGACTGAAAAATTTAAAACATCACACTTGTTGTCTTGACATCCGCAAAGCAGGCTGCCGCAAAACGAGAGTGCTAACAAATTCGACACGTCTTCTAAGATAGGTTGAAAGCCCATTTCTGCTAAAAACTAGAGAGGACAGAAGCGTGTAAGCAACACGGAGAAACCCTAGTCTGACATAAATGCCAAGTGCGATGTTGCAAATCCCTCGATGAATTCAAGTGTAAAGAAGAACAACCACCCCACCTCCAGGTGAAAAAGGTGCTTTCATTAGGGACTTCGGGGCCTATTAATTTTAGAAGCAGCATCAGCCTCCCAATCGATGTCATCACTAGAAGCCCGCTGGGCTTTCATAATTCCCACTTGCTTAGCATCTTTCTACACAACATCAAGCTACAAAAAGACTGAAATGAATGCAAAGAAAAAAAACAAAAAACACGGCCAGATTCCAGGGAAGCCAGATGAGATTCAAAGGAAAGAGTTCAGCAAGCGGCAAATAATGGTCCCTCTGTCCCCAGGGCGCTGGAGTGGTGGTCCCCAGACGGGGCCAAATGGAGATGAAGATAACCGGTCCCCCCAAACCCCCGGCCCGGCTCCGGCCCTCGGGCCAGCACCTGCCGGCCGCCGCG
>NW_005371823.1:382079-383380 GCF_000412655.1 Myotis brandtii | reverse complement strand
CCCCGGGACCCCTCCCCGTCTCCCAGGCACCGCGCCGCCGGCTGCGTCATCACTGCGCGACCGGCCTCGGCGAGAGTTGCGGGCTCAAACCCGGAAGCTTTGGCCAATCGACTTGCGAAGCGGAGAGGAGGCGGCCGTACCCGCGCTCGTGATTGGCCGGCGGGCTGAGGAACTTGTCAAGGGAAAGGACCGCCGGCTCTGGGACAGTGGTGCAATGTATGTTGCTGTGGCAACCACCGAGGTTTGGGACCACTCGGGAGTAACGGAGGATACGACGCAGAGGGCCGGGCATCTGCAGCAGTGTCTGCAAATGAGGCGAAGGCTTTGGGAGACATAGATCCAGAAAAAAACGTTTAGTAAAAGAACTTCTGAGCAGCGGTTCTCAACCTGTGGGTCGCGACCCCTTTGGGGGTCGAACTACCCTTTAGCAGGGGTCGCCTAAGGCCATCGGAAAACACATATATAATTACATATTGTTTTTGTGATTAATCATTATGCTTTAATTATGTTCAATTTGTAACAATGAAATTGGGGGTCACCACAACATGAGGAACTGTATTAAAGTGTCGCGGCATTAGGAAGGTTGAGAACCACTGTTCTAGAGATTCCCCCAGACGTATGAGATGAAAAGGCCCCCGTTTGTGTGTTCAAGAGAGATAATGTCTCTACAGAGAAAATAGCTGGAAAAATACGTAAACTGTTTACCAAGGGTTGCCTCTGGTGAAAAGGGAAAGAGTAGGGGGACATTGATCTGACACTACACCATTCGTCCTATCGCGAATGCTTTTTGGTGAGCATAACAACGTTGTGGGGAGGGGGTAAACCTGCCAATGTTGATCTTGGGGCTAAGCCGGAGATTTCAGAGATGGGAAAGCCTTTCATTTTCTTTTCCTTTTTATTGAATGTATTGGGGCGACACTGGTTAACAAAAGTATACAGTTTTCAGATGCACAATTCCACAACACATCATCTGTCTGTACACTGTATTGTGTGTTTACCACCCCAAGTCAAGTCTCCATCACCATTTATCCCCCCTCTGCTCTCCTCCACCTGCCCCATCCTCTCTCATTTTCTTGATAAAAAGGAAAATGATTTGCCCAAGGTTTCTGTTGTCCTTAAACTTTGCCCTCTCCAGTATCACAAATCCCTAATCAAGATTATCAAGGAAAATGTATGTTTTGCTCTGTGCACTCTTAGAGTTAGCTCTCATGGGAGAGAAGCAAAAAACTGGAAGAAGAGAGAGAGAGAGAGAGAGAGAGAGAGAGATTCTGAATTCTGAGCTCCTGGCCCGGAAGGTGTGG
>NW_005371823.1:354875-382030 GCF_000412655.1 Myotis brandtii | reverse complement strand
GGGGAAGGTCGGTACTCTAATTGTCCCGAACATCCGCAACTGCCTCTTAGGAGTACATTCCCTCAGTCTTTTGAAGATAGCCATTTTTTCACATTTGATCTTTGGAAGGAGCAAGTCTGCTATAAAAATATTATCATGTGCTATAACCTTTCCCACCACCAGCAAGCATCAAAACGATGCTAAAGTATGAAATAACTTTTCACTTTTCTGAAATGATACAACATTTATAAATATGCTGAGATAAAAATAGCCTCCTCCCCAAATGTTCTGATTTTCTTTCACATATTTTTGGTGACCCTGCTTTGCTGGTATCTTAGACCCCTGTTTAGTCTGACTAATAATCAATGCTGGTCTCAATACCCCAAGTAGGATCTGAGAAGTTTACTTTCTATGTGGGGCAAGGGTGGATGAAGACCAGCAGCAAACAGCAACTGAGCTTTCTATATCCCCATTTCTTCCTTTCTCTTTTTTCCCCTACCTTATTCTCACTCTTTTACCAGAGTACCCAATGTTTTGAACCCCTAAAACTTATACCTCCACAGTCATTAGATGGAGGAGAGAAGCCTAAGCAATGTTTTCAGGTAGCGTGAACTTTTATCTGCCCCCCCCCCAGGAATTGCATAGATATTCAATGAAAAATTATACAAGAATTATTCCAGAATGTAGCCCTTGGACTCGTACCTTATAAAAGAAACTATAATTGTAAAGAACTATGTTAGAAAGATTTTGTACTGGACTTGCTCTGTTTGCCCAGCCAGATCCACTTTCTAACCTTTACTGCTTTGTGCCTTGGAAGCCTGGATTGTGAAGGACTGCAAAAACTTGGTTCAACCAAGAGGTCACTGGTTCGATTCCTGGTCAGGTTTCAGACTCCATCACATGCCTAGGTTTCAGACTCCATCTCCAGTAGGGGGCGTGCTGAAGGCAGCCAATCTATGATTCTCTCTCATCATTGATGTTTCCATCTCTCCCTCCCTCTCCCTTCCTCTCTATGAAATAAATATAAAAAAACATATTTTAAATAAATGATTGGTTTCCTTTGTCTTCTGGGTGCTTCCAGTTGGGTTCAGCCGTAGGAGGTATCAGTAGGACATCCCTTTCTGTTTCCCTTACCACTGCCCATACTTCTAAGACAGTTTAATGAAAAGATAATTTACAACCACCCCTTCCAGTCTCCCATGTATTTCCGGCCAAGGCCCTGATCCATATAGATTTCAAGGAGATCCATATATCTTAATAATGGAAAATACTGTGAAGATGAGAGGTGACATGTTTATTATCCAGGCCCTTTGCTTTTCTCTCCTTTTTTGCTGCCTGGCTCTTGGCTTCTTCATATCATGGCCACAAGGGGGCGAAAAGGGATAGGAACAGAGACACTCAAAAAACAACACAGAATTTTTATAAATGTTGGGTTTACCAACAGAGGTTCACTCCAGGTCTTACAGTTAATATTTATTTTGTTTTTTCTTGTTTTTCTGATTTAGCAATGTTTTTTTATAAATATAAGTTATACAGATACAAAGCTATTTTTAAAAATAAAGGGAGAAGCTAATTGTGTGTGTGTGTGTCCTATGTAATAAAAGCATAATACCCAAATCGACCAAATGGCCAAACAGCAGGACGACCATCCGGACGACCATCCAGGACCGTGCTATGACACCCACTGGCGCCAGGCCAGCCAAGGCGGATGCGATACAATTGGTCGGGTGGGCTCAGCCATCGCCCCATGATCATACCGCAGAGGGAGGCCCAGGCCACCAACCAGTGGGCTGCAGTGGGTGGGCGGGGCCTCCCTCTGTGAGGGAAGCCTGGTCCCAGGTGTTGGCGGGAAGCCGGTGCCGGCAGCCAGGGGAAGTAAGGCCTACTCTTGCACAAATTTCGTGCATCGGGTCTCTAGTAGTATGCTGCTTTGGACTATACTTTGAGCAGGGATCTGTAGGGAAGAGCTATGATCATCAAAGTATGGCCCTCTACTTATGGGTGGACTATGAGGGTCCCCCAGTCCAGATACTAAAATACAAGGTCTTTCTTTAGTTCTTATGATCACACACAAGCAGTTCCATAGAATTTCATATAACACTAAATGCTATATTTTGTGAATTATTAAGAACCATTCAATTTTTGTATTTATGAGCTACATTAACAGAGTATTAGAGCTTACCACAGGGCCATACATGATTTTAGGAGGCACTTTTGCCCTTGTAGACCCCTTCCTACACACACACACACACACACACACTTCTATTTTATGACTACATTGGTATAAAGACATATATAACCCAGGCAGATTCATTATTATATATTCATTATTTTATTTATTTTCTTTTTATTTTAAAGGAAATTAAGACACATTTGAGGGCTTCTAAAAGTATGCTGGGCCCTTGGCACTGTGCCTACTGTGCCTAATACATGAGTTGGCCTTGGTTTACTGAAGACTCTAACTAAGAATTCCAAGAGAAAGACTGGCAGCCACACAATACTTGGCAGGCTGCTGCGCTCCCACAGTTAGTGAGCAGAGGCAGATAGTTAGAATTCCTACAATTTTCAGACAGGATGCTGTCTGAAACACTGCATCAGCAGTGCTGTGAGTTGGTCATAATTTTCAGTTGCTGCTATTTCTATTCCTAATTATGAGTCACTGTTAATGTACTTTATCTGTTAATCTACATGGGAGTTAACCCTAGAAAATTTAGTGATACAAATCAATATAATTTTCCAAAAACCAGACTTTAAGATATGTATTATTGTAGTTCAAATGTCATTCAGTCCCTTAATACTAAAGCAGATATAGAATTTCCCACCGTGTTTTTCAGTTGTCAGAACATGTCTATAACTTCATATTCGTCTCTTATAAAATAAATACAAGATACTCAGACCGGGGGATTTGCTTGTACTTTGTTTTACATCTGAAGATTCCAAGTGAATGTTGAAGATGTCATCAGTGAGTGTGAGTAGAACCTGATGCTAAAGAGGTGGTGGAGAAATACCTTGAATAGGCTAAGAGTGACAAAAAGAGATCACAATAGTCTCAGGAAAGATGATCCATGATAGAAGGGCAAAAGTCTGGAAGCATCAGTGGAAATAGAGGAAAATGCTCTTCTTTCATTCTGTCCCCAGGAAAATATCAGAGAAAAGACTGGCTCTTGGATGCATAGCTGACCTTTGCCATAAATTATAATTGAACTGCAATTTCTCTTTTCTGTTACTATTCAGTGTCTTTTCCATCTGAAATTAGTGTCTTTCATCCTGGCCAGCCTATCTAAATGGTTATAATAGTAACATTTGTCTGGCTTAGCTTCTAAAATTTGGACCTTATATCCAAAAGTACCTACAGTCAAGAAAATATATCTTCCCAAAAATAACCTGACTTGTTATCTTAGGTTGCATATGACTCTCATTGTATTCCGAGCATTGAAAGTTAACATTGGTGGCAACTGGACCACTGGTTACTGATGCATTTGCTGTTTTTCTCTTGGGCGCCAGATCAAGTTTTGATCTGTGAGAAAGGATGGTGAAAAGAAAATGTATACCTTGAAAAAAGAGTATTAGAACCAGAATGTTTTTGGCAATGAGAACACAAATGTTCTTTTCCTTTTGAGCCTCAAAAAAAAGCAAATGAATCAAGGGAACCGAGATACATTATATTTCTCACTTAGAAGAGACCTATTGACAACCACCAGGTTTTTAGAAGGTTCTGAACAACTTAGAAAGTGGTGTGTAAAACTTAATCCGGTTGCTACGTCCAACACTATGCTAATGAAATGAATGTAAAATGGAACACTTAGAATGCTTTGACAAAATGTAAAATCACATCCATTTCTCTGGCCTTTTGTACACTATATTTAAGTACCCCAAATAAATCTCTCTATATAGAATTACTAAACAATGTTTAAAAAATGAATCATGAATTTTGTCTAAGCCTGCAATTCTAAGTTTGTCTATACAGACAATAGCCTGACAGGTGGCCTGGCCATGGAGCACAGAGCTTACATCAAACAACGAGGCATCTGAGAACTTCCAGAACAGAGCAGTCAGGGTGTAACTTCCTTGAGCAAAGGTTTCAACTGATTTGAGTAAGAAGTTCTGATGAGGGGTTAAAACTAGGACCAAAAGCTCTAGAAAAATAGATTTCAGCTTATGAAGGGGAAGAACTTTCTAAGACGGAATGGACTGTTGCCAGGAAGTGGCAGCTATCTAGCAGAAATAGGCCATTCAGCCACTTGGTGGAGATGCCATCAAGGAGAATTCAAGTAACATATGGCTGTATATGACGATTTTAATCTTGGGATTTTGTGGTTCTTTATTTGGAGTCTGAACAGTTGTTGTTTTAAACTCCTTGAGATCTTATTAATAGTGATTTCAGGAAATACAATCATCATTTCTCACATGCCAAATGAAAAAGACTCAGCATATATAAACCAGAGTGCTAGCTATTATCATTCATAAACAATCTTTCAACAGGACAAAAAATGAGATAGTAAGTTCTATTACATGAGGTCATACCACCAATGTTGCCAGTTGAGAATTATTCTATAAATTTAGATAGAATAATGGCTTGGAATTTATGCATTGTAGTTTAGTCACTCCCAAATTTCCTGTGAGGTCCTAAGTAAATCTACAAACCTGAGAATTATCATTCCTAAAAATAACCCTCCTACTGTTCACATACCTCAGTGATGCTCAAACTTCTATGTGTGTCAGAATCACCTGGGAAGCTTATTAAATATCAGATGCCTGGCCCCCACCCACAGGGAATGTGACTCAATGGGTCTGGGATGGGGCCCTGGGTATTCCCATGTTTACAAGCTCCCCAGGTGACTAATGCACCACGTTGGAGAGCTACTGACCCATCACAGGAGTAAGCATCCTATATAATAAAAGGCTAATATGCAAATAGACCGAACAGCAGAACAACCGAACAACCGGTCACTATGATGTGCGCTGACCACCAGGGGGCACACATGGAATATGGCAAGCGTTGGCAGCAGGTGGCAGAGCTCAGAATATGGCAGGCATTGGTTGCAGTGGAATGGTAGAGCAGGTGAGCGGGGGTGCCAGACCAAGGTGGGGCATTGGTCACTGTCATTGGGGCAAGCCTCTGGTGGTTACTGAAAATTCTTTGCTCCCACACACCACAGTCATGCCCAGTGCTCGCACCCGCTGCTGGCGCCTGGCACTGGCCCCAATCGCTGGGCGCCATCAGCGGGTGCTAGCAGCAGCTGCTGGCGCTGATTGCCCCTCAGGACTTCTCCACATCCTCCTGCTCCTGAGGGGCGATCGGGCAGCAGCCACCACTTGCACCCACTGACAGTGCTGGCCCTGCTCGCATCTGCTGCTGGCGCTGGCCCCAATCACTCTGTGCCGTCAGCACGTGGGAGCGGTGGCAGCAGGAGCAGGGCTGCCAGCAGACAGGGGACCGAGGGCCGTGGCAGGAGAGGCTGGGCAGCAGCGCGCGGAACATAAGAGGCATTGGCCGTGGCAGGATGGTGGAGCAGGTAAGCAGGGGTGCCAGACCAAGGTGGGGTGCTGGTCGCTGTCAAGCTTCTGGTGGTTACTGAAAATTCTTTGCTATCAAACGCTACAGTCCCAGTGGGCACTTGCACCTGCTGCTGGTGCTGGCCCCACTTGTATCCCCTGCTGGCACCGGCCCCAATCGGTCCATACCATCAGTGGGTGCAAGCAGAGTCAGCACCATCAGCACATGGGAGCGGCCGCAGGAGCGGGGTTGCTGGCAGACAGGGGACTGGAGGCCATGGTGGGAGGGACCAGGTGGGGTTGCAGCATGTGGGCTGAGACCCGCCCCTATGCCCCCCCCGAGTCCGCAGGCCGACGCTCTATCCACCAAGCCAAACCGGTCAGGGCTGGACCCTGGTTTTTAAATAAATAGACCAGTAAAGCTCTTAGAAAACAAAGTATAATATAAATGCTTTATTCTTTTAAGTATTAAAATTTTTAATATATTTTTATTAATTTCAGAGAGGAAGGGAGAGGGAGATAGAAATATCAATTATGAGAGAGAATCATTGATCAGCTGCCTCCTGCATGCCCCCTACTGGGGACCAAGCCCACAACCCAGTCCTGTGCCCATGACCAGAATTGAACCCAGGACCCTTCAGTCCACAGGCTGACACTCTATCCACTGAGCCAAACCAGCTAGGGCAGTGGTCGGCAAACTCATTAGTCAACAGAGCCAAATATCAACAGTACAACGATTGAAATTTCTTTTGAGAGCCAAATTTTTTTAACTTAAACTATATAGGTAGGTACATTGTTATTAACTTAATTAGGGTACTCCTAAGGCTTAGGAAGAGCCACACTCAAGGGGCCAAAGAGCCGCATGTGGCTTGCGAGCCGCAGTTTGCCGACCACTGAGCTAGGGCAAAATGCTTTCTTTTTAAGCAGAAGGATTCCTGTGTAGCTATTAGTAGCAAATTTCCAGAAGTCAAAATTATTATGTCCATATATCAGAATACTAACAAATTTCTCTCCAGCTCAACTCAATGCTTAGAACAGTGCAGGGGTGAAGAATATATACACAGGCTTTGGAGTCAAACCAGAGTTTGAATCTTGGCTGTGTCCATTACTAACAGTGCGATGTTGCCCAAGTGGCTTCACCTTGCTGAGCCTCGATTTCTCATAGAGAGAAAACAGGAATTGGAGTGCTTACCTCACAGGGTTGTTATGAAGATTAAATGAGATGATAGAATGGGCATGTAGCACAGCTACAGGCATGTGGAAAGCACTCAGTTAATGGAAGTATTATTATGGTGACTAATCACTAGATTATTTCAATGTGACCTTGTTATGATTAATACAGAATTAGAAATAGGATCAATTTAATAAGCTTTCTGTGGGCATATATTTGTTCCAGGAGAGGGCAAAATATACATGTGTTTCAATTATACACATTACAACAAAATATTTTATCTATTTTAAAGTAAGTAATTTTATCTAGTCCCTTCCATTCCTCATAAACTCCCCTATAATTACACAAGGAGATCATTTTACAGAAAGACATTAATGGCCTGAAATGGACATGTGTCATATTTGAGGCCACACAGCAGAAACAACTATGGAATCCAAGATTTGGGAGACTGATGTTATATCCCTGACCAAACATCTCCCTCAAAACCAGCATGCTTTCCTAAGACAAAAAAAAAATTAGTCTTACAGTGGCGAGAGGTCTATGTCCTGATACCAGATAGAAAAGCAGTAACAGTAATCGGCAAACAGCATTAATCATAGTTCTCTTAGCCAGATGCTCTAACCCATTGGGTTAAACTAAATATGAACAATGTTCAGATAAAGAATCTTCAGCAACTGTAATTCCAATAGAGCAGTTCAATTGCCCTATCCCAGACTTACCCAATTCTGGTTCTCAAAGGTCCCTAATCTTTTTCTATGGAACAACTTTTCATTTCCCAAACACTTTATGATTTTGCATCGGTGGGAGGTGGGGAGTGAGGTGAGGCAGAAAAAGGGCAGAAGCTGACAGTGAAGTCCCTGGCAGAGCTGGAGAGTGCTGACAATACAGTTACCGAGCCCCCTATTCACACCCCTCCCTGGGAACGGGTCAGAGGAAAGAAACCAGTGCGGTGGGGGCATCAACCTCCACAGAAGATCTGCCAGCAGAGATCCTGATGAGCTGCTAGAGGTCCCCTGGGTTTTATCAGAATTATCAGCACATCTATCAAACAATGAAGCTGTAAAGGGTACTGTGTTGGGTGTCTTATTGTCACAACTATTGTCTATTTGTTACCTTCATTCTGCAACAAAATATGCAGTCTTACAATGAATGACCCATGTGTAAGGCAGCAAGTCCCCATGGCAGTGACAGAGGGTTTGCAGATGTGCTCATCCACAGCGTGGCGGGGTCCTGTTACAGGAGCTCCATTACTGGGACTCTTCCCTTCATAGAAAAGCAGGTGCCAGTTGGTGGCTACAGCCAAAAAGCATGAGAGACCGATAAGTACAGGCACCTGGGTCTTATCTGAATATTCTGGTCGACTAAAAGCACCCAGTAGCCCTTTGTTCCTTTGTTTACTCATTCTTCAAAAAAATTTGGATTGAATATTTCTTATTTAGGATGCATGGTGCTGGGAGCTGGGGATACAGTGGTGAATTAAACAAACTGATCCTACCTAAGAAGCTATTAACAAATAGGTAAACTACAGCATAGCCAGTTATACCTATGGGGGGGGGGGGGGGCGGAGCAAAGCAGAGCACAAAGGTGGCACACCTGACACAAACAAAAATTGGAAGTGAAGAATAAGTTGAGACTCATAGATTCAAGAAAGTTATTTTAGAAGGTGGGGAGGGGAAAAGCCGAGAGGGAGAGGGAGGGAGAAGTGTTCTTAGCAGAAGGAATAGCAAGTTTGAAAGCTTGGAATTGAAATTGCAGGACGTGTCAGACAAACTGGCTAAAGAATACACTGGCACCTAGTGGCATGTGTGTGTGTGGTGTGTGTATGTGTGTGTGTGGTGTGTGTGTGTGTGGTGTGTGTGTGGTATGTGTGTGGTATGTTTGTGTGTGGTGTGTATGTGGTGTGTGGTGTATGTGTGGTATGTGGTGTGTAGTGTGTGTGTGTGGTATGTGTGGTATGTTTGTGTGTGGTGTGTATGTGGTGTGTGGTGTGTGTGTGTGTGCGCGCATGTGGTGTGTGGTGTATGTGTGGTATGTGGTATGTGTGGTGTGTGTGTGTGAGGTGTGTGTGCGTGGTATGTGGTGTGTGTGCATGGTGTGTATGGTATGTTTGTGTGGTGTGTGGTGTATGTGTGGTATGTGGTATGTGTGGTGTGTGTGTGTGAGGTGTGTGTGCGTGGTATGTGGTGTGTGTGCGAGGTGTATGTGCATGGTGTGTGGTGTGTGTGCACTGTGTGTGTGGTGTGTGTGTGGTATGTGGTGTGTGGTGTGTGTGTGAGGTGTGTGTGCGTGGTATGTGGTGTGTGTGCATGGTGTGTATGGTATGTTTGTGTGGTGTGTGGTGTATGTGTGGTATGTGGTATGTGTGGTGTGTGTGTGTGAGGTGTGTGTGCGTGGTGTGCGTGGTGTGCGGTGTGTATTGTATGTGTGGTGTATGGTTTTTGTGTGGTATGTGATGTGTGCTGTGTGTGTGAGGTGTGTGGTATATGGTATGTGATGTGTGTGTGGTGTGTGTGGTGTGTGTGTGTGATATCAAGATGAGATGAGCAAAGCCAAGAACATGAAAGGCCTAGTAAGCCAAGGTACTTTATCCTGAGGCAACACACCACCACTGAAATACATATTTTAAGTCAGGAAATGACTTGATTTTCTTGTAAAGTGGAAAAATCCCTCCAGCTATTTGCTGCATGAGATAAGGGACAAAACTTAATAATTCTGTTAAACTCCTACCTCAGACAATTGCCTAATAGGATAATAAAATTTTACTATCCAAAATAATAGCCTATAGTGTTTTCTAAATTTATTAAAACCATGTACACATTAAGGTGCAAGGAAGGTCCAGTTAGGTCACTAGCAGCAGTGAGTTGAAGTGATTAAATCGGACAGATTCTGAGCAAATTAAAGAGGGTTGGACTTTTATGTTTCTACTAGAGGCCCTATGCATGAAATTTGTGCAAGTGTAGGCCTCAGCAGCCCCAGCTGCCTCGGCCACCCTCGCAGCCCCGGCTTTGTTCAGAAGGCCATCTGGAAGGTCATCCAGAAGGTTGTTCCGCTGTTTGTCTGTTTGGTCAATTTGCATATTGTGCTTTTATTATTATAGATTATTGGTGTGGGTGCTTTCAACCCTTTTCTTTCTAAAGCCTATCTAATCCCAACCAACTGTAAAATAGGAAGAACACAGCAATTTGGTCTACATCAGTAATAAAACTATGTCAATTAGAAGACAAGGAAATTCTAGGCACAGTAATCTTATAAAGTGTCTGTCTGGGAAAAAATTGCTATTTGATCTATACTAGCAATTTTCAACCGGTATGCCGCAAGAATTCCTTTTTAAAATATTCTTTGGTTGATCCCTTCCCATCTTCCTCACCCTCCTGCCCTCTGAGATCTGTCAGTCTGCTCCATTTACCCATGCCTCCCACAAGGATTTTTCAAATATGCAACACCTGGTTGTTTAGTCAGGGACACTGACCTCTTTTCCCTTAGATTCTCAAATAATAAAATGCAACAGCCAACACAACAATAGCCATCTGGTGTGATTGAATCAAAATTATGCCTTTTTTTTTGCCAGATTGGCAAAAAATATATTTTTTGGTAAGCCACAGAACTTTAGTATAATTAGTTTATGTGAGTCATGAGATGAAAGAGGATGGAAATCGCTGATCTGTACTATCTGAAGTTGCTATTTGAGTCCAAAGGACTTCTTTCCCAGATTCCTTCAATCTGAAACAATCAAACAGTATCCAACTACACCCACCAACATGGAAAATAAAACAAAACAACAGCACACACAACCACACTCCTCCCTCCACATGCTTTCTGCCACTTATTTCACTTCCTTTTTCCACGTGTGCACCTGCTTCCTATTACAGAGCCCACAAAGGCCAGCACACAGCAGGCACCGATTACAGGGTCTTTTTCAATGAAGATATGGCTTTAACTCTCTGTGTTTACATGCATAACAATCTGTTAGCCAAAACACACTTGAAAATTGAATTCACAGTGCATATTCTCCCAAACTTTTGTGTTGAGACAGAGGGAAACAGTGAAGTAGTAGGAACTTCTAAAAAGATCAACCCAAAAGATTTCATCCTCACCATGGACAAAAGGGTTGTCAAAGGGACACTCATTGTCCTGATTTCATGTGCCCCTCCCTTTGAAATAACTTGATATTTAAAATATTTGAAATTATAATTGCTGTCCTTGAAGGGTAAATTACAGATTTCTGGGCTTTTCACAGTGGTCTGTGGTACTCCCAACCTATGCTACTATCCTTTATTTTTCTGAAAGAGCATGTCACATGGTGATAGTCACATGGAAAACAAGGCTGGTAGAAGCCTGCCTGATTTTAGCATGAGGATGTTCTAGTCTTAATTTTACTTCAGCCATCTTATTAACACCTCCTTCATGCTAACACAGCCGTGGGCAAACTACGGCCCGCGGGCCGGATCCGGCCCGTTTGAAATGAATAAAACTAAAAAAAAAAAAAGACTGTACCCTTTTATGTAATGATGTTTACTTTGAATTTATATTAGTTCACACAAACACTCCATCCATGCTTTTGTTCCGGCCCTCCGGTCCAGTTTAAGAACCCATTGTGGCCCTCGAGTCAAAAAGTTTGCCCACCCCTGTCAGCTAACAGCTTGTTCCTTCTGTTAAGATCTCAGTTGAAAACAAAGAAAAATAACAAAGAACAAAACAACTACAGGCATTTTTTAGAGAGGCTTCTGAAATCAGTGTGGGTTTTTTTCTTTGTACTTTGCTTTAACACTCCAATCGGGAAATCTTGATCTTCCAATTTGTGTGGTGTAAATACTCCCACCATGACCAATTACAGCTACCAGGTCATGCCACTGATGGTGGAGTTGGGCTGTGCACAGTTGGCTTTCCCAGAAGTTGGTACAAGCTGGTTCCAGCATACCAATGCCTGTGACCTGAGTTGAGCCATACCAGACAATTCTAGCCAGTCAAGTCACTCCAGCTTAGGATCCAGTCATGGGGAGTAGCTAGGAACTGTTCCTGCTGTGTGCCCTGCCCACATTCCTGACTCCAAAAATTGTGAGCGTAATAAAACAGTTGTTTTTTTTACTTCACTAGGTTTTTTTTTTTTACTTCACTACGTTTTGGTTTTTTTTACAGCTTCATCGAGCTATTCATCCACTTAAAGTGTAAAATTCAACGGCTTTTAGTATATCTGTAGAGTTATGTGACCATCACCATAATCAAATTTAGGTTATCTCTCTTATTCCCCTTAACTGCCACTTCCCAATCTTCTCACCTCACCCCCAGGCAACCAATAATAGATTTTCTGTCTCCATTGATATTCTTGTTCTGGACGTTTCATATAAATGGGATCATACAATGTGGTCATTTGTGACTGGCTTCACTCATTTAACATGTTTTCAAGGTTCATCCATGTTGCAGCATATATCAATACTTCATTCCTTTGTATTATCAAATGATGTCTCATTGTATGTATACACTGCATTTATGATACCATTGTTGATCCATTTATCAGTTGGTGGACATTTGGGTTGTTTATCCTTTGTCTTAGGCCATTCAGGCCAATACAAAAAAATACCATAGAATAGGTAGGTGGCTTAAACAACAAATATTTGTATCTCACAGTTTCGGATCCTGGCAGATTTGGTATCTGGTGCCAGCCCACTTTCCGGGTCAGAGGTGGCTGTCTTCTTACTATATCCTCACGTATCAGAAGGGGCAAGAGAGTTCTCTAGGGTCTCTTTTATTAAGTCATTAATTACATCCATCATGACTCCACCCTTATGACCTAATCACCTCCCAAAGGCCCCCAACTCCTAATATCATCACTCTAGGGGTTATGATTTCAACATATGAATTGGAAGGGTTGAAACAAACATTATCCATAGGCACTTTTGGGCTATTATTGTAACCAGAAAATGGGTCCATGCTGTCTGTCACTACTTGAGCCAATTAAGCAGAGACAGGGTTGAATCACATATGAGCATTTATTCCAATACTACCGGCAGTATGGGAGAGCAGCAGGTCATCCATAAAAATCTACTCTCCTCTTTCCATAAGCCAGCTGCTTATAGTGGGTAGAAGGACAAAGATTACATGGGGAAGTAGGTAAAAGGGTATGCCAAATGGACAGTTAACAGGTAATACAGGCTAGGGATCTTCAAAGGGCTTAGTGATATGTAAAGGGCTGGGAGTCTTCAAAGGGCTGGTGATTCTAGTTTCTGCAACGAAGTTGTTAATCTTTCCATGATAATAGGCAGCTCTCATGGGGAGGATGGGCTGCATTTCCAGGTGAGCTCCCAGCCAGGTTAGAATGTGTCTTCTTTAATTAGGATAAAACACTCATGGTTAACAGAGCATGATTTATATTTCTTACAATTCTATCTGGTCCCCAATATGCTATTTCTGCCCCTAACATTATGAATTATGCTTATATGGGCATTCATGTACAAGTTTTTTAAGGACATATGTTTTCATTTCTCTTGGATACCTAGGAGCAGAATTTAAGATCATATGGTAACTGTTTCACTGTTGCAGAACTATCAGACTGTGTTCCAAAGTGGTTGCACCACTTTCTATTCCCACCAGTAGTATATGAGTGTTCCAATTTCTCCACATCATTGCCAACACTTGTAATTATCTGTCTTTTTTCATCATGGTTAGTTTGAAGTGATATTTCATTGTGAATTTGATTTGCATTTCTCTGACGACTAATGATGTTCAGCAACTTTTTATGTGCTTATCTGTCCTGTATATCTTCTTTGGAGAACTGTCTATTCTAGATTCTTTGCCCATCTTTCAATTGGGACTTTTAATTATTGAGTTATAATAGTTTTAAAAATGTATTCTAGATATGTTTCTTATCAGATATATGGTTTACAAAAATTTTCTCCCATTCAGTGGGTTGTCTTTTCACTTTTTTGATGGTAGCCCTTGAAGCACAAAAGTTTTTTATTTTGATAAAGTCGAAGTTGTCTGATTTTTTCTTTTGTTGTTTGTGCCTTTGGTGTCATATGGAACAAAATATTGACTAATCCAATTATACCTATGTTTTCTCCTAAGTTTTATAGTTTTTGCTCTTATATTTAAGTCTTTGGTTCATTTTAAGTTAATTTTTGTGGATGATGTGAGCAGTTCAGATTCATTCTTTTGCATGTGGATAAGGATCATTTCTTGAAAAAAATTATCCTCTTCCCATTTGTTTTTGTGGAAAATCAATGGGCTATAAATCTATGGGTTTTTTCCCCTGAGAACCTCAATTCCATTCCATTGATCTATACATCTATTCATAAGCCAGTACTACTTGTCCAGATTACTGTAGCTTTATAGCAAATTTTGAAGTCACAAAGTGTGAGTCCTCCAATTTTGTTCTTCATTTTTAAGATTTTTTGACTCTTCTAATACCTTTGCATTTCCATATGAATTTTAGGGTCAGCTTATCCATTTCTGCAAGGCAGCTGGGATTTTGATAGCGATTGCATTGACTATGTAGATCAATTTCAGAAGTACTTCTATCTTAACAATGTGTTCCAAACCATTAACATGGGATACTTTCCCCTTTATCTAGGTTTTCTTTAATTTCTTTCAACAATGTTTTATAGCCTTCAGAGTATAAAACTACTTTTTGTTAAATTTATTTCTAAGTACTTTATTCTTTTTGGTGCTATTGTAAATGGAAGTTTTTTTAAATTTCATTTTCAATTTTCTCATTGCTATTGTATTATATTGATCTTATATTCTGTAACCTTGTTGGTATGCCAATAAAATTTAGGATAATGGACAACGGACAACTGAAGCACCAACTTCACTTATTCCTACCATTATATTGATCTTATATTCTGTAACCTTGTTGGTATGTCAATAAAATTTAGGACAATGGACAACTGAAGCACCAACTTCACTTATTCCTACTATGTCCATTTTAATCTCCTTCTTATATTATTCTTTATTCCATTGCCTCTGCTTTATTTCAAGATGACTCCCCTCCTGGCCTGGGTCATCCTGGAGCCTTCTAACAGAGCATTTTCTTTCCATTGAGCTTCCTGCAAGTCTTTTTCCACAGAAAAAGTTGTATGTATTGACAGAATAAGTTGTCTAATACATAAATTTGCATGCAACTTACTTGCTTTGAATTACTAAATATTGACTCAAATTTAAGGACTTGGAATATTATTCTCAAAGCTCACAAAATCTTTAATTATCTGCCCCCTCATATAAATTACTGTCAACTTCCACAGTGTGCCTTTTGCTTCATCCACAATGCCTTCAGACACACTGATTACTTTGCCTGGATTGCCATTCCTCAACTAGCTAACTCCTACTCATCTGCCTTCAACTTGGGTTACTTCTGTGAGTCTTTTCTTTATGGCCTCCTTTCCCACAGTCTGGTTAGATGTTCTTACTCTGTGAGCCCCACGAAGTCCTATATTTCCCTCCACTACTGAGCCTAACACACTCTGCCGAAGTTGGAAACTGCTTGAGGGCAGAGCCAAGTCTGACTGATCTTTGTATTTCTAACACCTAGAACACCAGTAAACAGTGTCCAAGGGAAAGAGGGGAGGACAAGAATTTGAAGCTTGAAAAGGTTGGTTTAACTTAAGAATTTAGTCTCCAAACTCACTTTTGGGGAAAGAGGCAGAAATTATAACCATTTACTCTTCATCCTTAAGCTTCCCAGGATCAAAGGAGGCAGTCTTTTTTCTTTTTTAATATATTTTTTATTGATTTCAGAGAGGAAGGGAGGAGAGATAGAAACATCAATGATGAGAGAGAATCACTGATTGGCTGCCTCCCACATGCTCCCTACAGGGGATCAAGCCCACAACCCCGGGCATGTGCCCTTGACTGGAATTGAACCCAGGACCCTTCGGTCCAGAGGCTGACATTCTATCCACTGAGCGAAACCAGCCAGGGCCAAAGGAGGCAGCCTTTTGTGAAATTGACTCTCACTCATGAAACCTGTATCCCTGGCAATACAGATAGTCAAAGCTTATAATCAACTGGCTATTGTATATTTATTGAAGTCTTTAATATCTTCCCAGGAAAATTAGCCTCCTGTTCATTTTAAGGATATTATGATGGGGAGTAAGGGTGATGTAGGCAGAATGCAAACCTTCTCATTTAAGGAATTAAGATTAGAAAGGAATCCAATATCACTTTAACTTTACCTTCAGATTAGAAGTCTTATTTTCATTTTGTGACTCTTACTATAGGGTGTCCTAGTTACATTTTTATATGTTCTTATTGGTTTTACAGGGAGAGAGAGAGAAAGAGAGAAGGAGAGAGAGAGAGAGAAACATCAATGAGAAACATCAATTGGCTGCCTCCTGTACACTCCCCTACTGGGGATCCAAACCAAAACATCAATTGGCTGCCTCCTGTACACTCCCTACTGGGGATCCAAACCAAAACCTGGGCATGTACCCTGACTGGGAATCGAACCTGTGACCTCTCAGTACATGGGATGATGCTCAACCACCTGAGTCACACTGACCTGGGCATATTACTCTTCCTAGAGATTTTCTGCCCTATGGTTATATTTGAATAATGAACTTTCGCATATACAAATAATGAATACCTTTCACAGATTAAACTATAATTTAAAAAACTACTTTAGATATAATAGCAGCATAATTGTTTCTTTTCCTTGCTTTAACTTAAGGCACAGACTAATTAGAGTTATTTCAGCATCAATTTTTTAGTTTTGCTTACCTCCATTAGGGTATTGGTGGATTATAATTTAGCAACAGATTAGACCTGATCTTGTCAATTTTGATGCAAAAGAGGTTTTTATATCTTCTAAAATGTCCACAGTTAAGGAAAAATAGAAGGAACATCTTTGATTTCTTGCTATATTTAGAAATATTAATTTTAAATGGAACTTTTTCTTTTCTTGCTCCACCTATAGCTGGGAAGGCACAGCACTATGGGAAAGATCTCTTTGGTGCTGTAGTAACAAAGATACATTATCAAAATTGTTTTTGAACAGGTATAAACATGTAAGATATATTTTAGATCTTATAGAAAAGAGATTGCTATGAAGAACAATAGAAATTTCATAGAAACGAATCAAAACATCCATGTAAGATTTAATATGTATAATGCAAAAGGAAAAACATTACCCACATATCCTGGAAGAATAAAATAGATTTTCTTTGAAGAAGTACAAAATTCACATAACTGCCAAGAATGATAGTAATACCTGTTTAATTAAATGCCATTTTCAAAGGCCAAACTTTGCTTAGATTGCTCCCATCCCCACCCCTTTCCCACCTTCTTTCTGTTACTATTCTGGGAGCGGACTATAGCTTAATGATTAGGAGCACAGACTCTAGAGTCAGATTGCTTGCTTTGCCACTTGGACAAGTCAGTTAAATTCTCTGTACTCCCATTTCCTCATAAGGACAATTATAGTACCAAATGGTTTTTGTGAGGACAACATGAATGAGTACATGTGAAGCACTCAGAACACTGCCTGGCACACAGCAGTCAGTGTTAGCTATTATAACTTCCAGAAACTCTTTATTCTGAGGGCCTTCCATTATAGCAAGGGCTTCTAAAAAGGGTGAAATACGTATGCTCTTTAGCATTATCTTTGATCTGCAATAACAAATGTACAATATCAACAGGTCAAATGATTAGAAAAATGTGTGTGTGGGGGATGGGTGGAGGTGGAAAAGGGCACAGAGGGGATAAAAGGTGATAGAAAAACTAAAATTAAATTAAAAATTTAAAAATAACTAGCATGGTTATTAATATAAAACTGCAATCAAATACTAACAGCTCTTGGGAGAAAAATAAATGGGAGAGATTACCTGATTCTCACAAATCTGACTTGTCTTGGGTAAATAGGTATAAAATGTTAGAAGAGTTCATGAGTGGAAATTAAGATTTGAATGTAGGAGTCAAAAAATGTGCTTGTGGAACACAATTATAGCTTTGAGGTACTTCATAGAAATAATGTTTAAGTTCTCTAAATGTCCTGAAGGATCACAAACAGAATCAAGTGACTCAGCAAATCCTCTCAGAAGGTAATGAATGCATGTACCGAGTGCTCTTCCAAACAAAGTGTTGTAATGTTTTCATAAATATAGTCAAAGTTTATAATCAACTGGCTATTGTATATTTATTGAAGTCTTTAATATCTTAAGTATACAAAAAAATGGGCAGGGCAGGCTATAGTGAAGGAGCTAAGCTTATTAAGCATTGCAGATTTAGCTCAGCTTCTCAACCAAGTTTCAGAAATATAAAAAGGATTTCAGTTAATATAAAATACTGTCTAAATCTGTCTTTCCAAGCCAAAATTGGCATAGTTTTATCAAGATACTCTTCCTCTGTGGTGTCAAAGCAGAAGTTGTGTAGTATATAGAAGACATCACAAACCAGAGTTAATTATTATTTGGGGGTATTAAGCTGAAGTCAGACTCATTTCTCCTAATCTAAACAAATGAAATCCAGTTCACCTGAAAATCTCTCTGAGCCTCAATTCTCTGAAGTGTTCATCCTATCTAATACAGAGGGAATATGCTAATTGACTGCCCCACCCTCAAAGATGGTTGCGCCCACAGCCAATAAAGAGAGGATATGCTAATTTACTGTCATGCCCTCAAAGATGGCGGCACCCACAGCCACAAGATGGCTGGCAGGGGAGGGCAGTTGGGGGCGACAAGGCCGGCAGGGGAGGGCAGTTAGGGGTGACGGGCCAGCAGGCGATTAGGGGCAATCAGGCAGGCAGGCAGGCAGGCAAGTGGTTGGAAACCAGCAGTCCTGGATTGTGAGAAGGATGTCCCAGATTGGAGAGGGTGCAAACTTGGCTGAGGGACAAACCCCCTTCCAAACACCCCCCCCAAGTGCACGAATTTCATGCACCAGGCCTCTAGTCTATAATAATAAAAGTGTAATGTGCTAATTAGACCAGACGACCTTCCAGATGAAGCTGGGGCTAGGAGGAAAGCCCAGGTCCTGGTTGCCAGAGGGAAGCCAGCACCGGCATCTGGGAGAAGGAAGGCCTACTCTTGCACAAATTTCGTGCATTGGGCCTCTAGTTTAAATATATTTTTATTGATTTCTGAGAGGAAGGGAGAGAGAGAGAGATAGAAACATCAATGATGAGAGAGAATCATTGATTGGCCGCCTCCTGCCTGCCCCACACTGGGGCATGAGCCATTTCCAGTGGCTTTTTCATACACCTCTCTCGGTTCATGCTTTGGACTTTCTTGAAGTCTCTCAAACAAGCAGCAGCTGGCCTCAGCGTACTCTGTACCTCTCGCTAAATGGCCCCAGGCTTGGCCCTAGCAGCACCTTGGTTCACAGCTTAGCATCTCCTGGTCACCTCCAAGTAGCAGCCATCTGCAGATCGCTCAGTAGCTCATGTCAGGTGGCCCCAGGCAGGGCACAGGCAGTGGCCAACTTTGCACCTTCTGGGAGGCCCCAGAACTTGTGTACCCAATAGACAGCTTCAGGCCATGCTAGATTACAACCCAACTACCTCCAAGAGTGACACACTCCAGGGGCACACTCAGTGAGCACCAAAGTTGCACTGAAGTAAGTTCTGTTCCATAGGGTCAACACCTGCATAGCAGCTCTTTTGCTGTAGTTGCAACTGGTCCTCACAGCCAATTGGTCTGGGGATCAATCCTTCACAGTGACACCAAGAGCAATCAAGACTCAACTACAACAGGACAGTGCACACAGACCACACAAGAACATACCTGGAAGTGCCCAGCTCAGGTGACCAGGGAGGCTGGGCCACTGGGCCCTACAGGACACCTACTACACAAGGCCACTCTACCAATTCCAGGAGACATGGCAGTTTTACATAATACATAGAAACCAACACAGGGAAGCAGCCAAAATGCAGAGGCAGAGAAACATGTAACAAATGAAAGAACAGGAGAAATCTCCAGGAAAAAAAAAATCTAAATGAAATAGAAGTAAACTACCAGATGCAGAGTTCAAGACAATGGTCATAAGGATTCTCAAGGAACTTACTGAGAACTTCAAGGAACTTAGCGAGGACTTCAACAGCATGAAGAAGGACTTAGGAACCATAAAAAAAAAAAAAAAACAGTCAGAAATGAAGAACTCACTAACTGAAATGAAGAATAATTTACAGGGAATCAATGGTAGAGTAGAGGACACTGAGAATCAAATCAGTGATTTGGGATATGAGGAAGCAAAAACACCCAATCAGAACAGCAAAAAGAAAAAATAATCCAAAAATATGGAGATAATGTAAGAAGCCTCCAGGACAATTTCAAGTGTACCAACATTCACATCATGGGGGTTCCAGAGGAGATGGGAGGGAGCAAGAAATTGAAAACTTATTTGAAAAAATGAAAAGAAACTTCCCTTACCCAATGAAAGAACTAGATATAAAAATCCAGGAAGCGCAGAAAGTCCCAAATAAGAGGAACCCAAAGAGGTCCACACCAAGACACATCATAATTAAATGCCAAAGTTTAAAGACAAAGAGAGAATCTTAAAAGCAGCAAGAGAAAAGCAGTTAGTTTCCTAAAGGGAGCGCCCAAATGACTATCAGCTGATTTCTCAACAGAAACTTTGCAGGCCAGAAAGGAGTGGCAAGAAATAGTCAAAGTGATGAAAAGCAAGGACCTACAACCAAGATTACTCTATCCAGCAAAGCTATCATTTAGAAGTGAAGGTCAGATAAAAAGCTTCCCAGATAAGAAATATCTAAAGAAGTTCATCAACATCAAACCAGTATTACATGAAATGTTAATGGGTCTTCTTTTAAGAAAAAGAAGAAGAAAAAAGATTAAAAATATGAACAATAAAATGTCAATAAATAAATGAACAAGTGGAATGGAAACAGATTCATAGATACAGAGAACATTTTGATGGTTGCCAGATGGGAAAAGGATGGGGGAATGGAAGAAAAAGGTGAAGGGATTTAGAAGTACAAATTAGTAGTTATAGTAGTTATGGGGGTGTAAAGTACAGCTTATGGAATAATATTTTTAACAACTAGGCATGGTGTCAGATGGGTATGAGATTTTTTGAGATGATCACTTAGTAAATTTTATAATGTCTAGTCACTGGGGTGTAAACCTGAAACTAATTTAATATTGTACATCAACTGTAATTGAAAAAAAAGATAAAAAAATTAATTAATTAAAACAAAAAAAGGGAAAACTCAAATTCCCAAGAATTTAAGCAACTTTGGAATGGAAAGTTCAGCAATTTCATTTGAGAGAGTTCACAGAATGCATTTATTGTAGGCTAACCACACCCCTACAAAGGGAGTGCTTTTGGCATATGGCTTTATCTTGTGCATTAGGAACACAATCTGCAGGCATTGCATAACCACTGTATAATGCCAATTCCCCCAGGCAGTGATACTTGAGCTAAAATGGTATCTTAGGGAGAAGGTGAGGGATAGGTATATTTAAAGTCTTTGATTTCAAATAATATATACATTTTTTCTTATAAAAGATGATGGCATCAGAAGTCCAAAGAAGATCTACAGCTTTACTTTTGCATATCATTTATAATTAAAATGTGACTTTTTATGAAGAGCCAAAAATAGCAATTTAGAAAGAATGCTGCTGTAGCAACTCATGAAAGAAAAAGTGAAAAATGGATACTTAGAATTTGCCAAGCAGCCATTACTCAGTATGATGAAGGACATAAGTGAGGCAGGAAAGTTAGAATAGGGAACAAAGGGGAGGGAATACTTCCTCCCTTTTCTGTCCTGGCTGGAACATTGCAGATGTAACTTTTACTAGCCACCTGTTCTCCTACCCTCTGCATACCCCTCCTTTCTCCTTCTCCAATTTCCTGTAGTTGAGACAAACAAAAACTGATCTCAACCAGATTAGACTGCCATATTGACCTAAAAGTGATCAACAGGGCCATTATAATATCTTTATAATCAATTTGCATTGCAGTTCCAGGACCACTCCATTTCCAGAATTGCCATGACAGTTCTAGGAAAATAAAAAAAAGAAATCACTATCTGGAGAGAAGGGATGAGGATAAGCTGTGTCAGCAGTCACCCTACCAGTGTCAAAAGCCGAGGAGCACCCTATTCCCCCTCCTTGCCTACATTTAATAAAAACCTTCCACCCAGTCCCCATCGGGGAAGTCTCATTCTCTGAGGCCGCCCTCTCTCACTTCTTAAGTGGATACTTTCACTTTAATAAATCTATTGTGCTTTCCTAAAGTTTTCCATCTCGCTCTTGAACCCTTTCTTATGTGGTGACAAGACCCTGGGCTCTAGTATCAATATCAGATCAAGGCCTCCCTTGGCCTTCCCTGGTGCCCCTCGGCATCACAAGCACTGAGGGCATGTGTAGTATAGCAGATTTATAATCTAAATTAAATACGAACAAGGATGTGCTGCCAGTGAAATAGGATTCTTCCACAGAGTCAGAGAAAAGCATTTCAGGAACTCACACACAGGAGGATGTGAGCAATAGTGGCGAGGTTTATTGGAATGGAAACAATGGACTGTCCCCAGGTGACCAATGTCTTATCCATAACCAAGTGGCTCAACTACCTCTGCTGTGGAAGAAGTCCAGGCCTATTAAGCACAAGTGCCCACCAGGAAGGTAAGGATATGGAACTGTAAAAACATCACTATCAGTGATGGCGAACCTTTTGAGCTCGGTGTGTCAGCATTTTGAAAAACCCTAACTTAACTCTGGTGCCATGTCACATATAGAAGTTTTTTGATATTTGCAACCATAGTAAAACAAAGATTTGTATTTTTGATATTTATTTTATATATTTAAATGCCATTTAACAAAGAAAAATCAACCAAAAAAATGAGTTCGCGTGTCATAGGTTCACCATCATGGCATAGGCTCTAGTAGTCTAGCATAGTATTTATTCCCAGGTGCTGCACTTCAGCCCACAGAGCTGCTATGAGGGAGGGTGGGGATGGGAGGTGGGAAGCACGAATAAATGAGCCTTTTTAAAGTTTTGATTACATCTCCTTGGGTTTGGAAAAGGATAAGCTTTCTTTCAAACTAACCAATCTTCTTCTTAATTCTTTGTGGGCTTATGCTGGGCCCTCCCCCTAACCAATCCCTTTCTTGGATCTTTTAGGGTCCCATGCCCTCATCCTATCTGATCCTTTCCCCAATTTTCCCAGGCTAGACTCCTCCCCTTTATGTCACCATTTTTGCTCCTAATGCACATGCCCTAACTTTGTCTTAACATCTGGTTTCTACTGCACAAGTACTTACCTTCCTCTGTGCCATCTTCGCTCTCACCGCCCATGTGTTCAGCAAAGAAATTTCCCCTACTGTTTTACACACACACACACACACACACACACACACGCCATAATCCCAGCTAACAGGTCGCTGTCCCCTGAGGATATTGGAAAGCCAATTCTCTGTTCTTCCTGCCTGCTTAGGGATTAGCATCCATTTGGTGGAGGATGCGGCTATCCCTTGGGGGGGTCTGTAAATGCTACAGCTTCCTAGTTAATCAGATTTAATGTCTGATTCAGCTCCCTAGATAATCAGGCTTAATGTCCGCTTCTACCCGCCCCTTCTTTTATTAATAACTAGCTACCTACACTAACAGCTGTACATGGCATGTCAGAAAAAAGCAAGCAAAAAAAAAAAAGTATCATAAATAAAGGGAGGTGAAAAAAATAAACCTTTTTAGCAAAACTTTGAATTATATTAGTTTCTTTGATGGAGCATTCACCTCAGCTTCCAAAGCCATTAATGGCTAAATAAGATAGTCATTAATGTTAACTATAGGCACCATGTTATACAGCAGATCTCCAGAGCACATTCATTTTGTATAACTGTAACTTTATACCCACTGAGCAACCCTCAATTTTCCCCTGCCCCCATGCCTTGGCAACCACCATTCTGTTTTCTGTTTTGTAAGTTTATAACTTTAAATACCTCATTTAAGTGGGATCATGTAGTATTTGTCCTTCTGAGACTGACTTATTTCACTTGGAATAATGTCACAAATGGTAGGACTTTCTTCTTTTTTAAAGCTGAATAATATTACATTATATGTACATAACACATTTTTTTTTATCCATTTGTCTGTTGATGAATATATGGGTTGTTCCCTTATCTTAACTATTGTGGAAAATGCTGTATTGCGCTCTTAAAATTTTCATAAGAAGGTAGATCTCATAGTTAAGTGTTCTTAACACGCACAAAATGATACAAGATTAATACTTTGATTATAATAATGGTATCACAGGTATACACCTCTGTATATGTTTGAACCCATCAAATAGGTCCATTAAATAGGTGCGGCTTTTGTATTTCAATTACACCTCAATAAAACTTTAAAAACTGAGATACATTTAAGATGATCTGGAAATGGTGTGATCAGAATTCTTCTGGATCAAGTTCTTATAAGGATAACTTCCAAGCAGCTTCCCGTTAAACAAGTCATAATATACAGGAAAGGATACAAAGAACTCAGGACAAAAACAGCTGGTCGATGTTTCTCTCATCGATGTTCCTAACTCTCTATCCCTCTCCCTTTCTCTCTGTAAAAAATCAATAAAATATATTAAAAATAAATAAATAAAGGGGAATCTGAATTTAAAAAAGGGAACAGCTCTTTGAGGGCAGCGACTGTACCTACCTTTGTGCTTAACATCAATAAGCATATAGCAAGTAATATGTTTATTACATACAGTCTCACTGCCTCTACCAGCTCATTACCAGAAACAATGACATGCAGTAAATAGAGAACTTTAGACATAGCCCCAATCATACCTGTTAGCAGTCACTGGGACAGAAAACCAACTTCTTAATTTTCTAATAAATGTTTTGGAAAACTTAATTGATATATGATGTTTAGAGAGCTGTATAATCAGAATGAGAAAATAAATTTTTATTAGTTAGTCTAAGTTGAAGAAGAAAAAAAAGTCCCATAGATTCAACTTTAATTTTGAAGTTCTTTCTTCATATAGATTTAAACACTTGTTAACAACTTAACTGTTGAGTGTTGAACCAAATATGTTTCTTTGCTATCTTTAACATTTGGCTTACAGTGGTTGTATATGTGTATTTATAAATTATCAATGTTACAATTTACTCAGATCACTGCTAATAAATATTACTAGATTGTCCTTGAGGAAGCTTTTTCTTCTATATGGTCAGCTGTGGCCTTTTTCTTTAAAGAAACGATGGATCAAGAGATAAAAGTAGCAGACATGAAACTCATACCACATGTGATATGACAAATGTGGGTGTGCCAGCTGTTACAAGCAGCTCATGGAAGCTGTGGACATTTTATAAATATCTTTTAATTAAAGTATTTGATTTCAAATATAGTTCCTTAGTTAACAGCTGAATTAACATTTAAAAGAAAAGCCCTAATTTTTATGTCATTTAAACACAAAGTTTATACTGAGTCCCCCCATATCAGCTCATAGTTTCAAAGAATTATTAGGTTCCACTAACCTAATAAAGATAACAACAACAACAAGCCAGGCTATTTTCATTTAGTTCTAATTACAAAATTATATCATTTGTCCAAGAAAAGCTTAAGAAAATATATGGTGTAATACTAATCTAAAACTTTAGCTATTCTCCTGAAGATTACACCAAGCACATGACAATTATTAAAATCACTTTAGCTATCATTAATTTCAAACTTATATCTATATTTAATGACATTTACAGAAAATAGTTTAGATAATGTACCAAAGCATAATTTCTAGTTATCACCTGAAACTTTAAAGCAAACTTTAGCTATTTCATATTTTGAAGATTTGTAGAATGAAGTTATTACACACATTAATCTAACCATATGGATTCTGACAAAGCAGAAATGATTTTTTAAGATTTCAACTATTTTTTTTCACTATATCATTCACATACCATAAAATTCAGTATATGAATTTTTTTTTTTACACACAATTCAGTGGCGTTTAAAGTATATAATTCAGCCCTAGCTGGTTTGGCTCAGTGGATAGAGCATCAGCCTGCGGACTGAAGGGTCCCAAGTTCGATTCTGGTCAAGGGCACATGCCTGGATTGTGGGCTTGATCCCCAGTAGGGGGCGTGCAGGAGGCAGCCAATCAATGATTCTCTCTCATCATTGATGTTTCTATCTCTTTCTCCCTCTGAAATCAATAAAAACATATTTAAAAATAAAAAATATATAAATAAATAAAGTATATAATTCAGTGGCTTTTAGTATGATAACAAAATTGTACGACCATTACCACTAGAAATTCCAAAATATTTTCATCACCCCAAAAAGAAACCCCATACCCATTCACTCTCAGGCCAACTTCCTGGGTAGAGGCCAAGACACAAATGAGTGGTTAATTAGATTAAGACAACAATTAAATGGCCCTGAATCAATACTTAGCGGACATTCTTAAAAGCCTAACAGATTTATTTTGTTTCAATGCTATATAGTCATCTTTCATAAAATACTTGAATATTTAAAGTAATTTGTTAGAAGAGTACTAACATTTTTCTATTGATGTTTTGCTGTTAATTGGTTCATTAAGTGTGAATCAAAACAAAACTATACCAGATTAAATCACCAATAACTATGTAAAGAGTAAAGTTTAATTGTTCTTTAAAACAAACATTTCAATGGTACTTTGTGAAAGCAATCCAATATAAAGCGTGATCTTAGAGTTGATGAAGACTGGGGAATTCTGCCTCGTTAGTACTGTAAAAATACTAATACACTATAGGAGAATGATCATTTAATAGTGTGTCCATTTGTAAGAAAATCACCCTCTTTTTATTCCACATCTATCTCTCTATATAAAACTCTAATATGCAAATAGACCGAACCGCAGAACAAACGAACAACCAAACAATTGGTTGCTATAATGTGTGCTGACCACCAGGGGGTGCACGGACCATGGCAGGCGTCGGCAGCAGTGGAATGGTGGAGCAGGTGAGCGGGGGCGCCAGACCAAGGTGGGGCACTGGTCGCTGTCATCGGGGTGAGCCTCTGGTGGTTACTGAAAATTCTTTGCTCCCATAGACTGCGGTCCTGCCCAACGTTCGCACCTGCTGCCAGTGTTGGCCCCACTCACATTCGCTGCCGGTGCCCAGCACTGGCCCTGATCGCTTGGCGCCATCAGCAGGCTTCTCCACCTCCCCCTGCTCCTGAGGGGCGATCAGTGTTGGCAGCTGCCGCTCACACCTGCTGCTGTCGCCGGCCCCGCTTGCACCCGCAGCTGTCACTAGAGCTGCCGCTCACATCCACTGCTGGCACCCAGCATTGGTCCCGATCGCTCGGGACCATCAGCGGGCATGAGTGGAGCCGGCGCCATCAGCGCATGGGAGCAGGGCTGCTGGCAGACAGGGGACCAGAGGCTGTGACGGGAGGGGCTGGGTAGGGGCTCGGATAATAGGCCGAGACCCGCCCCTGTGCCCACCGTAGCCTTGCGGCCCAGTTTCTTTCAAGGTGCACGAATTCATGCACTGGGCCCCTCGTAAAGATATAATGATTTTTTTTTAATATATTTTATTGATTTTTTACAGAGAGGAAGGGAGAGGGACAGAGAGTTAGAAACATC
>NW_005371823.1:354402-354838 GCF_000412655.1 Myotis brandtii | reverse complement strand
CACACTCCCCACTGGGGATGTGCCCGCAACGAAGGCACATGCCCTTGACCGGAATCGAACCTGGGACCCTTCAGTCTGCAGGCCGACGCTCTATCCACTGAGCCAAACCAGTTAGGGCAAGATATAATAATCTTTATGGTTGATTACAGCACAGAATAGTGGGTTGATTCTAGGCAAAGGGTAATAGTCACATATATATTAGCTTTACCTACCTCTGTTGATATTACTCACCATTAATATTTTTTTCGAGAGATTAAGATGGCGGCATAGGTAAACACCGGAGATTGCTGCCGCAAACAACCACTTCAAAAATACAACTCAAAGACGGAACGGACATCACCCAGAACCACAGGAAAGCTGGCTGAGGAGAGACTCTTCAACTAGAAGGAAAAACGACAGCACACCGAGGCTCAGAGGAGGCGCAGTGTGGAAAATA
>NW_005371823.1:314244-353358 GCF_000412655.1 Myotis brandtii | reverse complement strand
TGATCTTTTTTTAAAAATATATTTTATTGATTTTTTACAGAGAGGAAGGGAGAGGGACAGAGAGTTAGAAACATCGATGAGAGAGACACATCGATCAGCTGCCCTCTGCACACTCCCCACTGGGGATGTGCCCGCAACGAAGGCACATGCCCTTGACCGGAATCGAACCTGGGACCCTTCAGTCTGCAGGCCGACGCTCTATCCACTGAGCCAAACCAGTTAGGGCAAGATATAATAATCTTTATGGTTGATTACAGCACAGAATAGTGGGTTGATTCTAGGCAAAGTGTAATAGTCACATATATATATATTAGCTTTACCTACCTCTGTTGATATTACTCACCATTAATATTTTTCTCCATTTCTAGCATTAAATTTCCTCCAGGACAGAATGCAGATTACTTTTAAAAAATTCATTGATTCATTGATTTTAGAGAGAGAGGAAGGGAGAGAAAGAGAAACATCCATTAGTTGTTCCACTTGGTTGCTTCTCTCTGACCAGTTTTCTCCATTTCTAGCATTAAATTTCCTCCAGGACAGAATGCAGATTACTTTTAAAAAGTTTTTTAATTCATTGATTTTAGAGAGAGAGGAAGGGAGAGAAAGAGAAACATCCATTAGTTGTTCCACTTGGTTGCTTCTTGTATGTGCTCTGACCAGGGATCAAACCCACAACATTGGTATACCAGGACGATGCTCTAACTGAGCTACCCCCACCCAGGGCCAGGTGTAGATTACTAAGCATGTAGAAACTAAAAAAACATTTAGGCAGAAGAGAAATGTATTCAGTTAGAAGCACCTCAATAAACAGACTTAGTAGAAAATATTTTTTGTTTGTGTTTTTCCCATGGAAAAAACCCTTTTGTGTATTTGATTAAACAAAAAGCTTTCCAGTGTATGGAAAGTAGGAAACTATATTAAATATATGAAATTCATTTGTATTAAAAATGCATACACATAAGAGAAAATCTAGGAGAGATATAATTGTTCCTCTAGGTGGGTGATATTATGGTTATTTAATTTTCTTCTTTTCATTATTATACTTTCATAAGTAGGTATGAAAGTATAATAGTAATTTTAAAAAGAAACATACTATTTCACATGATTCTCAATAATTCTAAGATAAAAACAGAAAAGAAACAAACACAAAGGGATAACATTAATTTCAAGAAAAAAACATGTATTTTACATATTATCAGAAATATCTTAATTTTGCACTGTATATATGGTCCTCATTTGCATGGATTTTGTGTGGAATGTAGAAACCATACAATAGAAAAACAAATGTAACAACCTTTAAGAATCAAACACATGTTAGCTGAAGTTTTATTTTGTTATAGCATAAGCATTTATAAACTAATCTAAAACAAAAAAAAGTGAGAGAAGAAAACTGGTTATATTTATTTTGGAACCACTCATTTTTAGCTGCTATGCTATCAGAAATAGCTTTGGATTACTACTAAATTACTTCCTCATACAATGTATTTCCAAAGATGCTACACCCTTGCATTTTTAAAAAATTTATTCTTATTGTTGAGAGTATTACAGATGTCTCCTATTTTCCCTCTTTGCTCCTCTCCCCCAGGCTCCTGCCCCACCCCAGGCCTTCAAATGCCTACTAATTGCCAAGCTTTATGTTAGATACTGGGGATGTGACGTGAGTTTCTGATCTCATGAAACTATTAATCTAGCTGGGAAGATAGATAATAAACATTACAAAACACTGATAAGTAGTGTTAAGAGAACAAGGTTGAGACAAGAGTTGTGGCCAGAGACCTCTAACAGCTGAAGAGGCTCCAGAGAGGGCTTTCCAGAGAACTGTGTTAGGCTGAGACTTCAAGGCTAAGAAAGGAATAACTGTGTGAACTTGGGGGTCAATAGTGTTCAGACAAAGGAAGCATTTGCAGAGAAAGTGTAATGCTTTCTGGACACTGAAACAAGTTCATTCTAGCTAGAGCACTTGGGAGGAGAGGAAATGTTGTCAAAAGATTGTAAATCCCACTGTTCAGACTCTGTCCTAAGAGGCCTCAGGAGTGACAGAGTAAGACTTGTGCTTTATAGACTACTCCAGGGCAGCATGTATGGAGACCGAGCTGTAGGAATGAAGGACAAGCGCCAGAGTCAGGAGGCCGCTGTAACAATGTAGATTACGATAATGGCAGGAAAGGTGGAGAGATATAGAAAGGTAAAATTTAGGGGAGTGCTCCAACAGGATTTCAGTGAGTTGGAGATGATTCAAAGATGATTTACAGGTTTGTGGCTTGATAAATGCTGATGTTAGGGCTTTTCAATGAGAATGGAAACCCAGGATACAGCAAGAATAGACTTTTTGTCCCTCTGTGTGGGGGTGGGGTCGGGGGTCGGGTAGGGTTGGTGGAGGGAAGTGGAGGTAGAGAATGAGGTCAATTCTGGATATATTGCATTTAATATATCTACAAGATATCCCAATGGATGCTTCCAGTAGGCAATGAATAAATAATTTATGGGCTAAGTTAGGTTTAGGGCAAGACATGTTTTTGAGAATGATAAACATACAGTTCAATGATTTCTCAACCTTTAAAAAAATCCATGTCTACTTGAACCCCAAAATGACCTTTCTTCCACTCTAAAAATGAGAAGAATTAATGTTGATGGTAAAGGAAGCCATGAAAATAAGAGGATTTTTCAGGGAAATGGTACAGTGAGAAAGACCATAAGACAGAAACTTGAAGAACACCAATGTCTAAGGGACAGGCAGAGGCACCTTCAAAGAAGAGATTAAAAAGTGAGTTGGTTTCACCCCTTTGATGATTTCTTATCATCTATTCTGAATAGCAGAAAAGGAATCTGGATGGCGAAGGAAAAATGATAAGCCTCTTCTAAACATTTTGTAAGCTTTAGAACCTGCCTAAAAGAAAGGTATCAACCTTCATTTCTCCTGCTGTTGTTGAGGCTAAGCTGCAGTTATTATTCTCTCTTGCTTCTTGCTTTCTTTTTAAATAAAGTAGGAAAGTAAATGTTAGCTAACTTAGCTCCTAACTCTTGTAAGGTGAGGTCTAATTCTAGTCCAGGCTCCATGATGAAAGTTTGGTTGATAAATGCAATAAAATAACCCTAGAAGCAAGTAAATCTGGCAATTCAGTATATTCTGGGAAACCCACAATAACTCTTTCTTATCCTAGAAAATACTTTGGATCAACTCTTCTTAGCTTTGGTGTAAATCCAGAGTCAAAACAGACTTGCCTGGGTCTAGGACATTAAAAAAAAAAAAAAATCCTGATTTAAATCTGGGTGAAAATACAGAATACTGTAAAACATAAGAATCAAGTGTATTTAGGGGCTAAATCCTTATTCAGGCTCTTGGCATCTCTTATCTGAGAAATTTATAATTCAGAAAATTATCATTTGTGTATCAAAGCAATACTATATAACTAGCTTTGCTATGAAAAACACTGGCAACTATGGGGCTGCCTATTCATAGAATTACTGTTGTACAGTAACTGCCCTTTTTTTATGATTAATTACAGGCTATAAAAGAAAATACTGTGGTATTGACCCTTGAACAACATGGGTTTGAACTGTGCAGGTCCACTTATATGCATTTTTTTCAATACTGTAAATGTATTTTCTCTCCTTTATGATTTTAATAACAATTTTCTTTTCTCCAGTTTATTTTATTTATTTAAGAATATAGTATACGAATATACAAAGAGAACCAAGATGGTGATGTAGGTAAATGCCTATATTCGCTGACTCCCACTACCACATCAAAATTACAACTAAAATACAGAACCATCATTCAGAACCGCCTGAAAGCTGGCTGAATGGAAGTCCTACAACTAGAGAAGTAAAGAAGAAAGCACACTGAGACTGGTAGTAGGAGGGGCGGAGGCACGGAATGGGCTGGTCTATACCCACATGAACTGTTTTTTCTTTAATTGGGAGGGAGATAGTCTCTGTGGAGGCTGCCTGTAAGGAGCAAGGAGTCCTAGTCCCAAACCAGACCCCCAGATCCCCAGCACAGGGTTCCAGAACTGGGAAGAGAAGTCTCTAAAACTATGGGCTGTAAAAACCAGCGGGGATTGTGACTGAGTGACCTGGAGATTGATCCAGGTGTTCCTTTTAAAGGGCCGGTGCACAAACTTATTTGAACTCCCAGCACCTGGTCAGCTTTGGGGGACCCAGACACATACAGGGAGGAACTGGATTGTCTGGCATCAGGGAAGGAACTCAGGGAGGAACTGGACTGTCTGGCTTTCTCCCAGACAGGAGTGCTTGCAGGGGTCATTGTTCCTGTACTGGGACCTCCCTTATCACAGGGCTGACTGGTAGCCATATCTGAGTCTCCATCAGCATGGAGCACTGTTTGCTCCACCCTGGGGATTCCCGGACACCCTGCCCCATCCAAGCTGTTTGCAGCAGCTTTTCCATATGAATGGCCTGTCCTGGCTCAGGCTTCAGACTTTGCTAAAATCTCTCAAACAAGCTGCAGCTGGTGAAAGAGTGCCCCAAAACTATCATTAAAAGACCCAAGACCCAGCGCTAGCACCAACCTGCCTTGCTTTGCAGCTGGGCTTCACCTGGGCACCTCCAAGCCCAATCCAAATAGCAAATAGCAGCCTTCTGCAGTTCCCTCTGCAGCTCCTGTTGGGTGGCCCAGCCAGTAGCTGACTCTGCACCTCCCTGAGGCCCTAGAGCTAGTGCACCCAGTGAACTGCTTCAGACATAGCAGATTACATTCTATACACCACATGCAACACACTCAAGAGGCAGACTCAGTGAGCACCAAAGCCTCACTGAAGCAAGTCCTGCTCCATAGGGTGTCTCCTGCACAGCAGTTCTTTCACTGTAGTCACAGCTGGTCCTCATAGGCCTGTGGGTAATTCCTCCCAGTGATTTCAATAGCAATCAATTACAAGAAGATAGTGCATACAGCCCACAAAGGGGCACACCTAGAGTGCCCAGCTCAGCTGACTGAGGAGGCTGAGCCACTGGGTCCTATAGGACACCTACTACACAAGACCACTCTACCAATTCCTGGAGACATAGCAGCTCTACCTAATACATAGAAATAAACACAGGGAAGCAGCCAAAATGTGAAGACAAAGAAACATGTCACAAACAAAAGAAATGGAAGCAAGCAAACTGCTGGATACAGAGTTCAAAACCATGGTTACAAGGTTATTTAAGGATCTTCATGAGACTTTCAAGGATCTTAATGAGAATGTCAAAGACATGAAAAAAGACCAGTCAGAAATTAAGCATACACTAACTGAAATAAAGAATAATTTACAGGGATTCAACAGTAGAGTAGAGAATTCAGAGAATCAAATCAATGATTTGGAATATAAGGAAGCAAAAAACACCCAATCAGAACAGCAGAAAGAAAAAGAATCCAAAAATATGAGAGAGTGTAAGGAGCCTCTGGGACAACTTCAAGCATACCAACATTCACATTATGAGGATGCCAGAAGGAGAATAGAGAGAGCAAGATATTAAAAACCTATTTAAAGAAATAATGACAGAAAACTTCCCCTACTTGGTAAAAGAAATAGACTTACAAGTCCAGGAAGCACAAAGAGTCCCAAACAAGAGGAACCCAAAGAGGCCCACACCAAGACACATAACTAAAATGCCAAGGGTTAAAGACAAACAGAGATTATTAAAAGCAGTTAGTTACATACAAGGGAGTGCCCATATGACTGTCAGCTGATTTTTCAACAAAAACTTTGCAGGTCAGAAGCAAGTGGCAAGAAATATTCAGTTATGAATAGCAAGGACCTAAAACCAAGAATACTCTAACCAGCAAAGCTCTCATTTAGAATTGAGGGTCAGATAATGAGCTTCACAAACAAGAAAAGCTAAATGAGTTCATCACCATCAAACTATTGTTGAAGGATATTCTTTACGAAGAAGAGGAAGAGGAGGAGGAGGAGGAGGAAGGAAGAGGAGGAAGAGAAGCAGAAGAGATCAAAATGAACAACAAAATGGCAACAAATACATATCTATCAATAATTGAATTTAAAAATCAAAATAAACAAACAAGAAATCTAATGAACAAAATAAACTGATGAATAAAATAGAATCAGAGGCATGGAAGCATGGCACACACTAATGAATCTCAGAAGGAAGGGGGAGAAGGGTGGGAAGAGATCAACCAAAGATCTTATATGCATATATGCATTACCTGTGGACAGACAATAGGGTGGTGAAAGCCTAGGGCAGGGTGAGAAATGAGTGGAGGGAGGTAAAGGGGGAAAAGGGGGGACATCTGTAATACTCTCAACAAGGCTTTGTATAGAAATATGGTGTTATGCTGGGACACTTTGTAGAAAAGTCTCCAACTGTGCCTCAGTTTCCCTGTGCAGATTGTAAAATGCACAACCAACTAAAATGATTTTGAAGAAAGTCTCAAGTTTAAACAGCAGCATTCTGAAGAATGAGGGAGGTCGGAGGTGTTGAATACCAGGACATTTTTTTCCCAAAGGGGAGAGATACTTTAGAGCAGCGGTTCTCAACCTGTGGGTCGCGACCCCTTTGGCAGTCGAACGACCCTTTCACAGGGGTCGCCTAAGACCATCCTGCATATCAGATATTTACATTACGATTCATAACAGTAGCAACATTATAGTTATGTAGTAGCAACGATAATAATTTTATGGTTGGGTCACAACATGAGGAACTGTATTTAAAGGGCCAGAGGGTTGAGAACCACTGCTTTAGAGGATGCCAATTTAATACTCAAAAAGGCATCTTCTGTGCAGTGATGAGGATGACCCATAGGTATTGATGGTGTAAGTGGGCCTTTGATGACCCACCTGCCAGCTGTCATACTTAGCACCACCTCTCCTTCCTCAGGTCAACCTTCCCTTTCCCCTACTCAAGTCTGCCAACAATGCATTCTTGCTACTGTTATTCTTCCTCATCCCACGTCTTATCAGTTCATTAACCTAGGACCTGTAAATCACTGACCTGGTGTAAACTTTTCTTCTTGTTTCGTGGTGTGTGTCCTACAATTTTTCCCCTGGTAAAGCCTTCACGGGAATTCTCTGGAAAACCCATCTTTAGCTGTTTTATGTCAATAAAAAAGAGAACAATTGTGACTGATGAATTTAAATAATTTTTGAAAGTGTTTTATGTGTACATTGCTAACTTCCCTTAGAGATTTGGAAAAATCAGCTCTTTTTACTATGAAATCACCAACATGCTTTTGTGTGGAAGTGGTATGATGGAGGGAGAAATGAAGATGCCAGAACATAAAAATAAGATATATTTAAATTGAAAAAAAGAATATAGCATATAATACATATAACACAAAATCTGTGTTAAGCAACTGTTTATGTTGGCTTTTGGTCAACAGAAGGCTACTAGTAGTTAAGTTTTGGGGGTATCAAAAGTCATATGTGAATTTCTGACTACAGGAGGTGGGGGAGCCAGGGTTGTTCAAGGGTCAACTGTATTATGTACTTAGTTTTTACTAAAGTTTGATTTTAGCAGATACTATTAAATCAATAATCTAACCCTGAGAAAATAATGCCTACAATATTTGAAATAAGTACAGCATTGAAAAACGTACTCAGGCCCTGGCCGATGTGGCTCAGTTGGTTGGAACATTGTCCTGTACACCAAAAGGTGGTGTTGGTTTGATTCCATGTTGGGGCAAGTGTGGGAGACAATTTCTTTCTCTCTCTCCCTGTTCCACTCTCTAAAATTAAAATAAATTAAAAAATTAAAAAAACAAAACACATAAAAGTGTACTCAGTATACTGGGTATATGATATGCAGTACTTATTTTTATTGTTATAGTCAGTGCTGTTATTGAATCAATCAAGCTATACTACAAATTAGAAGCATACAGTGTTTAGGGAGAAACTTTTTATTCTATAGTCCTGTTACAGAATAAAAAAGGAGGGAATAGTGTGTTGTTTTATGACAATTTTCACAGATAGAAGAACTGGAAATTGAGGGGAAAAAGGAGTTAATACCTACCGACAAATGTCCAGTAATACTTTTTTCACCTGAAGTAATCCAGATAATAATAGTCTATATTGAAAGAAAAGAAGTAGTGCATCCAAATGGACCACTCCAGTGAGTCAGCTGCTTGTGATTCTATATTTTTCCCCTTCAAATCAATAAAGGCAATTGACATTACCATCTTGTTGTTAAATATGAAGAGATACTTGGGAATGACTAATAAAATATTAACGTAAATTTTGTTCATTTTTTCAGATTCCTTGACTCATTTAACTAACTAAATAAACATTTACATGATTTCTATTATCAGTATTTAATAGGTAATAATCATTACTCAAATTAGTTATCCATTAATATTAATTATATTAATAACTTGCCAACTGTAGAAATGCTCCAAGTTTGAGAAAATTACTATTTCAAAGGCCAAAAATATAGCCTTGAACACACACACACACACACACACACACACAACAATTTTTAAGGTTAGGATATGACATGTACCAAATATGTTTAGGGGGATGGATAAGGATTTAATTCCTCAGTTGCCCTTAGACTTTAGTGCTGACATTAATGATTCTCCAAAGTAGATAGATATCCAAATCCTCATATCTCAGGACTCAGGTAAATAATCTGTCAATTACCTTTAAAATTACTGCCAAAAGATTATTTTTTAAAACCATTTGATAATGCTTACTTCCTAACTTTTAACCCTTTTTCTGATCATGATCACTTATTACAAAATCCACTCACTTTATTTCTAGTAGAAAGAAATTACTTGATTATAACCCTCTATCACCTCAATAAACTGTCCTTAGACTTGCAAAGTTAGCAAAGTTCAGTACAGAAAACCTAAAAGGTAGAAGAGGTAGTAAGGCATAGAAACCTTGGGTAGTCCCTCAGTTCTGTGTACTGCTTAGCAGCACAGCCACAAATGAGTGATGACAGACAGCAATTGTCCTAATCTAGGTCATACAACAACCAAAATACTTTATAAACACTTTCTTTGGCTCTTTCTGGATATCAACACTGTTCTGATTAAATAGCATGTTAAGAGCTTAATAGCAACAGAAGTGTTCAGTAATATTTACTTATCTAATATCTTTTATCAAGAATCTAAAATCAACTAATACTAATCATAACTCAGTCAGTGAGAGGTAGGTATTAAGGCAAATTGCAAAGGCCAAGAATTAGGAATGTGTGGTATTGAATAATCTTTGTAAGCTAAAGACTGCTGCTTTATATAGCTCCAAGTAAATAAAATGGAGTATCAACTCTCCTTCAACAAACCCAAAGTTAGGCACAAAAACTCAGTGTTAACGAGGTAGTACATTTTCTTAATATGTTTCATTTGTACTTAATTTTTACTGAAGTTTGATTTATTGAAGTTTAATTTTAGAAGATATTGTTTAGTCAATGATCTTACCAGAGAAAATTATAATAACACAGTATTTTAGATATTATTATTTTTAATATTATATTGTTTTAAATATTAGATTCAAAGTCTACAGTATTACATATACCAATTATTTGAGATATCTTTCTATTTGAGGTGAAGGGTTTATGCTAAGTATACACACCATCTTCCTTGTGACCAAAAGCTGAAGTTGTGAGACAGATACCTAAGAAAAGGTGCAGTCTGTAACTATGAATAGTTCTGTGTATGTGTGTAAAGTGAATGAACCTGTAAAGCTCCTGTCCTTAGCCTCAGTAGCACCATGCTCTGAGTTAACTGGTTCAAACTGTTAGATAAAGTGATAACTAAAGAAACAGGAACAAAGAAAGGTTATATTTCATCATCTTAAGGTTTCACAGAGATGACGCAGGTTTCCGATTCAAATTCCCACCTCCTGAAAAATGAGTTCTTAAATAACTCAACTCTTAAATCAAGGGAGTGCAGTACTCTGAAATTATCCTAAAGATTTAAGAAAATAGCCAATTACTACTGTGAAGAATACACAGCTATATGAAATATAGCTACACAAAAGGAGAACTCAGTAAAAGAGAACATTTTTAATATTTTTAAACCAATAAAAATGCTTGTTTAGGATTCACATCAGTAGTCACTAATTGGGTAAATGCTAAAGGCTTACATTCAAGTGCTTGAAGGATTACTGCACAGAAATTTGATACTAAAAATCTTTGCTCGGGCTCATTCAAGATGAGATGATGTAGGAACCAATAGTGGTATTTAAAGCCCAATCACTCTCAAGACAGGCTAAAAAGTACAGCTGTGAAGACATTCCACAAGTGGGGTCATTGACACCAAAAAATGGTATTAAGAAAAAAAAGACCTCATACAGTCTGCTGGCATTTCATACCAACCATTGGAGGAGGTAGTAATATAAAGTATTGGAACTCAAAATATAAGGTCAGCACTAACTGTAAACACTTCTAAAGCATTGTATATAATTCTTTAAATCATAATGTAGTGAAAAACAATTAGAATTCATACAAAACCAGATTTTTAAAAAGCAAAAAATGGAAATATTTAGTAAATTTACTCAAATGAAGCTTAAATGATACAGAACTGAAAATATTAGAAATCTATATACAGTAGAAAGTGAATATAAATTAGCCAACTCTATGAACATTTCCAACTAAGCACACATACAAATACATATTCACCTCTTTCTTTTATATAAGAATAACACATATATACATGGCATGACGATTCTGGCAAAACAATTTCAGAGATATTAAAAATATTCTCAAGTTTTAAAGATGGTGTGGAATAAGTTTTAACAATATTCCACATGAATGGAAACCCCTGATTTAATTCCATAACTTTCATGCCAGAAGCATGGTTGGTTTTACTTTTTTTTAAAACAGATCTTGGTATCATATACATTGGCTTATTAATAATTAAGGCATTTTGTTTACACAGTATCTCAGTGTGGACAAAAAAACTTTTAGTATTATTTGCTATGATGTTTAAAACTTTTAAAGTCTTTCAACATAAGAAAATAGCTGCACACATTTGAGTGTTTTCTTATAAAACACAATCTTAAAAAAAGTAATGGTTGGTCTTTGCTTTTCCTAGTAATAAGTTTTGTCTTATTTTTTCACATAGTATAAAGTATATTCTTATGAAGGATTGCATTAAGATCCAGTAGTTCTTGCCAAGTAACCATGTAAATCCCAAAAGCAGCAAAGGTGAACAATCTTCATAGTGCACTTTCACCTTATTAAAGTTGAAGCTGCTCCTTTCGGATATTTTTCCACTTCAATGTGAAGTAGATTGCTAGGGTTTTGTTATTGGTTTCATATGTGGCTTTAGAAGAAAATTTTGTTGATTTCTTTCATAGTTCACAGTTCTCCAATGAGACTTGTTTGGAAATCATATAGTCCAGGGATGTTTTGAATAACCAAATGCTCTTTAGTAGATGAAGTCTTTCAATGCAACTGTAATAAATAAGCATCTACATCCTTAGAAAATAAAACAAAAACATTTCATTAGCTAGTAAACACATATATACACAACCCCTTTCTTCTCCCTTTTTGTCACTTGATTTGCCTCAGTTTCCCTTTGTAACCTTTTGAGGGTAAAAGATGTGGTGTACTCAACTTTTTAATCTGCATTTGTTTAGCACAGGGCCTGGCACACAACAAGGGCTCAATAAATGTTTGCTAAGTGCTGAGTAAATGGTTTGGTTCTTGTGATCAAGCAATTCTGTCTTTATAACTAGGCAAGATCATTAAATCATTCACAATTCTTTCAGTTTGATGATAGCCTATCTTTCTGATTTCTAACTTTAAGAAAATTACAATTGAGTGTTTAATCTTGTAAAAGAGGTTTTTTTATATCATAGCTTAAGGAACTTCACAGAACTTTTAATCACTCAATAGGAAAGTACACTGTTCAAATCGCAATATGAATTTGATATTGGTCTTTATTGATTTATTTGTCAGAAAATAAAAATACTTCTGGGAAACGGATATCTGTTTATAATATTTTAATCATTAAAAATTCTACAAAGTTAAATTATACACAGTGGTAAGACACATGTTTGGTAGATCATTTTGCTTCTTTCCTTGAAAAGTATCCAAGAAAATTTTTACAAGTAAGTCTATAACATAAATCCTCTTATTCAGTACATTATATTTTTTAAATTAAAAAACAATTTTATATTTCTGACTAATGCCCATTTATGATAGCAATATGCTCAGTAAAAGGGTGGAAACATTTAACAATGACTTTTTTCTGCAATTATATGTTTTATATACCAATATTTTCTGGAGTTTAAATATTAAAATCTAATGTACCTTTTCCTTTAAGAGACAAATAAATCAATAAAGACCAATATCAAATTCATATTGTGATTTGAACAGTGTACTTTCCCAAAGAGCATGATATTAGCAATAGTCAAGTAAAATATAACACCCCCAAACCATTTAATTAGACCATTTAATTGTATTCCTCACTTAATCTTCAGATGCCTTCCTTACCTGGATTTTTAACTTTTTCAAATATTTTTCTTTGATTGGAACTAGGTCATTAAACAACCTCCAGCACATTATTTCTGTGGCTGTATATCAAACACATTCAATGGGTAATTTTGTGCTCCCTGTCAAAGTCACATCCATACCCAGAAGACCATAAGCATTTGCAAATATGAAATTGACTATAGATCTTACTGAATAGTACTGAATTACTTTACCTCAAGATTTGAAAGAATTCATTTATAAATGCATAATACTAACATATTACTTCTAAATTTTAATTAAGCTTAAATATTGATTTAAACCTTAAATTTTTAAGCTTAAATATAGATTACCTTAGCTATATTACCAGTATATCCTGGAACCAAAGTAAGATGGTTTTCTTGTTCCCACAATCTGCTTAATTGTTGTTTTAAAATCTGAATATTTCTAGGAGGAAAAAAGAAAATGCAAATATAATATGATATGAACTTTGGTAGTAAATACATTTAATGAAAATAGTTTTAAATTTTTTAAGTATTTATCAGAGAATATTATACTACTGAAGTCAGGCAACTCTTTAAAATAATACATGCCAATCACAGAAATTAAAGGTATTTGTTAATGCAGATAGGAATACTAGGCATGAAGCATTTACTAATAGTCAACTTGTTGTTGGGTATAAAGTAGGACATTTTGAGAGTTTAAAAAGAAAACCATAAACTTTAAGGAGCCCATTGGGAGATATTTTTAGTAGCTTCATAATAATCTTATTCATTTGGTAGAATACCTACATATTTTCACAGCAAGGCAATACTCAAATTATGATGACTATAATATAATTTTTAGAATTGCAATATTCAAAGTGCAATACTAAATCTAATTGCAATACTCAAATTATCTATACTAATAAAAGAGTAATATGCTAATTAGACCAGACATCTTCCAGACGTCCTTCTGGACAAAGCCACGGTGGTGGGGGCTGAGGCAGAGGTAGTTAGGGGTGATGAGGCAGGCAGGGGAGGGCAGTTAGGGGGCAATGAGGCTGGCAGGGGAGGGCAGTCAGGGGCAATCACGCAGGCAGGCAAGCGAGCGAGCGATTAGGAGCCAGCAGTCCCGGATTGTGAGAGGGATATCCGACTGCCGGTTTCGGGATCGGGCCTAAACAGGCAGTTGGATATCCCCCAAGGGGTCCTGGATTGGAGAGTGTGTAGGCCGGGCTGAGGGACGCCCCCCACCCCCGCCACATGCACGAATTTTGTGCACTGGGCCTCTAGTGATGATTTTAATATAGTTTTTAGAATTGGATTCTAAGGTTAGTGTCTAGGTAGCCAAAGGACTCTGCAGGATACCTCCATTCCTGAGCCTCATTACTTATCCACTAAAGACTCTCTCTTACACATTACAATGGTTAAATCACTGCTATACTTTTTCCTTCTAAAATGAAGAGCAGGATTCTGCTAGAAGAAGAGGTTACTGGGCTCTGAAATTCAACTTCTATGTGTAATTTTCACATATGAACAGTATCCCAATTTAATATTTCCATGAAAATAAAGAGAATATTATATACTGATGATCACAGAATAAAATTATCACCTAGTTAAATCCAACTACTTCTCTGAAAAAAAAAAAGTAAAATAAAATAAAATTTAGAAGCATAAGGTTATCCTTAAAGGTATACTCACCCATCATTTATAATTTCTGTTTTGGACGAGAGTTCTGACCACCACCTTTTTATGACTGCTTGAAGCCAGTTTAAACCAACTATTATATATCTGAAACGACATTTTGTTACAAAATTCAAGTATTTTCATCTAAGAAGCCTTTACAAAAAAATACTTCCACTACTCAAAAATAACCCAACACATATATTACATTGACCTTTCCCTCTTCTAAACGTTTATTTCACAAAACTGTATTTTATATAACTTGTTTATAGATGCTTCTGTAATTGTCTTCAGTCATTTCATATTCTTTTCCTAACTGGACTATAAGCAACTTAAAAAGAGAAACCATGTATGTTTTATGGAGCTCAATCTACTACTAATGCATTCACAGGGCACATACTGTTGAAAAAGAAAAATGACTTGAGATTCAGATCAGCACTTACTCTTCAAATTTGCTTTTAAGTAGTGACTTTACAAGAGACAACAAGTCTACACAGCAGCCGAGTGAGATGTATTGTTTTTCTTCCTGTAAACTAAAATAAATACAAGTCATAAAAATATGAATAGGTCATAATTTGTCTTTTTTAAACTAATTTATTTTCTGAAAAAATTTTTACCTATTGGTAAGCACAGGAAGGCAATCCACCACCACTCCAAGGTCTTCTATCCTGTGGGTACAAAAAGAATAGCATTACTTAGAGAGATAATTTCTTCAATTATTTTCATACTAGAGGCCCAGTGCAGGACATTTGTTCACTGGGGGGGGGGGGGGGTGTCCCCCAGCCCAGCCTGTGCTCTCTCGCAGTCTGGGACCCCTCGGGGGATGTCTGACTGCTGGCTTAGGCCCGCTCCCTGGACCTTCACACTGCCTTTGAGAAATTCACTCATTCAACAAATAATCCAAGTGTGTATTATTAGCCAGATGCTGGGGGTACATCAGTAAACAAAGAGATAGGACTTGCATTCTAGTATGTGTATGAGAGAGAGAGAGAATTGGAGGTGGGTTGGAGAAGGCAGAGACAGACAATCCTATGTAATAAAAGGCTAATATGCAAATCGACCGAATGGCGGAATGACCGGACACTATGACACACACTGACCACCAGGGGGCAGACGCTCAACACAGGAGCTGCCCCCTGGTGGTCACTGCGCTCCCACAGGGGGAGTGCCACTCAGCCAGAAGCCGGGCTCACAGCTGGCGAGAGCCTCTCCTGCCTTCGTAGCAGTCGGACATCCCCCAAGGGCTCCTGGACTGCGAGAGGGCATAGGCCGGGCTGATGAGTGCACAATTTTTGTGCACCAGGCCTCTATTAAACATATACACAAGTAAAATATATAGAACATGCAGATGGTAGTTAAGTGCTATGGAGAAAAATAAAACAGAAGGAAGATAGGGAATAAAGAAAATGTATATCTACACTTAAAGAGAAACATGCAAATTGGTGTCACTCCACTATGCCCACCAGCCAATCAGGATGAGTATGCAAATTAACCCAACAAAGATGGCAGTTAATTTGCATATGCAGGCACGGAGCGAAGACTGAAGACTGAAGACAACTGAAGACTGAAGAGGCTTGGCTTCTCTGCTGCGGCCGGAGCGAAGGCCTGGGTCCCGGGTGCCAGAGGAAAACCGGTGGCAGCAGCCAGGGGAAGGAAGGCCTATTGCACGAATCTCTTTGTGATGGGCCTCTAGTTTTTAAATAAGATGGCAAAGGAAGGCCTCACTAAGGTAACATTTGAGAAGGTAATATTTAAAATTTTTACTTAAAGGGGGATTCTTAAAGGTTTAGTTTTCCAATACTGGTATCTCTTGGTATAATGGATAAGAATCTTAGAGAAGGTAACAGCTTTATTTGGTCTGATAAAATTGATGGTTTCCTTTATTTTGGTTACTCTTAGACTGGAGTTGAATGTAATTTAAACTATATTGTTTCCATTGAAGCTAAACATAGAAGTTTACAATTTTAGCCAGTAATAACAAAAAAGAAGAGGCACTTCTAAATAGCATACTAGAAATTACTTTTATTGAACAAAAAGGTCACACTTACCTCACCAAATAAGCTACAAGTTCACTTATACTTCTCTTTTTCCAGAAAGTTAAAGCTACATTCAATCTCAAATTCCTGCTGAACAAAACTTGTGCCATTGTTTCATGATCCTGAGAAACCTGAAAGGTAATAATCTAAGTTCTTAAAAAGCACACTGAAACATGATATGAAATAATTTTCTTAATTAAATTATTCTGGTAGACATATTTTAAAATTATACAAAGGTGGTGATTACCAGAGGGAAAGGAGGGTGGGGGCAGATAGAAGAAGGTATTGTGATGGATAAATAGTGATGGAAGGAGACTTGACTTGAGGTAGTAGGCACACAATACAACATACATATAATGTATTATAGGCACACCTGAAACCTATACAATTTTATTAACCAAAGTCACCAATAAATTCAATAAAAATTAAAAAGAAAAAAATTATACAAAGGTGACTCCATTTACTTACCCACAAAACATATAAATAAATGAATAAATAAATAAATAAATACATACATACATACATACATACACAGTAGGTCCTCAGGTTACATAAGAGATCCACTCCTATGGTGGGACATAACGCGAAAGTCGGAACCCACCTACATAAGCACCTATATCACTCACATGGAGCACATACACAGCAGTAATGAAGTGAAACATTAAAAAATTTTAAAAGAAAGATAACAGTTCCTGATCTTTACTTGTGGTAAACAAATAATAAAAAACATATGTACATACATCGAAATGACGGAACTTTTTTTTTTTTTTATAAATAAATGGGAGATGGCAATGTAACCACAAAACGACGTATGACATACGTCGAGTACGACATAACCTGAGGACTGCCTGTATATAAATTACAGTTGAGCATTGTAAACAAAGGATCTGAATACAATTAGGACCTGTTTATTTTTTTACCAGTATTTTCCCTTATTTGCTACCATTTTTCTTTTAAATATCAATAATTTATAAAATAAATCGTTTTTAGTTCACCCATAGTATGTTACACACTAATAACAATTACGCATTGTGTAGTGTATATTGTTCTTAAATTTAAACTCACATATACGTGTCATTCAGGTATACTGTTTCTGTTAAAATCCTTCTTAGAGTGAAAAAAAAATGTTTTGCTTTGTTATAAATAAATAAATAAAGCTCAACTGGCATGGCTCAGCAGTTGAGCATCGAGCTACGAAACAGGAGGTCACGGTTCGATTCCCAGTCAGGGCACATGCCCAGGCTAGGGGCTCAATCCCCTGTGTGGGGCATGCAGGAGGCAGCCCATCAATGATTCTCTCTCATCATTGATGTTTCTCTCTCTCTCTCTCTCTCTCTCTCACTTCCTCTGAAATCAAAAATTTATTTTGAAAATAATAAATAAATAAATAAAATTTAATACTGTTATTTCCAAATGTTGAGATTATGGATAATTTTTTCCTTTGGGTTTATTTTCTACAACATATACAATAAACAAGTAATAATTATTATAAATTCATGTGTGTTTACCAATTTTATTAAACCATTTTTTTAAATGATTCTTATAAAAAGTGACTTTCTTGAGATATCAGTTACAGACCATAAAACTCATCCATTAAAAGTATGTGATTCAGCTGAAACCGGTTTGGCTCAGTGGATAGAGCGTCGGCCTGCGGACTGAAAGGTCCCAGGTTCGATTCCGGTCAAGGGCATGTACCTGGGTTGCGGGCACATCCCCAGTAGGAGATGTGCAGGAGGCAGCTGATCGATGTTTCTCTCTCATCGATGTTTCTAACTCTCTATCTCTCTCCCTTCCTCTCTGTAAAAAAACAATAAAATATATATTTTTTTTAAAAAAGTGTGTGATTCAATATTATTATAACGAATTTACAGAGTTGTGCCACCATCATAACAATCCAGTTTTAGAATGTTTTTATCATTCCCTCAAAATTCCCTTGAGCCTATTCGAATAACTAATTTTGCCAGAGCCAGAAGAACAGCATACCTTAGTAGGTTTGCCAAAATAAAACTTCTACTAGGTAATTTTGAGAGCCCAACAAAATGTGTTTGAATAACTTGTTTTGGTGATCCACTTTTTTAAAAAATACATTTTTATTGATTTCAGAGGAAGGGAGAGGGAGAGGGAGGTAGAAACACCAATGATGAGAGAGAATCTATGATCAGCTGCCTCTTTTACACCCACCATGGGGGATCAAGCCCACAATCCAGGCATGTGCCCTGAATGGGAATCAAACCGTAACCTCCTGGTTCATAGGTCGACACTCAACCACTAAGCCACGCCAGCCAGGCTGGTGGTCTACTTTGTAAGCAAGATTCCTTTTACCTTCCTTTAAATCTCTACTGGCCAACCTGTCATTCTGGGTATTTACAGCAGCTTGTCAATCATTTGAAGTCACCTCAGATATCACTAACTTAAGAGAAATGAAATAAACTACTGAGTCAAATTTGGTTAATCAGGAAAATTGTGTCAGGAGTTACGATCATTCAAATAAATCTGAATTCAATGGGTGACAATTATTCAAATAGCAGAATATGGCAAAGAAAAAAAACAAGAGTATAGCAAGAATAAAGTTAAGTTTACAAACTTAACTTACCTCAGAAAAAAAACCACTGTATTTTGATGATGCGCTTTCTGTCTGTGAAGAACCAGAATCACTGGAGTTAGGCAAATATGTTTGACTATCATGGTGTAATTTTTCAGGCAGGTGGTCTGCACAAGCCAGTTCATTTTCTTTATTTGCATGTCACAGCTCCCACTTCTAGGGGACTGTTTCTTTTTAAAACAAGAATTTGGAAAAGGATAATGAACTTTCTTTCTGTGGTAGATCACCTTACGTAGTTTATCTGGGCTCTTAACAGCGTGTCCAACTGTTCTGTAAAAATGAAAAAGATCCACATGAAAACCTTTAAAAGTTTTTAAACAGAAAGATTTAATAGGCCCCATTTAGTGATTACAATCCAGTAAAATTAGAAGTAAACAGAATTTTTAAAAAATCTTAAATTTTAGATTAAAGAGGGAAATTACAAACCATCTGAAAAGCAATGAACAGGACGATACTTTATACCAAATGAAAATAAAGAGGCATAATAACTAGATGTTTTTAAAATGAAATATTACAGGCCATTTTTGGAGGAAGAAAATTATAACAGTTTCTAATCACCTAAACTTTTTCTAACAAAGTGACAAATAATTATACATATTTGAATATTTTAAAGTTTATTTTTATTAAGTTAAAGTATACTTAATTTTATTTGAATAAGAAACCACAAAAGAACACATCTCATGGTTTAGTATAGTGGTTTTCAAAAGTTTTGGCCTCAGGATGCTTTGCACTCTTAAAAATTGTTGAAGTCTCCTGAACAGACACTTCTCCCAAGAAGACATAGAAATGGCCAACAGATATATGAAAAGATGTTCAATTTCACTAGATATTAGGAAAACGCAAATCAAAACTACAATGAGATACCACCTCACACCTGTTAGGATGGCTATTAACAAGACAAGTAATAACAAGTGTTGGAGAGGTTGGAGAGAAAAAGATACCCTTATTCGCCCTGACCAGTTTGGCTCAGTGGCTAGAGCATCGGCCTGTGGACTGAAGAGTCCCAAGTTCGATTCTGGTCAAGGGCATGTACCTTGGTTGCGGGCACATCCCCAGTAGGGGATGTGCAGGAGGTAGCTGATCGATGTTTCTCTCTCATGAGTGTTTCTAACTCTCTATCCCTCTCCCTTCCTCTCTGTAAAAAATCAATAAAATATATATATTTTTAAAAAAAAGATATCCTTATTCACTGCTAGAGGGAATGTAAACTGGTACAGCTACTATGGAAAACACTATGGACGTTCCCAAAAAAACTAAGAATAGAGTTATCCTATGATCCAGCAACCCCTCTTCTGGGTATCTAAAAACTTAATTTATTCTAAAAGATATATGTACTCCATGTTCAGTGCAGCATTATTCACGGTGGCGAAGATAAGGAAACAACGGAAATGTCCTTCGAGAGATGATTTGATAAAGAAGCTGTTGTACATTTATACAATGAAATACTACTCAGTCACAAGAAAAGATGAAATACCGCCATTCCTGACAACATGGATGAATCTTGGGAATATCATGCTATGCAAAATAAGTCATATGGAAAAAGTCAAGAACCATATGAATTCACTCATATGTGGGATATAAAACTGAAAACAACAAATGAACAAACAAACAAAACTATAGACATAGATAACAGTATAGTGGTTACCAGAGGAAAAGGGGGGCGGGTGGGAAGGTAGTAAAGGATAAAGGGAGTTGGTGAAGGAAGAACAATAGACTTTGGGTGGTGAGCACACAATGCAATATACAGATAATGTATTAGAATTGAACACTTGAAACCAACCTATGTAATTTTATTAACCAATTCACCCCAAAAAATTTAATTTAAAAAAATTTTAAATTCTTGAGGTCTCAAAATAATTTTTTTATGTGGGAAATATTTATTGATACTTACTGTATTAGGAACTAAAACTGAGAAAATGGGTTAATTTAAAAAATAATAGACTTGTTACTGATTAACACATTTAAAAAAATATTTTTACTGATTTTTAGAGAGAGAGGAAGGGAGACAAAAAGAGAAAGACTGATGTGAAAGTGGAACATCAATTCCCTTAAACAGGGATCCAGGCATGTGCCCTGACTGAGAATTGAACCAGCAACCTTTTTGGTGCATAGGATGATTCCCAAACAACTGAGCCATATCGGCAGGGCTCACATAGAATATTTTTATAAAATCATACATACAAACACACACACCTAGTGAGAAGAATGGCACTATTCTACATCTTTACAAATATCTAATATCTTATTTAACAGAAGACAGATGGATTCTCATTATTTCCTTCTCCATTCAATCTATTGTGATATTAAATGTAGCCTATGGAAAACTCTACTACACACTTGTAAGAGAATAAATATGAAAAAGGTGAATAATGTCTTAGTATTGATATGAATATAATAACCTCAAAAACTCCCTGAAAGGGCTTCAGGAACCTCCAGGGTCCTCAGATCACACTTTGAGAAACAGTGGTTTATTAGAAAGTTTGGTAGATCTGAGAATGAATGTCATTTCTACCACTTTCTGGGTGCATAATCCTGAATAAATCACTTAACTTCTCCGATCTTTAGTTTTCCTCATCAATTGTTAGGAGGCAATGAAACCTACCCAGTAGGACTGTGGTAAGTATCTATATTATAAAAGGCCAGTGGTCGTAATGCCGTAACACCATAATGACCAAATGACCGGTCACCAGGAGGTGTATTGATGGGTCCGGGTCTCGTGGTGCGGCGGGTCTGGAGTCCCACACGATTTCACGCGCTGGGCCTCTAGTTAAAGATAATACTGATGTGTTTAGTACAGTGACTAGCAAAAAGGAAATGTTTGAGAATAAGTTAATTATTATAATAAAAGGGAATACTTTTTTCCCCATTTAAAAAATATATATATTTTATTGATTTTTTATAAAAAGGAAGGGAGAGGGATAAAGTTAGAAACATCGATGAGAGAGAAACATCAATCAGCTGCCTCCTGCACACCCCCTACTGGGGATGTGCCCGCAACCAAGGTACATGCCCTTGACTGGAATCAAACCTGGGACCTTTCAGTCCACAGGCCAACGCTCTATCCACTGAGCCAAACCTGTTAGGGCACCATTTTTACTCTTATCCAGTTTTCAACATTTGCTGTTTCCCACAAACTTTAAAGATGCTCTTACCTATTTATGTAAGCAGCCAACTGTTTTGGAGATTTCTTAACCTAAAAAATTAAAATAGATGGTTGTAGCACATTTAAGTTTTTAAATAAAGCTATGTAAACTTTGTGATTGATATTAACAAATCTGAGATTCAACAGTTAAGTTTTTCAGATTAAAGTTTTTTCTGTTCTAATGCTTTATCTCAATCATTAGTTACAACAACATTGTATAGAGATGTTTTTGATATATCTATCTCCCTATTTTCTATGCCACTCGTCACATATTACGGTATATTTACAGGGTACTTAATAAGTTGAATTTTAATGTGGTTTAAGAGAAATTATATCAGTGCTGATATGCCTTACAATGGTGACCAAAAAACACTTTTAAGATTCCTCTTTAACATTAAACTAAAATATCAAAATTATATCCTATCAGAACAGTATACTGGCCAAAAATTTTTTAGAGCTTTCAGAATACAAAGTTTTCAATATTTCATTAATTCTACTTAATTCTGGCAAGTTAAACAGAATTGGTACCTCTTGTTTTTTAAATAATTTAACCAGAATTAACCATACACCTAATAGTTTAAATTGTCTCTGAGGAAATGAAAAACCTGTGTCTCCCCAAAATTCATGCTGAAATCCTATTAGGAGGCAAGGCTTTTGGGAGGTGACTGGGTCATGAATGAGATTACTGCTCTTATAAAAGACCCCAGAGAGCTCTCATAACCCTTCTACCATGTAAGACACAGTGAAAAGACAGTCATCTATAGGCCTTCACCAGACACCAAATCTGTCTGGGCCTTGATCTTGAACTTCCCAGCCTCTAGAGCTGTAAGAAATAAATTTCTGTTGTTTAAAGCCACCCAGTCTATAGTATTCTGTCATAGTATTCTTAGTCTGAATAGACTAAAATACTGTCTTACCTGTTACCTAGAAACTGTGGACTTACCTCCTTCATGTTCTTATTAGTGAAATTAGAGATCCTTTTTCTAGGACGATCAATGGAATGATCCTCAATATTATTATAAAAGTTCCGTTTTTTAACATTGTGGGTTTCAGATGCCATAATCTCTTAAATACCTAGACAACAAAATAAAAAGAATAAATGGAAAATACAAAAAGCAAAAGAGCCTGATCATTTCCTTAATACAAATATAAAAATACAAAACAGCTCACTATGTAAAAACGGCTTATAAGTAAAGCAGAGAACATAGTTCTAATTTACACACTTTTAAAAACCTTAAATACAGAGCAGGGCATTTCAGGAAATTAAGATTCTTTCTGTTCTCATTCTTTTTAGACACTACCAGTAATAATAACATGGCATGTATTTTGGCCCACCACAAAATGTCAATCTCCCCATTTTCCATATCACTAGCCATATATTAAATTTAAATTTACAGGTCATGAAATCAAGTCTATGTGTATAGTAGTAGTAATTATGGCATCCAAATCTACAGAAGCCTAAAATTTTGGAGCCAAATCACATATACCACCCCAAGCAGCAGAATGAGGAACCAAAATCAAACTATATATATCTGACTTGTTTATGCCTAACCTTTACATTTTTCTTTCATTCTTGTAGCTAGTTCTCCAAAGCTTTCTTCTACCTTTAAAAAAAAATAATCCAATGTACCCCAGGGTAAGAAACCTCTCAGATGAGACTTTTAAAAAAGTAAATAAATAACTACAGTACAACAATAAGCATTGACTAAGGGGCATCCATATGAGTGAGCAAAACTTCACTGAGGAAAGTCTTAAAGAACAAACAGCATGTGCAGAATTGAAAGGAATGAAGCAACATAGTTTGTCTGGCATTATCTTAAGCAGATGCATGTGACTGGAGCTTAGGCTGGGGGTGGATTACAGCACAGTGAGAAATTAGGCTGGAAGAGATAGGCAGAATCTAGATCATAAAGGGTTTGTTCATGAGGTAAACTTTTTATTTTTAATCCTCACCTGAGGATATGCTTATTGACTTTAGAGAGAAGGGATGAGAGAAAGACAGAGAGAGAGAGAGAGAGAGAGAGAGATCCAGGATTGAACCTGCAACTTAGGTATGTGGCCTGACCAGGAATTGAACCAGCAACTTTTCGGTATACAGAACAATGCTCCAACCAACTGAACAACCAACACTGGTCAAGGCTTTTTTTTTTTAAGGAAGAGAGACATTTAAAAATAGCAGACTAAACACTTCCACTCTTCCCTGAGATCCCATTACAATTACAGAAAAAGTTTTTAAACACATAAAACCCATAAAGATAAAGAAGAGGAAATGATGGCAACAACATTTTGCAAATGGCAAAGCAGAAGTGATAAATGACTTGGCAGATCTGAGAAAGCTAAATCCTAAATCAGCAGCAAGGAAAGGTGAAAAGGAGAATCCCCAAAAGGTTCAGTAATTGGCAATACTGAGGACCTCACTATATGAGGATAAAGGTGGACTTAAGAACAAGTAAAATGAATATCCATTCAAGACACCTAGATCCATCCCTACATCCCCTTCACCATTCCAGTAAAAGACTAGTTTTATAGTATGGAAAATTTAAAACACAGTCTTTGGGATGGGAAACACCAGTCATGAATGAGGGTGCAAGGAACATATTATAAACGGGGGTGGGGAAGAGGAACAAGTGAAAGTTTACATAGTAAATACTGAGACTTCTAACCTTTATTCTACCACTTGCCTCACAGAGGCCTGCAGCCAGGCTTATAGACTTCAGAAAAGAGGGCAGAAGCTCAATTCCAGAGGGAAACATATACATCCATAGATATCTATCTAAAAATATTGACATTAGCGATGACCAAAGCTCACAAAAAACTTTTATATCTTGATTATGGTGGCAGTTACCCAACTGTCAAAACCATGCAATATAAACCGTGTAAAATTTTATTAGATGTATATTACATCTCAATAAATCTGACTTTAAAAAAATCCTTAAAAGATAAGAACAAACTGTATCCATGAAACACAAATGAGGCAAAAAACAAACCAACTAAGACCACTGGAAATTAATTACTATTAGGTAGACCATTGTTTCTGTCAAAAGATGCAACCTGATTATTACACAATCTATAAAAAGTCAACTTTTTGGACTCTAACTCATCAATAAATATGAAGTTGCCCTAGCCGGTTTTGCTCAGTGGATAGAACATCGGCCCTCGGACTAAAGGGCCTGGGTTCAATTCTGGGCAAGGGCACTTACCTCATTTGCAGGCTCAATCCCTGGCCCTCACATCAATGTTTCTTTCTTTCTATCTCTCTCTCTCTCTCTCTCTCTCTCTCTGCCTCTCCCTCTCTCTCTCTCACCCTCCCTCACTCCCCCCCTCCTTCCCTTCCACTCTCTCTAAAAAATCAATGAAAAACTAACCTCTGGTGAGGATTAACAAAACAACCCCCCCCCCAAAAAAAATGCTTAATACAAATAAATAAAATAATATGAAGTTGCCTTTCTCACAAAGGAACCTTGAGAAATAAAAGTAATTAGAGAAAGAGGTCTCTAATGTCATTCATATGTTAAAAATAAACAGAATAATAATTAAAGGATAATAGCCTAAAGGTGAGGTAATGGTCCTATTTCAGGAAGATTATAACATTCCTAAAGCATTAGTAACTGATTTAAGATTTTACAAATTTTAAAAGATACAGAAAACAAACATTACTAAAGAATACTAATTTGAGCCCTGGCCGGTTTGGCTCAGTGGATAGAGTGTCGGCCTGCGAACTGAAAGATCCCGGGTTCAATTCCGGTCAGGGGCACATGCCTGGCTTGTGGGCTCGGTCCCCAGTGGGGGACTTGCAGGAGGCGGCCAATCCATGATTCCCTCTCATCATGGATGTTTCTATCTTTCTTTCCCTCTTCCTTCCTCTCTGGAATCAATAAAAATATATTTAAAAAAATAAAAGAATACTAATCTGAAAACTAATTTTGAAAGCTTAAAATGGGTGGTGTGACAATAACAATTTCCAATAAAATGACAGTTACCACCATTTTATCACTTAATATGGAACTAGAGATGCTTTATATTCAGTATCTCATTTATATTATACTAAAGGCCTGGTGCATGAAATTCGTGCATGGGGGTGGTGCGGGTCTCCCTCAGCCCGGCCTGCACCCTCTTGCAATCCGGGACCCCTCAGGGGATGTCTAACTGCCAGTTTAGGCCCAATCCCACAGGCAGTTGGACATCCCTCTCACAATCCAGGACCGCTGGCTCCTAACTGCTCGCCTGCCTGCCTGCCTGATCACTCCTAACTGCTCATCTGCCTGCCTAATCACCCCTAACTGCCTCTGCCTCGGTCCCCACCACTGTGGCTTCATCTGGAAGGACTTCCGGAAGGATGTCCGGAAGGCTGTTCGGCTGTCCGGTCTAATTAGCATATTACGCCTTTATTATAGACTAGAGGCCCAGTGCACAGGATTCGTGCACTGGTGGGGGGGCGTGGCCTGTGGGGATGGGCCTGCTATGGGACTGCCGCTCATCCTGGTCAGCCGAGCAGCTGTGGACCCTCCCTCTGAGCAGATACTCACATTGTGGGAGTGCACTGACCACCAGGGGGCAGCTCTTGCTTTGAGTGTCTACCCCCTGGTGGTCAGTGCGCACCATAGCGACTGGTTGACTGGTCGTGCCGCCATTCTGTCGCTGGGCTTTTATTATATAGGATGATTTTTTAAGCAGAAATTATAATTCCACATTTAAAAAATATACAGGTTGCCCGGCTGGTGTGGTTCAGTGGTTGAATATCAACCCATGTACCAGGAGGTCGCTGGTTCAATTCCCGGTCATGGCACATACCTGGGTTGCAGGCTTGATCCCCAGTAGGGGGCGTGCAGAAGGCTGCTGATGGACATTTCTCTCATTGATGCTTCTCTCTCTGATGTTTTTCTCTCTCTCTCTCTCTCTCTCTCTCTCTCTCTCTCTCTCTCTCTCCCTGTCCCTTCCTCTCTCTGAATCAATAAAAACATATTTCTTAAAAAATAAAAAATACAGGTTTTAAGTTAAGTCCTTTGTTCTAATGTACCAAAGATGTTTTATGCTTATTTTAGGCCCAAATTTGCCTAATCATTGGAGGATGGATGATAAAATTTCTCATCACAAGGCTCTGTGTATTTGTGGTACTCTGTACCTGAGGAATGCTTTCCCCTCATATATTCTTACTAGAGGCCTGGTGCATGAAAATTCATGCACTGGAGTGGGGGTCCCTCAGCCCGCTCTGCCCCCTCTCACAGTCCGGGAGCCTTCGGGGCGGGAGGCGACCCTTTCAGCAGGGCAGCCACCATGTGAGGCTTGCCTGTGCCTCGGGCCCGCCCTGAGTGGCTGGGCAGCCGACATCCGAGGCTTGCCTGCACCTCGGGCATCAGCTGGGCAGCCAACATCCAAGGCTTGCCTTGCCTCAGGCTGGCCCTGGGCAGCTGGGGGGCTGAAGGCAGGTCTGGCCGCACCACGTGCCTGCCACCCCACTGGCGGGGCTGAAAGGACTGGGGGACTCCGGCGGGGCTGAAGGGACTGGGTGCCATCATCGTGTGGCTATGGGTGCCGCCATCTTTGTGATGGTGTGGTGGTCAATTTGCATATTCTCTCTTTATTAGATAGGATGGTTTGCTTCCTTAGTGACTTTCCCTGACCCATACTCTAAAATAGTACCTAACTTCACTTCCCTATCTCCTTACCCTTCCCTACCATTTTTCTTGATAATACTTGCTACTACTAGATATATAGTATATGTCTGTTTAGCATATGTCTTCTCTACTAGAATATAAACTCTTTGAAAAATGGTATCTTGCTTGCTTTCATTTTTACATTCCCTGGGCCTACACCACCACCTGGCACATACAAAGTGCTCTATATGTACATATTGAATGAATAAGTCCATTCAATACTATGTAAAAGTGATAATTAGTTGAAACAGCTTTTACCTTCTGTCTTTAGTTCAACCTTTTCTAGTACAGACTACCAGAATCCTTTACTCATAAATTAACCCTGATTACACACACACACACACACACACACACACAGACAATTTTTTAAATCTATAGAATTTAAATATTTTGCCTTTAGAAGATAACATTTATTGACAGTCTATCTCCCTTTTATATAGAAAAATATTCATTTCTTCATAGACTAAAACAGTTTTTTTTAAAGAACATACAATGTTGCCTTTTTTTAAAGAGTGAAGGACTTTACATCTTAAAAAATTGCAAGTCAAAACCACAATGAGATACTACTTCACAATCACTAGAATGGCTATAATAAAAACAACAGATAAGTGTTGAGAAAGATGTAGAGAAACTAGAAACCTCATACACTACTGTGGAAATATAAAATGGTATAGTTGCTCTGGAAAACAGTTTGCCAGTTTCTTAAAATGTTAAATACAGATTTACCATATAATCCAGCAATTCTACTATTACATATTTATTCATGTGAAATGAAAGTTTATGTCCACAGAAGACTTGTATACAAATGTTCATAACAACATTATTCAGAACAGCCAAAAATGTGACAGACCCAAATGTATATCAATTAGTAAATGGTAAACAATATGAGTTATATCCATTTAGAATTCTACTCAGCAACAAAAAGGCATGAAGTACTGATACATGCTACAATATATATGAACATCATGCTAAGTGAAAAGAGCCAAACACAAAGACCACATATTATATGGTTCCATTTATATGAAATGTCCATAAAAGTAAAATCTATAGAAAAAGAAAGTAGAGTATTGGTTGTCTAGGGCAGGGTGGGAGTGAGAATAACTGTAAGTAAGCACAGCTTCTTTGGGGGGTGATGATAATGTTCTAAACTTTGACTGGGTTGGTGATTGCATAATTCTATATATAATCAGTAAACTATATTTAAGTCAGGTGAATTTTATGGTATGTAAATTATATTTCAATAAAGCTTAAAAAGGTGAAGAAAATTATCAACATTATAATGGTATTGTTTTTACAAAGGTTTTTACATTACAAATTCCATTTTGCTTTATGCCTTATAAATTTAGTAGTGCTACAGATAGTTTAAAGCAATTGTTGAGGCTCCTAGGTATTTCTGAGGTGCCTTTTGATAATATACAAAAGAGAATAATCAGAAATGAGATCAAGAGTGGTTGAAGACATTGATTATAGAAAAACGGAAAGAATAATCTTTTAATGAAAAAAGAATAAAAGGAAACAAAGCCTTGAGGGATAAAGGAGGCATCAAGAAAAGAACAAAATACTAACTTTACTTAACTATTCTGAACACTTAATATAATAATGTGTATTTTCTTAAATAAAGACAATAATTGCTATGGGTATTCTCTTGAGAAGGTAGAAAAACAGTGGCATGCAGAAGAAGCTGGAGGGATGAATTGCCTTTATATATCAGTCATTTCATACCAGAAAGATGAAAAGGGATGTATTCATATAATTTACTGTAATGGCTGCCAAATCAAGAGATTAAATAGCTCGAAGGGTTCAGATACTCTCTACCTACTCCCAATGAGAAAAGCTCATCACACAGGAATGAAACATGTCTGGACTTTTGTCTCTAATAACTTAAGTTACTTACAGCTCAAGATCAAATTAAGTTAAGCTTTCTTTTTATATTAATATACTATAGCATTTCAATTATTTATATTGTATTTAAGCCTGAGATTTCACTAGGCAATTTCATTCCTCTTCTTGAAAAACAAAGCACGATTGTGTACAAAGAATTATAATAATTAATATTTCTGGTATCAGTGATTCTCCTCCAATCACCACCACCAAAGTCACGCTCAATATTACAAAGGGTGTGTATGGTATTCTTGCCAAGAGTCTTGAGGTTGAAATTTATAACCACTATCCTATATAATAAAAGCATAATATGCAAATCGACCGAACAGCCAAACAGTGGAACGGCCATCCAGACAACCATCCGGGACCACGCTATGACACCCACTGGCGCCAGGCCAGCCAAGGCGGGTGCAATATGATTGGTCGGGGGCCCGGACATCGCCCCATAATCGCCCCACAGAGGGAGGCCCAGGCCACCGACCGACGGGCTGAGGCGGGTAAGCGGAGCCTCCCTCTGCGAGGGAAGCCCAGGTCCCGGGTGCCAGCGGCCAGAGGGAAGCCCAGGTCCTGGAGGGAAGCCAGTGCCAGCAGCCAGGGAAAGGCCTACTCTTGCACAGAGGGACAGTGAACTGGCCCCTTGTTTAAAAAGTTTGAGGACCCCTGATTTATATATATAAAAGCCAAGCGACCAGAACAACAGAACGACTGGAATAACCGATAGCTATGATGCGCACTGAGGTGGCCAACTGGCCCCATTAGGGCCCCGATTGTCCCCCCAACCTCCTTCGTCTCCTCCCCAGTGCCGGCCCAGCCCAATCAGCCTCCATCAGGGCAGGCTGGCTGGACCCCACCCATGCACGAATTCGTGCACCAGGCCTCTAGTGAAATACATAAAGAGGTTTTAGAGTTTAAAGCTTCAGACTAATTTTTTTTTAACCCAGAGAGATCAGGTAAGTTGTCCAACAACAGTCAGCCAGTTAGTAAGGAAGCTTCCCAACAACAGTCAGCCAGTTAGTAAGGAAGCTTCCCAACAACAGTCAGCCAGTTAGTAAGGAAGCTTCCCAACAACAGTCAGCCAGTTAGTAAGGAAGCTTCCCAACAACAGTCAGCCAGTTAGTAAGGAAGCTTCCCAACAACAGTCAGCCAGTTAGTAAGGAAGCTTCCCAACAACAGTCAGCCAGTTAGTAAGGCACCAAGTCATTCTACCACATCTTTGTTTTCATTAATTGAATCCAATTCATTCCCAACTAGAGTACAGTCAACGCTTTTCATTTCTAATAGCCAAGTAAGACGAGAGTATTATTTTTCTGAGGATATGACAAAGGAGGGACAGATGAACATAAACTATGAACTACCTCCCATCCATTCTTCCCCTTCCCTTATAAGGATAACCTTTTCTTCTCCCTTCTAAGGCCCCAAAGGGAATTTATAGAGCTTAAAGACAAATCATTGGTTTCTCTGAGGCAGCTACCACACAAAAAATGAAAGGGAAGAATGAACTTGGACTTTTTTCTTCAAGAATTTCAGTGAAGGGGAAAGGAACAGAAGGTAAAGATTAGATTTTCTGTCCTAGACAGTTTGACTCAGTGGATAGAGTGTCAACCTATGTACTGAAGGGTCATGGGTTCAATTCTGGTCAAGGGCACATGCCCAGGTTGAGGGCTTGATCCCCAGTGGGGGGTGTGCAGGAGGAGGTAGCTGATCAATGATTCTTTCTCATCATTGATGTTTCTCTCTCTCTCTCCCTCTCCCTTCCTCTCGGAAATCAATAAAAATATATATTTTTAAAAAAGGATTAGATTTTCTGAGACAATTTTTAGAGCCTGGGAATACTGATTCCTTCCTCCTAAATTCAACTCAGACTCTCAATAACTCCTCTGGTCATCTGTAGCACTTATCTATATATATAAAAGGCTAATATGTTATGTGTCCCTCCGACTGTCGCTATGATGTGCACTGACCATCAGGGAGCAGACGCTCTACACAGGAGCTCTGTGACATGCACTGGCCATTTACATAGAAATGGCCGCTGTGGGCACTGGGTAATGACGTTACGTAGCAACACCCGGCTTCCTCTCCCTAGTGATTAGCCTCCTTAGAGTTTCTTCAGCCAGGAACACAATTTGCTTTATAGCCAGGTGCAAACATTTTACACTTTAACCAAATGTCTGTGAAGCATTTTCCTGTGCCTCATCTCATTTGATCCTCACAGAAGTCCTAGAGTAGGTAGGTAAGAGGTTCGGTAGAACCCTATTTTCTTTTCATTAGCCAGAAAATGGAGATTTAGAAAGTTTAGAAACTTGACCCAACTGATAAGAAGAAATGGTGGACCTTGAAAATGACTTTGGGTTTTCTCACTGTGCAGAATATAGTCAAACACTGCTGCAGTGAAATAATTTACCCTTTGTTCTCACTGCATGATCTACAATAATAATCTGCTTCATGTTGATATTTACTGCTGTGTTGCTGACAATTACCTGAAAGAAAAGTTGGGGTGCTTCACTGGGCTGGAAAAAGTTTAGCTAAATCAGAAAGCAGGTCTAATTAAGCAAGTTTATACTGTATATGTACAAGGCTAAGTTGACTCACACATGCTCGATACATATAAAGCTCTCACTGGTGCCAATCACACATGTGTGTTTCAATCTGTCATTGTTGATCATTAATTTGGTTGACACTTCTATTATAGAGAAAGGGCGAAAGTGATATTAAAATACTTCTTCTAATTAATTTCCTTTCAATGTGCACAAATCTGTGCACCGGGGCACTAGTGTTTAATAATGGAATTTGGATCAGGTTAAAAAATAAGGAGATAAAAAGAGAATTGAGAATACCACGGTTGATCCAAATGGGATCAGTGCTTACAATGGAATATTAAACACACTACTTACAAGGACTATTTTGTGAAGTAGAAGAAGGTTCCAAAATAATAGCATCTTAAAAAGCAGGACAGAACCCTAGCCAATTTGGCTCAGTGGATAGAGCTTCAGCCCACAAACTGAAGGGACCCTCGATTGCAGGCTCAGTCCTGGCCCTGGTCGGGACACGTGCAACCGATCTCTCTCTCTCTCTCCTCCGCCCCCCCCCCGCCCCCATTCCACATTTTGATGTTTCTCTCTCATCGATGTTTCTGACTCTCTATCTCTCTCCCTTCCTCTCTGTGAAAAATCAATAAAATATATTAAAAAAAAAAAAAAGTATCCTCTGATGAGGATTAACAAAACAAAACAAACAGAAGCAGAACAGAAAACTGAATATATAGTATAATCCTGGTTTAAAAAAATACATAAACTCAATTCAAAAGGGCTCTATAAAAACATTAACAAGTTATGTTTTGCTGGTGGAATTACAGGTGATTTTTTTCTTCACTTACAGGTTTCTCTATTTTCTACAATGAACATGAATTACTTTCATAATCTGAAGAAATATTTTTAACATAATGAAGTCACTATCTTATAAAAAGTAGCTTAATTATGCAACTCCCTTATAGTAAAAAAGTGAAAACATTGTAAATGCCAACACACAAGGGTAACAATTTATGAGAAGAATCTATTTTAACTTTTCCAAAATTAGGGCACTCTATATAATTTTCTCAATTCTTGACTTCTCACCTCATCAAGGACTCAGCTCCCACATATACTATCTTCGATTTCTCCCTTTGAACTGATTCCTCCCATTCTGCTTTCAACCATGCTCAGGTTTCCTCTATCAACGCCTATACTCTTTCTCCACTTCTCTTCCCTGCCAAATTTCTACAATGAGGGCTTTTTAGTTTCCATTTTCTTTTTAACCCTTTACGACCTTGCTTTTATTTTGGCCTCTCCTCTGAAAAAATTGCATCTTCAAGGTCACTTAAAGTTATAAGGGAGCCTTTAAACAATGAAAATGCTTATCAAGGTCAGCCAAGCCAACTCTAAAGACTGTTCATTCTTCATTCACCATTTAGCATTTTTATCATGTCAATGCCATCGTTCTGTTCACATGACACAGCATATCTTGACTCTCCTCATTCCCTTACTCCCTTTTGGTTCCTTTACCTTCAATGACTCTTTTCTCTCTAAACTAAAATTGGAAAAATATTCTTTCATGGCTTCAGCTATTTCTCTAAACTTAGTCTTTCTCTAACTTCTATGTATCAGCTTCCTGAGCTGCCATTGCTGGGTCCAAGTCAACACATCTAAAACAAATCTCTTCAACCTCTTCCAATATCAAACCAACTAGCTGCCTTTCCTAGCTACATTTTAAATTACTGGCATCAATCTTCTCTCAGACTAGAAACCTGGGAGTTAATTTGACTCCCCTCTCCTTCCTTCCAACAATCACTAAATCTTCTTCAATCTTCCTTCAGAATATTTCCTGGATCCATTCTGACCTTCCCTTTTCCACTGTCAGATCTCCAGTCTTATCACTTCAAGCCTAAATTACTGTAAGAATTATCTGATTTTTCCTAACAACATTCTGTTCCTGGCCCCTATAGATCATCCTTTACAATCACTGCCTATAGTGTTCATGGCAAAATCCTCAAATCTCCAATAGTTTCCTACTGAATTTTCCAAACTATGTTTAAAGTATTCTGAGAGATTTTAGTGGATGTTTTATTCTGTTCAAATAAATTTGAATATGCTGCATGTTAAACTATTTCTTATATTATTATTTTATTTTTTTAGAGAGAGAGAGGAAGGGAGAGAAAACCATCAGTTTGTCATTCCACTCATTTATGCATTAATTGGTTGATTCTTGTATGTAACCTGACTGAGGATAGAACCCACACCCTTGGCATATCGAGACAATACTCCAACCAACTGAGCTACTCAGCTAGGGCTAAACTACTTCTCGAAAATTAATTCAATATATTAAAAAGGTTGGTGTGGCTCAGTGGTTGAGTATCGACCTATGAAGCAGGTCACAGTTCAATTCCCAGTCAGGGCACATGCCCGGGTTTCAGGCTCCTTCCCCGGTGTAGGGTGTGCAGGAGATGTGCAGAAACATCTCTCATCATTGATGTTTCTATCTCTCTCCTTCCTCTCTCGGCCAGATTATTATGACCACCCCATCAGTACTTCGTTGGGCCTTCAATACTGCAGCAATTCTTTTTGGCATTGAGTCCACGAGATGTTGAAAGGTGATGCGAGGAATCTGACACCATGTCTGATGAATAGCACTGTCCAGTTCTGTGAGATTTGATGGTTGTGGAACCAGCTGCCTGATGGCTCTTTTAACTTCGTCCCACAAATGCTCAATTGGATTGAGATCTGGTGATTGTGGGGGCCACCTAAGCAAGGTAAAGTCTCCCTCATGTTCTTGAAACCACTCCTGCACAATACGAGCACCGTGGCATGGCGCATTGTCTTGTTGGAAGAAGCCACCTCCATTGGGATACGCCATCAACATGATAGGATGAACTTGATCAGCAATGATACTTAGATATGTTGTGCTATTCAGACGTTTATAATGATCTGGCCCTCTAGCAACTTCAGCGCGAAATTATAGCTAATTTGCCTACAAACGTCAGGTGGTCATAATAATCTGGCCACTCAGTATATATCCTATATAATAAAAGACTAATATGCAAATCAACCAAACGGCAGAACGACCAGTTGCTATGATGCACACTGACCACCAGGGAGCAGAAGCTCAACGCAGGAGCTGCCCCCTGGTAGTCAGTATGCTCTCACAGGGGGAGTGCTGAGTGCAGCAGCAGCGCTAAGAGTTTCCAACTGACGGCAGGGAGCAGGCCTAGGCCATCAGTTGGACATCCTCCAAGGGCTCCCGGACTGCAAGAGGGCACAGGCTGGGCTGAGGGACATGCCCCTGCCCCCAAGTGCACGATTTTCGTGCACCGGCCCTCTAGTTTAAAATAAAAGGCTCTGAGAAGGCTGCATAATTTTATTTAACTCTGGGTACCAAACTTAGCCACCATCCCTTTTTAAAAAAATCTGTCAAACATACATAAAAAGATGCATATGTTCCAAGGAACATAGTTTGTGGAATTGATTTACTATACCAAGACTAAACTATTTATCTAAATGTAGAAAACCTTCATAATCAGGTACCTTACTATGAGAAATTAATAATTTTTTAAATTAGATGGGGAAAAAAGAGCAAAACATCCCCCACTATTTTTTTTATAAAGGGAGGACAGGAAGTTTTTGTTGAGGGAGGAAAATTCCATTCACTGGTATTAATCAAATAACAATAATACTATCCTATCTAATAAAAGGGTAATATGCAAATTACCCATCACTCAATCACAGAGATGGTGGCACCCATAGCCACAAGATGGCGGCGCCCAGTCCCCTCAGCCCCGCTGGAGTCCCCCAGTCCTGGGGGAGGGGGTGGCCGCTGAGAGTGGGCAGCGTACGGGCGGAATGCTTGCTTCGTCGCCATGGTGACAAGGCAAGCATCCCACCCTGGCTGCGGAGGGCCTCTGGGCCGTGGAGAGCCTCTGGGCAGCGGGTGCGGAGCAGCCAGGCCCCGCAGAGAGCAGAGAATCATGGGGAGTGGGCCTAAGACATCAGGGCTCCAGGATTGGAGAGGTCTCCCCTGAGGGCTCCCAGATTGGAGAGGGTGCAGGTCAGACTGAGGGACCCATCCCCTGTGCATGAATTTCATGCATCGGGCCTCTAGTTAAAAATAATAGCTAGCCTTTATAAAATACTTACTATGTGTTCGCCATAGGCATTATCATATTATGAGCATATCATGCCCTTTTTATAGGTGAGGAAACTGAGGCACATAAAGGTTACATAATTTGGCCAAGGTCAAAGAGCAATAAAGTTGAGTCAGGACTGGAACCCAGGCATTCTGTCACTATTGCCTCTACTTTCAACCAATATACTATACTGCCTATCTCTCAATTAAGATGAGAGATTAAGGGTGAATGTGTAGACAGGTGATGCAGGTTTATAATTTCCTAGCTCGTTACTTTGGCAGGGTCACTTATTCTATCCTGAATCTGTTATCTCAAATGTGAAATGGAAATATGGTTATGAAGATCAAAATGAGATTACATGTAAGTTATTACTGTTATTATCATTCATATTTACATAAAATATAAATACATACAATTCTGGTATTTTTGGAAGGCAAACCTGACAACACTGTAGAACAAATAAACTATAACTATATCTTGTCACTCAGTTTACATTGACTATATAATTTATCATCCAAACCAGGACACATTTGAGAGTGAAAGGAGAAATTATTAAAAAGTATGCTGGGTCAACAGGCATAAATCAGGTTTGTCCCAAAGGAAATTGAGATTTTAGTCACCCCAAATCATTTAAAATGTTTACTTTCCTATATTGATTTTAAAATATTTTTTCCTATAAAAATTATCAACTACTCAGCAGTAAAAAGAAATGAATTACTGATACACACAGATAATATAAGAATGTCTCAAATGCATTATGCTAAATGAGAGAAGCCAGACTCAAAAGACTAAATACTATACAACTTCATTTTTTAAAAAATATTTTTTTTATCAGATTTCAGAGAGGAAGGGAGAGGGAGACGGAGACAGAAACAGAAACATCAATGATGAGAGAGAATCATTGATTGGCTGCCTCCTACATATCCCCTACTGGGGATCAAGCCTGCAACCTGGGCATGTGTCCTGACTGAAATAGAACAGTGACCTGCTGGTTCATAGTTCGATGCTCAACCACTGAGCCATAAGGGCTAGGCTACAACTTCATTTTTATGATATTCTAGAAAAGGAAAAATTATAGGGAAAGAAAAATATCAGTTGTTGCCAGAGTCTGGGGGAAGGTAGAAATTGACTACAAAGGGATCAAAGGCAACTTTTTGTGGTGAGAAATATGTTCTATATCTTGACTGTGAAAGTGATCACACAACTGTATGTACATTAAAACTCATGTAAATGTATATCAATAACCTGACTTTAAAAAATTGGAGTGCAGAACACATACCATTCATGGCTTTTCACCAGGCTCCTTGGACACTCAGCTACTCACGTAACAGAATATGGCTCCACTGAGCCATATCCATTCTTTTTTTTCTCCAAGTAACTGGTCCACCCTTCAGGCCTGGAAGTTCCAGAAATGTTCCTCAAAGCATCTGGAATATTTATGTTTTGACTGGTGATTACTAAGGCCAGCCCCTCTGGCTTTCTCTTTGTTCTGTTCAATCATGTGGGCTAAGTCTGACTCTGAAGATGGTAGATGCCCTCAGTGCCCTCTCTATGCAACCAAGTGGGGTGAGTCCTCTCACGTGAAGACCAGTGGGCCTTAAAAGCTTAATTTGCAAAGGCCTTTAGGTTGCCCATGTCTTTCCCAGCTCTCTGGAAAGCTTTCTGCTCACTATGCAATAGCTATCACAACTCACTACCTGGGTGAAAAATGAAAGACTCGCCCAACCTTAAAGACTGGTATAGCTCAAAGATTAGGTCAAGCAGACCCATGTTCAAATTTTTACCTTTCCCATTTAACTAGCTATGCGACCTTGGAAGAAGCTGAGCCTCATTTTCCTCAACTATAGAGATGTGTTTTTACCCTGTCTCACTCCAAAAGAATAAAAAACCTTGCTGGCAATAAATTTTTTCTCTATTTTTTATTAAATTTATTAGGGCGATGATAGTTATGAAATTATATAGGTTTCAGATGTACAATTCTATAATACATCATCTGTATATTGTACTGTGTGTTCACCATCCAAAGTCAAGTATCTTTCTGTCACCATATATCCACCCTTCAGCCTCTTCTTCCTCCCCCAACCCCTTTCTCTCTTGTAATCATCATACTGTTGTCTGTCTATGAGTTGTTTTCTTCTTAATCCCTTCAACTTTTTTCACCCAGCCCCCCAACTCTCCTCCCCTCTGATAGCTGTCAATCTATTCTCTGTATGTATGAGTCTGTTTCTATTTTGTCTGTTAGTTTATTTTGTTCATTAGATTCCACATATAAGTGAGATCATATGGTATTTGTCTTTCTCTGACTGGCTTATTTTGCTTAGCATAACACTCTCCAGGTCCATCAATGCTGTTGCAAAAGGTACAGTGAGTTTAGGAATCTCTACTTTTACCTGTGTGTGTGTGTGTGTGTGTGTGTGTGTGTGTGTGTGTGTGTGAGAGAGAGAGAGAGAGAGAGAGAGAGAGAGAGAGCTTCAATGTGGTTAGTTAACATTTTTGCCATCTTCTCATAAACTGACTCCCTTGATCTCTCTGTGAAGTTCCAACATTAGTGCTCTTTCTCTCCCCAGAATTTTCCCATTACTTTGAAATCACATTCATCACTCAAAATATTATCTCAAGTTTTATAATTTGGTAGTAGTTAACTTATTTACCCCCTTCTCCCCACATCGGTTTCTTTATCCAACTAAAGAGATCAAGGGAGTCAGTTTTTGAGAAGATGGAAAAACCTTAAACTAACCATATTAAAGCTTTCACAAAAAGAAACGGGAAAACGTAGGGACTCCTAAACTCACTATAAGCATCCTTGAACACAGAAAGGATAGAACATTAGGTCTTTATAACATTTTCTGAGCTTTTTCTATAAAACTTCCTGCCTCTCCTAATACTTAATTTTTATGGAAACAAATTATTTCTTCTCCCTGAGAAGTCCCCTTCCCTACTTTCTAGTTCATCACAGCCTCTGACTATAATGACTGAGTTCAAATCTTCCTCTCTTAAGCATTTCTTAATTCCTATCTTCACTGATCTCTTCCTTCACCACCTTTTAATGCAGTGGTTCTCAACCTTGGCTGCACATTAGAATCACCTGGGAATCTTTTAAAATCCTGA
>NW_005371823.1:303853-314215 GCF_000412655.1 Myotis brandtii | reverse complement strand
AACATTAGTAACAAAGAAACAGAATTTCCGGAGGATGAGGCCCAGAAATCAGGATTTAAAAAAGATTCCCAGGTGATTCTAATGTGCAGCCAAGGTTGAGAACCATTGTTTTAATGGAACTTAGGTCTTTAACAATGAACGAATAATGGAAGGCCTACATGTAAGACATCTGGCACTAACTGACCCAGGTGTGTTTCCTCTTGCCAACTAGACTACAAAACTTCTCATGGGAAGGGACTGATTTCATACTTTTATGTACACAACCTAAAAGGAATTCAACAACTCTTAGTTAGTTTAAAAATATACAAAAATTATATATATATATATCCTCCAGTGAGCCAATGAAGATCATCAAAATCTAAGTTATATCCTCCAGTGAGCAAATGTAACATTACAAAGTCCTAGTATTTAAAGGTTAATTTTTTAAAATGATTAAAGGAAAGAAAGCATATGTCATTCAATTCAACATACGTTTACTGAGCACCTATCATATGTCAAGAGATGAATAAGAAGTACATGTCTTAAACAAAACAAACAGAAAAACTCATAAAGACAACAGATTTGGGGTTAACAGAGGAGAAAAGGGGTGGGGAAGGATGAAGAGATTAAAGTGGATCAAATATTTGGTGATGGAAGGAGATTAGGCTTTAGGTAGTGAGCACAAAATAGAGTATACAGATGTTGTATTATAAAGTTGTGCACTTGAAATTTATATAATGTTATTAACCAACTAGAGGCCCAGTGCATGAAAATAGTGCACTGGGGGGGGGGTCCCTCAGCCCGGCCTGCACCCTCTCACAGTCTGGGAGCCCTCGGGGGATGTCCAACTGCAGGGAGCAGGCCTAAGCCATCAGTTCGATATCCTTAGTGCTGCCGCATAGGCGGGAGAAGCTCCCACCACCGCCATTGCACTCGCCAGCCGTGAGCCCAGCTTGTGGCTGAGCAGCGCTCCCCCTGTGGGACATCCCACAGTATGCACATCAGTCTATTTGCATATTAGCCTTTTATTATATAGGATGTTTTTAAGGTCCTATTTTAAATTGTTATATTTACTGTATTGGTAACAACATAAGCTTGGCAAATGTGGCAGAGATGGACAGCTGCCCTCCACATCCAGAGTCCTAGCAACAGAAATAGAGAATGACCACTACCAACATCTATATATATAAAAGCCTAAGCGACCTTTACGACTGAACAACCGGAATGACTGGTTGACCAGTCGCTATGATGTGCACTGACCACCAGGGGGCAGATGCTCAATGCAGGAGCTGCCCCCTGGTAGTCAGTGCGCTCCCACAGCCAACCCCCATCGGTCCCTGGTGCTAAACCATTAATAGAGACCTGCTTCTGGGTCGGGGTTTCATACATAGCAGAGCAGCTCCCTCACTGCGATCTATTGAAAGTCAGCCCTCGACACAAGGATTTGTCTCACTCTCATTCTCTCCCTTCCCCGCCCCGGGTCCACATGCTACATGTGCCTGTCACAGTGGCTGCATGGTGGCAAGGGAAGGAGGAGGGAGGGACAGGGAACCGCACGTGGCGGGGCGCTGGTGGAGGCATCGGCGTCTGGCGTCTGTTTCTTCCACTCCTGGCCCGGCAACTGTCGCCTCCTCTACCGACCCCACTGGGGCCTTCAGGCCTGGGCTGGAACGGGGAACCGGGGCTAGGTGGCAGTAAACACGGCCCCTTTCCCAGGGGGTCCAAGGACCAGCTCCCTCCTTGGGGCTGGCGACCAACCTCCTGCGGTCCCTCCCCTGGCCAGCCAACCTCCCGTGGTCCATCCCTCCTCCTCCTGTGCACGAATTTGTCCTTAATAACAGAAGATTCCTTATTATCAATTTTTTACCTTTGAAAATTTGACATACAATAAATATCATATTTTAGTTTGCTGTTGAAAGATTTAACATGAAGTTGTACTTTTCTTATATGATTAAACTGAAAGCAGTATTAAACTAGGCAGTATGTTGTGATGGGAAACACAGTCCTAAAGTCAGACTTCCTGGGTTTGAGTCCTGCTTTAACCATTTACTAGTTATGTGATCTTAGGCAAGTTACCTAAGTTCCTATTTTCAGAGTAGTGTTGTGAGGATTAAGTAAAATAATCTTACCACGATGTTTGGGTTAATCACTCTGTAAATGTTAGGTATTATTAAGTTACACATAAAGATCACTAATGAAGCAAGTGCCTTTGGTTCATCGAAACATGATTTGTGATGTCAGCAAATTTTACTACCAGTTTCTAAATTTGTTATGTTTCTTGTTATGTGCACATGTAGCATGAGGGGGGAAAAACAAAGGATAAAAGTTCTTTCTAAAAAGTGATATTAACAGTTGGATCATTTATTTTTCTGTTTCAACTTTCTACAGTAAAAAAAAATTGTATTTTAAATAAAAGGATTAAGTTTCTTTTTTAACATAAGAAAACAATACACTAATAGGATATAGTTTCTTAAACCTCAAAACACACAAATTCTTATGTAAAAACAACGAAATAATTGTAAAAATTATAAAATTTAGTGACCTGAATTTTTGGTATTATATATAACTACATTATAGCAACTGGTAATTTCCTGCCTCATTTCTGCTTGTACCCTTGAACTTCCCTTTCTTGTAATAAAATTCTCATCATCTCCACAAGGTTTATAATGGGAAAAACAAAAACAAGCAATTGTAATACAATATGTTAAGCATGGTGATATCCCTAATGACTTATCTAAAGAACTTAGGAAGAAAATTTGCTCTTTAAGTTAAGCTATGAAGTAGAAGAGCATGGTGTAAAGCAAAGATATTTATAGAATCATTTTACAGAGTAATAGCTTCTAGTACAGCAGGACTCGCCTAGTGATTCTCAGTAGGTGTTCCACTAAATTTTAATCAATGTGTAAAACTAATTTTCATAACTATTACAAGTGTTCAAAACAAATGTTGGGCTGAACAATCATGTGATCCAGTATAGAGCTGGTATAACTTATTATAAGAATTCAAAACAAACAAAAACAAAAACTCTTTAATGTGAAGCCAGATTCAAAAGATCACATGATTCCCTAAGTGTGACATATCTTTCTTAGGTATATTTGACAAGGGGTGGGGAGGGGAGTTACAAAGGCAGCAAACACTTGTACTCTAAAAGTAACAAAGAGAATGTTATGTTAACTGTGCTTTTAAAGCTATATGAGACACTATTAGACTGCTGGAGTAATGATACATTCTATTGAGTTGTTTAGTTATGTTTGGAGCCTTTTAATCCCTTCTAAGGTTATAATCTAATTGAAAGTCAACATTTTGAAAGAATGTGTCAAAGAGGGCACCAACTGGGGGAAGGAGATGAACAACACTGAGAAGAAGAAAAAGAGAAGCACCGAAACAAATACAGGCAGTACTTATTCATGCACTGTCCAGGGAAAGGGCACCCCATCAAGTTACCTGGAATATCTCCTACACTTGCTAGGTTTATTATAGGAAATGACTTTAACAAATCCCCTTAATCTGATTCCATGTTCAGAACAACTCAAAACCCCGAGTACCTGAAATAAACCCTGACCGTGTTTGTATTGGCTGAATGATGATTCATCACACCACCTTCTCTTAATTCAGTTTCCCATGGAAGGCTGGTCTGAGAAACAATGTCAAATTTCAGGTCAAGCATGAAAACACAGATTTTTGGAGATTCAGGAGGTACAACATGGTAACACATCATTACAATCAATAGACCAAACTGAATTCCAACTTTCTCATGACCAAGTAAGTCACCCTGAAATAAAAAGTACAAAATGAATGTTAAAGGGGAATTGCCATTCCCACCACCTCTTCTTCAGTTTTAATAATGAGGTCCACTGAGCACACTACATTAAGGAATTAGGATTAATAATGGGAACATGAAGTTTGCTAAATTCTGAGAGCTAGGTGGTTGTTTATCATCATCTTTATCAGTGGTTTTGGACCAATAACTTTAAATTTTTCAATGACTTTATACTGGAAGAGGGGGTGGGGAGCAGGTGCAGAACAGTATGCTACCACTTAGGTAAAAACAAAAAGTGTACATGAGTGATTGCTTATATATTCACTGAATATCTTTGGAAGGATATATAAGAAACTGGGGACAAATATCACTTCTAGAGAGATACTATGTGTGACTGGGGGATTAGGTGAGATGGAGATGTTTCCCTTTTAGACTTTTACTTTCAACGAAAGTAAAATGTACTAATAGTATACTAAACATTTCTTCTTAAATGACTATATAAATGCCTGAATCTTTGGGAACACTTGGAGTTTCTTAAGCCAAGTAGATGATTACTTCTTTAGCATATTTTGGTAAATATCCCTTATCTCCCTCTTAGAACATTCCAATGTTTTTCTGGAAATATTCACAGGGAGGAAAAATACTCTAACCCTTTCTAATTGTCTTCTTAAACTCATAAATAGAAATATATGTAAATACATATACAAAACAATGTCACCTTAAGGATTCTTTTTGACTCCTTGTTTAACTACTAAAGATATTTCTGAAGCTTTCAAGATAGATGGACTCTATGTATGAAAGGATATACCAATAAGATATACGACTCTCAAAAAGATAGGTTAATATACACTAATTTTAACACTCTATCTTCATGATTTGGGACAAATCTATTACCAATCTATTAACACTTGTGATTAATTTCTGTAGTACCTGATAAGTATGTGAAGGATATCCTAAGACCTTGATATAAGGATAAATTGCCCTTTGAGAATTAAAGAAATCAACAAAAGATTATGCTAGAGTCCTTTTATAACAATGGTTCTTAATCTTTCTTATACTCTAATGCTTAAATTGAGATTACTGCACAGCCCCATCAGTTACAGCGGTGTGTTACCACTATATGTCCTGGGCTGAGATCAGAATATATATTGAAGTTTGAAAATGTCCCCTTCTCTTAGAGAATACTCTCTTCTCCAGCAAAGGAGTCAAACACTTCCTTAGGGAGGTATAATGACTCCCAGGTCCAAGACTTAACTGTAATAAAATTTAACCTATTCATTAAAAAAATAAACAACTTATCTCAATGTTTCCCCTAAGCTTTGGATTCATTTCTCTAAACACCCACAAATCAGCTCCATATGAGTGTCTAACAGCCATCTATTCTTGAACTTAATACATTGAAACTAGAACCCTTAATAGTTACCCTCTCTTTTATTTCTCTCGTGTCCTAAGAACAAAGAAAATATAAAACTTTCCCAAAGTTAATTGATATTAGCAATCAGAAGATACTTGGAGATGAGCACAAAGTAGAAAACACAGCATTTGATTTTATATACTAGTGGCCCAGTGCATGAAATTCATGCACATTACAAGAGAATTAATGAGAAGAAATATTTTAATATTGCTATTTGCCCTTTCTCTATAATAGAAGTGTCAGAGATGAAAGAAAATTAGTAAAATGTATATAAAATCTCCCTCCTGTCAAGAGTCTGGAACATGCTGTGGGACCTAGAGTCAAGTCCCCGCCCACCACCCTCACAAGCTTCGAAAACGCAGGAGACCCAGACCCGGACAGCCCCACCCCCGTCAAGTCACTCCAGATAGGGGCGCAGCCTCAGGTCCCCCAGCACAGGCCTGAGGTCCCGTGTCAAGCCCCGCCATGCGAGGGGCGTGGCCGGGAGGTCAAGACCCTCTGGGCGGGGGCCACAGCCTGAGGTCTCCCAGCCCGGCGCTGGGGTGGGGGGCACAGTCTCAGGTCTCCCGGTCTGGTGCTGGGGCAGGGGGCACGGCCTGAGGTATCCCGACCCGGAGCCAGGGGTCCCCCATCAAGCCCCACCAGGCGAGGGACATGGCCTGAGGTCTCCCGTCAAGACCTGCCCGGCGGGGGGGTGCAGCCTGAGGTACCCTGTCAAGCCCTGTGGGAGGGTGGGGGAGGGCATGGCCTGAGGTCTCCTGGCCCGGTGCTGGGGGTGGGGGGCGCAGTCTTAGGTCTCCCGGCCGGGAGCTGGGGCAGGGGTCATGGCCTTAGGTTCCCCATCAAGCCCATCCCTTTCCCCCCCAAAGAAAATTAGTAAAATGTATATAAAATCTCCCTCCTGTCAAGAGTCTGGAACATGCTGTGGGACCTAGAGTCAAGTCCCCGCCCACCACCCTCACAAGCTTCGAAAACGCAGGAGACCCAGACCCGGCCAGCTATTATTACCTCTATATTATATAGATTTTTATTGATTTCAGAGAGGAAGGGAGAGAAAGAGAGAGATAGAACATCAACGATGAGAGAGGATCATTGATTGGTTGCCTCCTGCATGCCATCTACTGGGGACCGAGCCTGCAACCCAGGCCTGTGCCCTGACCTGGAATTGAACCATGATCTCCTGGTTCATAGGTTGATGCTCAACCACTGAGCCAAGCTGGTCAGGCGAAAACACAGCATTTTAATCCAACAATGTATAATTATATCCTATCCAACCTGAAAAGTGTATGCTTCCAGTAAAAGTACCATTTGTATTACATTTAGGGGTGTTTTAAAAATTTACTTTCCTAAATACATTTTCCAGAAAGCATCAAATTAATTGAATAAATATAATGATTGATAAAGTACGAATGTAATACTGATTGGTGTGATATTATGAGGCATCCCATCACTGGGCAAGCATTTTTAAAATATATATATTTTTTAATTGATTTCAGAGAGAAAGGGAGAGGGCAATAGAAACATCAGTGATAAGAATCATTGAGCCCTAACTGGTTTGGCTCCGTGGATAGAGCATCAGCCTCTGGACTGAAAAGTCCTGAGTGCGATTCTGGTCAGGGGCACATACTTGGGTTGTAGGCTCAATCCCCAGTAAGGGGTGTGCAAGAGGCAGCCAATCAATGATTCTCTCTCATCATTGATGTTTCTAGCTCTCTCTCCCTCTCCCTTTCTCTCTGAAATCAATAAAAATATATTATATAAAAAAAAAAGAATCATCGATTGGCTGCCTCCTGCACACCCCCTACTGGGGATCCAGTGGCAACCTATTCATGTGCCCTGACCAAGAATCCAACCACAAAGTCCTGGTTCATAGGTAGAAACTCAACCACTAAGCCACACCAACTGGGCCTTGGCAAGCATTTTTAAAGATAGTTTCTCCTTCCCGCAAAGAATTATACTCACCCTTGCTTATAAACTGTAGCAATCTATACATTAAAAAATCCCAAACTAGTCCTTTAATCCTCAAAGTAAAATTCAATATAAACTTGAGCCTTATTTAGGATTCTAACAGAAAATGTATTTCTAAAAACCTTTCCAAGAAAGGTGAAGGGGAAGACTTGCTAAGAAAGAACTAAAAAATAAGCTTAGTACAAAAAAAACAAAAAGTAAAAAAAAATAGAAAATTAAAAGAAAAGAAAATTAAAGGAAGATTAACTATAGGAGTTTTAGGAAGAATGTGAGGTGATAGGCATCAAGGGTCCTCATTCAAATGTTATTATGTGTCTCTGTGAATGGCAGTTTACATACCTAAAATGAAAAGTATTATGAGCGTGTATATTTACTTCAGTAGCTCCACCATTCTTTTAACTTCCCAGATTTAAAACCTTGGAGATACCGTAGACTTTTACCCTCATTTTTTTCTATAGTTAATCAGTCATCATATTCTAATATTTCTTCCTTCAAAATGTCTCCTGTGAATATAAAGCAAAATTCCCAATTTCAAAAGAATACATACAAAAAACAAAGACTGACCATTAAAAAAAACATTTTTTTCAAATGAAAAATGAGAAATATTCATAATATGCTGAGTCAAAACAAAACACCCAACCGCCATAGGAAGAAAAATGTATAATCCTAGTTTTATAAAAGAGAAAATAGTTATCAGCATAAAAAAAGATTTGAAAGGAACCACTCTACAATTGTTCTTTCACTTTCTCTACATTTCCTAAATTTTTTTTACCATAAATATGCATCATTTTCAAACTTAGAAAACAATCCTATTTTAAAAAATTGTCTCATTTTACCACTCCTTGTCTATTCTCGTTGCTCTCATCCTATTTCTTCCAGTCTCTCCCTTCCCCAGGACTCTAACAACAGCCTTCTTTCTCTTGAGGTCTCTGAACCCACTGATCCCCAACTTACTACTGCTTGCACACGTGCTCCTAAAACTCATCATTCATACTTATCTACAGCATATGGAAACAGAGCTGGCCATATAAACAATCAACTTAAAATAGTGATTCTCAATCTCAGGGCCACTGATGCTGGGCGTAATTATTTCTTATGAAGGGGCTATCCTATTGTAGGATGTTTAGTAGCATTCCTGGCCTCTATCCACTGGATGCCAGTGGCATCTCCCATCTCTTCCTCTTGTGACATTGCCAAATGTGTAGGGGGGTGGGGGATGGGGGGAGGCTGACTGCCCCCAGTTGAAAGCCATACATTTAAAAGTTATAAAACTTCTGCGGCTCAATGGTTGAGCATTGCTCTATGAACCAGGAGGTCATGGTTCGATTCCCGGTCAGGGCATATACCAGGGTTTCCAGGTTGATCCCCAGTGTGGGGCATGCAGGAGACAGCCAATCAATGTTTGTCTCTCATCACTGATGTTTCTATCTCTCCCTCTCCCTTCCTCTCTGAAATCAATAAAAATATATTTTTTAAAAAAAGAAAAGTTTTAAAACTTCCAAAATCATCTCTCTCTCTGCTCATATACATATATATCAAGCCTAAACTTCTTTGATATATGTCTTACACAACATTCCTCAGTCTTGCCCACATCTTATTTTTCTCAGTAGTAACTTTCCAAATAGACCAGACAGACTTATTTACTGTTCCTAGAAGAATCCTTTTCATTCTCAATTCCAGGTCTTTGAACACAGTTTCCTCACTAAAATTCCCATTCATACTTTTCTATTCAGTGGCCTATATCCATCCTTCAATTGTCAGTTCTTTGCAGAAGCTTTATTGATTAGCTCAGTCAGTTCAGCATATGCCCACTAATATAGAGCATTATACTAGTATATACACATATATATTTGTTTATTTGTTAATCTCATACCCTCAGAATTTTAGGGAGGTTACTCAGGCACATTTCTGCTGTATTGCTATTGTGCTAACACTGTGCTGGGCACAGAGGCGATCAAAAGCTGCACAACTGATGAATGAATTTAAATGCACTGCTGCTAATAGTGTAAGCTGCTGTTTTCTTATTGAATAATTTGCTTTTGAGCCTAATGGAGCCGTTGGTTAAGTATAATCATTCGAAATGCTCAGTAACCCCTCAAAAAGTTTTCAGAATGAAAACATTAATATTTAATGGTATATTTTCAGGAACACCTAGTGTTGTGTGTTTTTCTTCCCTTTAAAATTTTTAGGAACATGTAGGTTTTGAAGTGTTCTCTACACTTTCAAGAAATGATACAAAGGACTTAAAACTCTTCATTATATCACAAACCTGAACTTTATGAACTCCATTGATCTTAAAATACCCAATGGATTTTTTACTCGGTGTACAAAACTTAAGTATGGTCAACAAGAGCAGACAACTCCATTGTATAGTGTTTGGATATACATCGACACAAATACACTTTGCACACATCTGTATTACATCCCAAGTCGAGAGAAGCAAATGAAATGAAAGCACTTTGTGAACTTAAAAAAAAAGCCACATACAAAGAAGGCAACAGACTAGAGAGAGCAGCATAGTTACACGCTGGAAGCCAGCCTGCTTGGGTCCCAGCAATTATTAGCTGTGTGTCCCTGCACATGTCACTTCACTTCTCTGTGCCTCAGTTTCCTCCTTGTCCAACGGGGATAATAGTATCTGCCCCACAGCGAAGCTCTCAAATCAGTGCTTGCATATAGAAAGCACAACATGAACAGTAACCATTGTTATTGTTGCACCATTAGTTATGAGCCTAGTAAGACGCCTCAGTGTCTAAAGTTCTGGTTCAAGTCTAGAGCTGGTTTTGCAAAGAGCAGGATAAGCTCTTTACAAGGTTAAGCTCTCAAGTGGACCCGGTTCTCAGAATTTCTGCCGGTGCTAATTACAGACTTTCTGTTACAGTCATTTATTCTTAATCTGCAAAGAAAACTGACATAGACAACTCTGTCTTCAAGGAACTTTACAAGCCACAAGAAAACAAATCCACTCTTTGTTATCTCCATATTTAAGCCCATTTAAGAGCAAAGAAAAAGGCTAGGTAGTTACTGACCAACTTTTCGGAAAACACAATGAGGTCTTTTAAAGCTGCAATCAGCAATTCTTATGCAGTTATGTCAAGTTTTTGTCCTGCTAAACAAAAGCTTATCAGTCCGGGCACCGAGAAGCCGAGAAGCCGTCGGAACACAAGGAAACGCCGCGGCCCGGCCGGGCGGCGGGGGAAAACCTGTCCTCCGACCGGTCGCCTCGCGCGCTCCGTCCTCC
>NW_005371823.1:299350-303451 GCF_000412655.1 Myotis brandtii | reverse complement strand
GCCGCGCGCGGGGCCCGCCGGGATTGCTCCCCTTGGGCGTCTCTCAGGCTCCGCCCAACGCTGGCTCCGCCCCTCTCGGGTAGCGCCGGAGGGAGGGGGGAGAGGGCGTGTGGCCACAGTGCCCCCTGGTGGTCACAGGTACGCACACTAGTCTTGCTACTTCGCGGTAATACTGCGCTGGAAACTGAGGATGATAAAAGTCAAAGAATGACTCATGACCATCTAGTGGGGGGAGGGGAGGAGACTGTACCCTAAGTGTTGCACCACGAGGTTCAAACCATTTGCTATAAAAATATGGTACAGGGCGAGATTTAGTCACTTCCATTTAAATGCACTCTAGGCAAAGGATTTAAATGTGTGGACTCTGGAGCTATGTGACGTTGGGTAAGTCATAAATTCCTGTGTGTTTTGGTTTCCCCATCTGTAAAATGGGGGTAATAGTAATAGCTGCCTCACTATGGTGAGGATTAAATGAGTTAATACATATAAAATGCTTAGAAGAATGTATTTGGCACATGGTAAGCACTATATAATTGTTAGCTATTATATTTTTGTTCCTAATATGTGCCAGACTCTGCGTTAGACTCATAAAAACACAAGAAATGTGTATGATGCAGACCCTGTCCCCAGGAAGTAGGCTTAGTCTCTTTGGAATGGGGTACACTCAAGTATGAGGTTAAATTTGGGTCTGTCCCTGACATGCTTTTAATTACTGAGGGTAATTCTCTTTATCTTAGTGGAGGCAGAGTCTATCCATCTTCAACAATAAGCCACTGATCAAGGTTATGGGTTGTTTTATTTATTTAATAGGTTAATGGGGTGGGGCCACAACATTAGTAACAAAGAAACAGAATTTCCGGAGGATGAGGCCCAGAAATCAGGATTTTAAAAAGATTCCCAGGTGATTCTAACGTGCAGCCAAGGTTGAGAACCACTGCCCTAGGGTGACTTGCTTCTCTGGTTAGACAGCGGTGCTTCTTTTCAATATGGTCGAGTCCACTCTGTCCTGCTCCAGTTTGTTCCGGATGCACACTCTGCTTCACTCTGTTCTACTCCTCTCTGGCCCTGAGAATAACAATGTGTTTTTCCTCCCTAGTAACAGGGCTCTTACTGTAAAAAAGTAAGCAATGGTGAAATTTTCAGGCATGAATTTAGGTCTGTGGGAGAAGTATTTTTAGGATATGTTTTGCATAAGCAATGCCTTTGTGAGCTACTCTCAGATTATACCACGCACAAGCAGGAACATGCCCATGTGTGGGGCCACGCCTGTTAACAAATGGGACTCTTCGAGAGAGTCCGGCAGGGTGAGTGAAGAAAGCAGGAGCCCTGGGTTCTAGGTGTCTGCAACTTAGAACATTCCACTAAGTAGGTGTGCTGTTGTAAAGAAAATAAAATTCAACACACATGGGTGAAGTCACTTTCTCTCAAGCTATTTCTTCATCACCATTATCATAAACAGGACTTTCTTGATGACCCACTACATAAGAGGCATTGTACTGGGCCCTCACCAGAAGGTGAAAAAGGTGTGAGACAGTACTTACCCTCAAGGGATGCTGCATGGTGTGGTAGGACAAATAACGGGGACTCGGGAAAGCTGCTGTGTTAACATAGAAGCATCTCCACCATAGAACACTCAGGTGGTCTGAAGGCCTGAGCAGAATCTTGATGTTCTCACTTCTGGAGCTTCTTAAGGCACAGTGTCTCAGGCAGGTGCATCTCCAGACTCAGGTTTGGAGGTTTATACCAGTGGATGAGCGGCCCTGGCCCATAGAGCTCAGGTGACTGCCAAGTGTCAGCATAATTTAAGGTGAAATTTTTAAAAATGGCTTTATATTGCTACTTTTGAAATATGTACTATTTTAATAATGAAAATGCAGGGCAATTTTCTTCATTGACACTTCTAAGTCAATAAAGTTGAAATTCTTTTCCCTTGGAGCTCAGTCAAGTTATTTTATATTTATTTTTAATAGTTTTGATTTCAGAGAGGAAGGGAGAGGGAGAAAGAGATAGAAACATCAATGATGAGAAAAAATCATTGATTGGCTGCCTCCTGCACGCCCCCTACTGGAGATCGAGCCCACAACCTGGGCATGTGCCCTTGACTGGAATCGAACCCGGGACCCCTCAGTCCACAGGCAACGCTCTATCCACTGAGCCAAACCAGCTAGGGCTATTTATGTTTTTAAATTGTCGCCTGAGGATATTTTTAAATTGATTTTAGAGAGGGAGGAAGGGAGAGAGAGAAAGAAAAAGAGAAAAGAGAGAAAAGCATCAATGTGAAAGAGAAACATTGATCAATTGCCTCCTGTATGCCCCCCGACTGAGGATCAAACCCACAACCTAGTATATACCTTGACTATGAATCAAACCAGCAACTTTTTGGTTCATGGGATGACACTCCAACCAACTGAGCCACCCAGCCAGGGGCAAGCTTTTAAATTTTTTTTGTTATTGTTAATCCTTAATGAGGATAATCTCTCCCCCCCGCCTCCCTCGAGCCACCCAGCCAGGGGCAAGCTTTTAAATTTTTTTTTGTTATTGTTAATCCTTACCCAGGATAATCTCTCCCCCCGCCCCCCTCCCCATTGATTTCTAGAGAGAGTGGAAGGGAGACAGAGAGACAGAGAGAGAAACATTGATGTGAGAGAGACACATCAATTGGTTGTCTCCCACATGTGCCCCACCCAGGGCGAGCCTGCGAGCCTGCAAATGAGGTACATGCCCTTGACTGGAATTGAACCCTTGACCCTTCAATCCATGGGCTGACGCTCTAACCACTGAACAAACCAGCAAGGGTCAAGTTTTTAATTTTTGGTGGATAAAAAAGTGCAGATCAAATATATTTTTATTATCCCTGTACCAGTTCTTGTGCACAGAAAGTGGGTTCCCTGCTAGCCTTCACAGTGGACGGTCTCCGAGGGATCTCACTCCAGGCCATTCCCTCATTCCTTCCTTCTCACTGCCTTAAACATTCCTTCCATCTGCTGAAGGGCAGCTGGGTTAGCCTTTCTGCCTCTCACCCTGTCTCGTAAGGGTATGGACGTCATTCAGGGACAGTGTATGGAGTAACCCTCACCATAAACACACCCATGAGAAAAGAACTCTGGTGCAAAGTCATACATACATTTCTTGGAGAGTTAGGGGAGGGATTGTGGAGGAACATTGGAGCCAGGCCTGACATGCTAGACAGGATTTCGACAGGCAGGGTGTTCCAGACAGTGGGGGGAAGTACAAAGTAAGTTCCCGTGAGGCAGGATAGTATAAAGCTAGGAAAATCCCTTGGCAAGTGGACTGGGGAAACTGAGACAGATAGCTGAACAAACTGGCCGAGCAATTTACAGCCAGATACGGGTCACCAGGGTGGAAAGCCCGGTGTGCCTAGCAGTGGGCAAAACTGGCACTGACTTTGCCCCCAGCGTGGTCTTTCCTCCCCTGGCATATCACATTTCCTCTCTGGAGATAACATCTAGGCCTCAGTTGTATTTCAGCTCCAGGCCCAGAAAAGCATCAAAACCAGGCAAGTGAATGACCCTGGCACTGACCAATCAGTGGAGACCATGACCCAGAAAGGGCACACCTGGAAAAGCTGATGAACATTCTATTGAATCTTCCCCTAAACCTCTAGCCTTTAAAATCCTCAAGAGAAAGGACCAAGTGCTGTTCTCCTCCTTGGAGCATGCCATCCCCTTTCCCTTCCCCTTCTTTTTCCCCCACGGGGGTGCATCTATTAAAGCTCTAAGGGACGCCCCATGAGACTTACAACCAGGGGAGCAATGGGCAGCAGCAGCTTGTCCCGGGCTAACCCCCTGAACCTGACTCCAAGGCCCCCTTTTCTGTCTTTAGTGAGCCTCAGTTTGGCTCACTTCTTTCCCATAATGTTTCTAGAGAGCCAAAGCAGCCCCTCCTAGTCTCTCTACTGTTGCTTCTTCTATCCTAGGCCCTTCCTTGTGTCACTGTCCCCAGCTTTAATAACCGTACTCTCACCGGTTTGGCTCAGTGGATAGAGCGTCAGCCTGCGGACTGAAGGGTCCCAGGTTCGATTCCGGTCAAGGGCATGTACCTGGGTTGCGGGCACATCCCCAGTAGGAGATGTGCAGGAGG
>NW_005371823.1:292720-298422 GCF_000412655.1 Myotis brandtii | reverse complement strand
GGGAGAGGTCAATGGGGGGTGGGGGAGGAGACTCATGTAATACTTTAAACAATAAAGAATTTTTTTAAAAATGGCAGTTGAAACAAAAAATAAATGGCCCCGGCTGGTGTGGCTCAGTTAGTTGAGCATCAGTACTGAATTTCCATTCCCAGTCAGGGCATAAGCCTGGTTTGCAGGCTTGATCCCTAATAGGGGGCGTGCAGGAGGCAGCCCACTGATGTTTCTCTCTCACATCTATGTTTATCTCTCCTTTACCCTTCCTCTCTCTCCCCCTCTCCGTTCCTCTCTCTCTAAAATCAATAAAAACATATTTTTAAAAAATAAATAAAATAAATGGCATAGGCATCGAGCAGGGAAATGGCAGCGTTAAATCAGGACTTTAGAAGTATTAATCTCTCACCGGGATACAAATGGAAGGGAGGATTGATGGCAAGAACCTTAGGTATGAAAGTGTTATAGTTCGGGCCAGAGGTTCAGGGAGCCACAGGGTTTACTGTGGTGTATGTCATTCTCATCAACTCAGACTGATAAGCCAGGACTGATAAAGGACAATGCCCGAGGAGACCTAAAGACAGCAATAGCTCATCCATCCCATGAGTAACTACATCCGCTGCTCAGCATTTGAGCCTTTGGAAAATTCCAGGTGGTTGATTTTGGCAAAGTGCGAAGTTGATTCTTTTTTTTCTGCTCCTCCCTTCCCCACCTTCCTGTGCTGACTGTGGAAGGAAGTAGGGAGCATTTCAGATAAGGCAAAAGCAACAAAAACAAGCAAATCTCACTGCTAGTTTACAAGACTCATGATTTTTTTAAACACCACCACAATACTCATGCCCTCCTTCATGGCAGAAGCATCAGGGTGTTTTTCCCCCTAATGTGTAAATATGTATTTATCTTTTAAATTATATTTTAAATATATTTTTATTGATTTCAGAGATGAAGGGAGAGGGAGAGAGAGATAGAAACATCAATGATGCGAGAGAATCATTGACCGGCTGCCTCCTGCACGCTCCAACTGGGGATCAAGCCCACAACCCAGGCATGTGCCCTAACCGGGAATGGAACTGTAACCTTCTGGTTCATGGGTCGATGCTCAACCACTTAGCCACACCCGCTGGGCTCTTTTTAATTATAAAAAATAATAATAATACATGCTGGTTGTAAGACAAAAATAAAGCAGTACAGAAATATATGTAAATACAAGGTAAAGACCTCCTTGTAATTAATCTCCTCCCAACCACCCCTACATTGTACCAGAGATAACTCTTATTAACAAGTGGATGAATATTTCTATGTACTAGTATTTGTAAACATGTATATACAAATATACATATAAAATGGGTTGCAGTGTACATGTTGTCATATAACTTAGTCTTATTCCCATTTCATAAATACTACATCATGGACAGGTTTCCATATATATATATACATACATACTTTATCTTTTTCAACAGAAGCAGCAGTTTTGCTTGGGGGTTTTTTTGTTTGTTTGTTTTTTGCGGGTGGAAGGTAGGAGTGGTGGGTAGTGTTGGATGGTAGGGGATCCTCCTGTTATGACAATTTGTTTCTGATACAGCTGAGAAGCAGGTGGCAATATTGGGTATTTATAGATCTTCAAATCTGAATCCCCAAGTAGATTACCTGTAGTTAGGGTACACTCACCAAGTGGAAGATGGTACAGGGCAGCAAGCTAGAGGGAAAAGAAAACTAGCTTTGGAGCAAGGTTCACCCCTATTGGAAGCCTAGATCACTGCCTTTGGGCCCCTTCTACACCATTTTTACTTAACTGCACAATGGGGATAATAATACTCTTCTCTCAGGGGTTGTTAGAAAATAAGATAACTTATGTAAAACACTACACCAGTACCTAGCACAGTGATTGTATCTCTCTCTGCAAAAGATCCCCCACTCCTAACTTTATCTGTTCAGTGCTTTTTTCCCTCAAGATAGAAAACACAATATCTTGGCTGCTGCCTTGGAAAAAATTATTCTGAGTTAGAAAATTTAGGACCAGCTCCCAGAGTGGGGGCCAATGCTGGGGAGTCAGACTCACTGTGATACTGATGGCCAGGAAATCAGTACAGAGTATCTGAAAGGTATGACCACACACAATAAGTCTAATCATGCAGTTGCTTAGGGGGTTCAATACTACTGTGGCCTCTTAACAAACAGGGAGTGAAGAGGAGTTCAAGGACAGGGGGCAGACAGGAAGAGAACGAAATGGGCAGAGCAACAATTATCAAAAGCAGGATAATGTCCTTGGGAAGGGAGCTTAAAGGGACACCGCAGGTCCCCAGCCTCAAGAGATGGTAGCAGTAGGAAGATAACTGATTAGATTCACTTCAAGGCAAAACCACTCTTGCAATAACAAAATTGAGTCTGAACCTAAGCTAACTTGAGTTCTTACCCAAAATTAGCTGTATTCTTCAGAACACCGGTTCTACAAGATGTTGATAGGTTGAAAAAACAAAGACGAGAAAAAGAAAAGGCCTCCTTGGCCACAGAAGTTTGGTAACTGCTAAATTAACAAATATTTCTTTACTGTAACACTTCTCAGACCCTTTAAATACTAACATTGTGAGTATCTAAAAGAAAGATTTACCTAGTGCTGCTCAAACTTACTTGAATTCTGAATATTTTAAAAAGGAGAATACAAATATTCTAAACAATTGCTCTTATCTAAAAAGAGTAGCAGGACTAGTAGGGGTCTTGGGAAAGAGTTGTAGCTCCAGCTGCAGGCTGGGTGGGGGTGGAGCCTCCTGATCATAGGCAGGGCTGGATAAAAGCAACAGAGCCTGAACATCTGGCAGAGCTGTAAGAGACATTTAAAGAAAAACTGAAATAAAAATTTAGCCATACCTTTTGTCTTTCTAAAAAATAAAAATATGTATCTTCATGAAATAGTGTTATAAAACAGTATAAATAAGTATAAATATAAATGAAAAACATCTAGAAGAATCGAAATAAAAATGTCTATGGAAAACAATTTTTTTTGCATGGCAGGATTTGTTGATTATCTTTTTTACTTATTTGTATTTTCCATTTTATACAATAAATTTCCTTCTTTTGTAACTGCTAGATTAACAAATATTTCTTTACTGTAGCACCTCTCTACAAACTACTTTTAAAAAAAAATCACTTTATTAGCCCTGGCCAGTGTGGCTCAGTTGGTTGGAGTGTCATCTGTATGAAAAAAAATCACTTTATTAGCCCTGGCCAGTGTGGCTCGGTTGGAGTGTCATCTGTATGCCAAAAGGTTGTGGGTTCGATTCCTGGTCGGGGCACATACCTAGGTTGGAAGTTGGATGCCCAGTCAGGGCATATATGGAAGGTGACCAATCAAAGTGTTATGGGTTCAATCATCGAGATAGACCACCGACTCAGAATTTAAATTTAAGAGCCTTTATTAAGCTGGCCAGCTGACTACAGCACGTCCCTCCTGTAGGGAGCCTCGTACTGCAGCCCAGACCGAGGGTACAGCAAAGCTTTTTATCTGCAACACTACAAAGTATTTCAAAAAAAAAAGAAAAAAACAAACTGCAAAGTGGTTCATTAGCCGTTCCTGGTACTGGCAGGGTAAAAAGTTTACATAAAATTTACGAGCAGGGTCACACCTGGCTGGGTTTAATCATAACACATTGCTTTTCTAGCGAGATAATTAGCAATTTTTCTCTGCCATGGTCCCTGCCCCTCAGCCCACTCAGTAATTCTTCTCTGCCAGGCCCCTGCCCCTAGCACAGAAGTTCTCTCTCACATTGATGTTTCTCTCTCTCTCTCCCTTTCCCCCTTTCTAAAAAAACCCAATAAGCATATCCTGAGGTGAGGATTTTAAAAAATCACTTTATTAAAGGAAACAATCATAGCAATTAGGAAATTAAACTTTTCGTGCAAATTTTTGAAAGTTTAGGATTTGACTTGGCAGCTTTTATTGTTATTTCCTGCCGGAGACCAATTCCAGCATGTCATAATTTCAAGAGTTTCATCAAAAGGTTGATGAGACTTGGGGACTCAACAGGGTTGAGTCACACATGTAGTCACCTGTTGGGAATGGCTAAAGGCATTTCCCCAAACCTGAATAGGAAACTGATTGTGGCTGCCAGACAGTTAAAGGACCTCTTAATCTACATGTTATTGCCTCCTACTGGCCAAACACCTGAACAGCCGTAGGCTAATCCCCCCATTCTGACAATGGACTCTGTACCAAACCCTGACCCTTTGAAGTGTATATCTCTGCCTTGCCTCAGGACAAGTTGTGTTAATAAAAAGCATGGGGTCCTGGGGACGGAGAGAACCTAAGACCTTAGACTTAAGACCTTAGATCTTAACTCCTTTAGCTAAGCTCCTCTGACCCCCAATGCCTTTCAAAATTGTATCTCGTCTCCGGATTCTTTATTAGTCTCTGGATTCCTATTAAATCCATGCACAGCTCCTTCTCCAGATTCCTGAACCCTTCTTGATGCTGGGACAAGAACCCTGGCAATTTCCCACTTGAGCTAACCCTGGTTAGCTTAATTCATTTGTATGGAACCTCTCTTAGAAACCTGTACTATTTTACTAGGGATGCTGTAACAAAGTACCAGAAACTGGGTGGCTTAAAACAATAGAAATATAGTCTCTCACTTCTGTAGGCTAGAAGACCAAAATTAAGGTGTTGGTAGGACCATGCTCTCCCTCTGCAGGCTCTAGGGAAGAATCCTTCCTTGCCTCTTCCTAGCTCTGGTAGTTGTTGGCTCATAGCTGCATCCCTCCAATCTCTGCATCCATTGTCACATGGACATCTCCCCTGTGTGGATGCGTCCTTTCCTCTTTTTATAAGGATACCAGTCATTGGATTTAGGACCTACCATAATCCACCTCATTTTAACTAATTACATCTGCAAAGACCTGATTTCCAAATAAGATCACATGGTTCTGGGTGGATGTGAATTTTTGGCTGACACTATTCGACTTACAAGAAAATATTTAGTCCACAAACCCTTAAAAATGTAAATTAGCACATTTCGGAGGGCCTGTTTGAACCTATGAACACTGTAGCTATATAATCTCTGTGGTAAGCGATCCTAATTGTATGACTCTCCTACAGAACTGTGTTGACAATCTACTCAGGGATTTTCACAGTAGGTTTTTTTTGTAGTAGAGACAAATGGGAACAACCTAAATGTCCATCAATTGTGGACTAGTTAACTAAGTTATCAGACATCCATGCAATGTATACTCTGTAGACTTTAAAAAGAATGAGGTAGATCTGAGTGACAGGCATGGAAGACACCCAAGATAGACTAAGTGGGGAAAAAAAACAAGTCAGTGGACAGTGTGCAGTATGTTTCCATTTACAAAATAAGCTCCTACAAATTAAACAACCCTACATGTATGAATATGTTTTAAGGTAGGACTTTGTCTTTCAAGTACCAAAAGGTACTAATGTCCTCCTTCAATTCTTCTGAATCCAACTTCATCCTTGTATTTGTCTGCTCAGGCTGCCATAACAAAATACCACACACTCGGCGGCTTAAACAACAGAAAATTTATTTTCTTATAGTTCTGGAGGCTGGAAAGTCCAAGATCAAGGTTCTGGCTGATTCAGTCACTGGTGACAGCTCCCTTCCTAGCTTGAAGACAGCCACCTTCTCATTGTGCATCCTCACTGGCTAAGTGAGAGAGCAAGCCCTTGTGTCTCTTCTTATTTCTTCTTCTTTTTTAGTGAC
>NW_005371823.1:287138-292667 GCF_000412655.1 Myotis brandtii | reverse complement strand
GGTGTATAGAATAGTGGTTAGACAATAATATACTTTTTTGTGTGTGTCTCTTCTTATAAGAACACAAACCCTATTATGAGAGTCCTACCTTCATGACCTTGTGGAACCCTAAGTACTTCCCAAAGGCCCCATCTCCAAATACTGTCACATTGCGGGTTAAGGCTTTGACATAAATTTTGGGAGGGCACGAACATTACTAGTAAGTCCATTAAAATCCTTCTTCTAAAAAATAAACAAACAAACAAATCCAGGCTATAAAACATTGCTTTATATCTGAACCAATCAATTAAGGCTTTAAAAAATTAGCACATAGGAAAAAATGCCACAAAGGACTTAAATTGGTCATTCAGATACTAGATGTAGAGACAGTTTAGACCACTTTCAAGATAGCTGAAATTAATTACCAGAATGAATCCAGAGTAATCAAGCTTGAAGAAACATGTTAGGCCATCAGTAATACATCATTATGACTCATGCTATGGTTCATTCTTATCCTTTAATGGGATCTGTGGGAATGGCAACCCTCCCAGCTTCATAAGCAAGCACTGGAGGGAAGTGCTATAATGGGAACTTGTTAAAATGTGAATTACACAACAGTCCTCCTGAAATGAAAAAAAAAGTTAATTGCTAAGGAAGAATGCTTTTATTAACCAACATCTCCCAGTTCATGCCACTGCTGATAGGGTGACCTGACACTGCAGAGCCATGAATCAGAATTTGAAAAAAAAATGTAATCCACACAGAAATGATTCAGAAAACTAGCAATAACTAGCAAGGTAGGATCTTATAATAAAAACTTTTTTTTTTCACTAATGAGGTTTGAACATGCAAACAGACAAAATGGACAAAAATTTCCTCTTGTTAAGACCCCATTACTGACATGAAATAAATTGCATCATGAATAAAATAGTGTAGGGTAGTCCTTTTCAAAAGGCAATAATGATAGTAAACACAAATAACTTGGATGTGCAATGGAAGCCCATTTTTACTGAAGCTGTCAAAAGGCTTAAAAGCTTTTAGGGCACACTGGGGAACTGGTTGGACCAGTGAGAATAGCCGAATAGAATTATCATAGACATTGTTAAATGGCATAGACTTAAACATACCTATAAAAGCTCTTTTTTTTCCCCTTTAGAGAGATCTAGTCTTCCAAATATGGTTGTTTGAAAAGAAAATGTACTTAGTCAAGTTTCAATCCAAAGGCAACTGCTCTGAAGAGAATTGCATCAAGTATTAAAACTAGTCAGCTTCGCCCTGGCCGGTTTGGCTCGGTGGATGGAGCGTCAGCCTGTGGACTCAGGGGTCCCCGGTTCTATTCCGGTCAGGGGCATGTGCCTTGGTTGAGGGCACATCCCCAGTGGGGAGTGTGCAGGAGGCAGCTGATCAATGTTTCTCTCTCATCGATGTTTCTAACTCTCTATCTCTCTCCCTTCCTCTCTGTAAAAAGTCAATATAATGTATTAAAAAAAAAAATAAACTACGTTTGGCCTTGACAAAAATTATGCAAATGATTGTGAGAAAGGTAGAGGAAAATTTTGCATTTGAGAACTGTAGTCCTTTTCCCCCATTTGTTTAAGCCAAGGTTTCCCCCATCTTTATGATAGTAATCTGGTTGCCATTGGTATCCACTGGCTCCAGGATTTCATTCCTGTTATCTGGCTAGGGATGTTGGGACCTGCATCCAGCCCCTGCAGAAGTGGGAGAGGTAGAGTGTGGGAGAGGCCCACCACGTGGATGGAGTGACGGGAGTGGCAGCAGAGGCCTGTGAGCTGTCCTTGACTGAGACCAGTCACAAATGTCTCCTGTCTTTGGGGCCATCTTCTCCTAAAATCCAGAGACGTTCCAGTTAATCTATTTAACCTCTTCTCTCTGTGCCAGAGGATATCCCTGTTTCTCCCTGGGTGAGCATCTTGGATACTTTGTGAACCTGATTGGGAAGAAACATGGATGTCAGTGAATTTTCAGAAGGATTTGTCTGGCAGAGCCTATGACTCCTTTGAGAAACCAGGCCTGACTTCTCTTGCATTTGCTCTGTCTGCTTGTGCACCCAGTAATCATTCATGGCAGTCAGGAGACACTGGGCAATTGTCTGACACATGCCCTGCCAAGTGAGATGGCTCTTATCCGTGGGGGGGTCCACACTATGCCTGGAGGTGAGCAGCACAGTTTGGAAAGGGAGTTATGACCAAGTGAAAGCTTGGGATTATTCTGTTCATCTGTAATAGTGGATCTATTGGTCACTTTACTTCATACACAGTGTGAATGTGGACGGATAAACTAGAGCTGTGCCCATCATTCGTTTTGTTAAGAAATTTTAAAATAATGATGAAACATTTTACTCATCTTGATTTGTCTTTATTTGTATTTTTCTGGTTATTAGACTAATATGTGCACATTAAAAAATATATTTGGGTGTGTAACTCTGAAGTGCAAGTACTCTCTATCCTCACCTCTCTGGGGTCACCATGGCTAGCAGCTTGGTGAACATTCAATATATTGCCTTCTGTTTGCATATATGGACCTACTTTGCTTTTAAAAAATGTGAACATTCTACTCCCACTCTTGGGCAACTCGCCATTTCACTTACCAGCATATTTTGTTGATTTTTTTTTTGTCTTTGTGACTCTCTTACAGGCATATTGTGGACATGTGACATGTCCAGCACACGTAGATCAGTCTCGCTGGTGACAGTGGCATCATTCCAGCATGTATCTGCCTAGCATTTATTTCAGGGCTCCTCTAGTGAAGGCATACGGGGGTTCCAAAAAAAAAAAAAGCAGGGAAGAAACATCTGCACAGCATATGTCTCAAGGGACCTGGCATATATGGCATACTGTTCTTAATATGTTTGCAACCCCTTCTTGGCGCTATGTGTTTTAACCAAGGTCACCTCTCCGAGAAAGGTTGTTTCCCCAAGTAGGGATCTTTCCCTGAAGTTAGGGAGGGGATAAAACCCCTTAACTAATTGCCAGGCGGGTAGTTAATCCCTTTAGCTACAAACAATCACGCTTAAGCTACATAATCTTTCCTCCCTGGACTGGAGATGAGAAACGCCCTAACCTTTGCAATAGACATTGGGGGGATTAAAATCAACTGGTATAAATACAGATGTAACAAGACCATAAACACCAGATCTTGGCTGGAGAACCTGGCTAGAGATCCTGGCTAGGCTGCTGATCGCCTGAACGCTGTCTCCCTGTCATTCCTTCTTCGCCGACTCCATCCACACCTTTGGGGACCCCTGGACCTGCTGGGGTTGGACCCCAACACTGAACCTGTCTCCAAGGCCCAGCTTTAATAACCGTACTCTCAAAATCACCTGGACTCGTATTTCAAAATCTTTTTGCACAAAGGCAAGAACTCACACACTCTCGGAGCGCCGCCACTGCACCGCTGTCGCCATGATCATCCCAGTGCGCTGCTTCACCTGCGGCAAGGTCGTTGGCAACAAGTGGGAGGCCTACCTGGGGCTGCTGCAGGCCGAGTACACCGAGGGGGACGCCCTGGACGCGCTGGGCCTGACGCGCTACTGCTGCCGCCGCATGCTGCTGTCCCACGTGGACCTCATCGAGAAGCTGCTCAACTATGCACCCCTGGAGAAGTGACCGCGCTGCCCGCAGTGGGGATCCCGGCATGTCTGGCCTGAGACCCTTTCGCTGAGGGGTGGGCAGCCAGAAGCAGTGCTGCCCACAGCCGTGCGGACCTTTGTCTCCTGCTCTGGAAGGAACCACCCAATAAAGGTCTTTGCAGAACAAAAATAAATAAATAAAAATAAAAATAAAAAATAAAAAAGAACTCACACACTCTAGGCCACTGGCTCCAGACCCCATCCCTTTCCAGTAACACCAGGAGACTGTCTATCCTGATTTTTTTTTTAAAATATATTTTATTGATTTTTCACAGAGAGGAAGGGAGAGGGATAGAGAGCTAGAAACATCAATGAAGAGAAACATCGATCAGCCGCCTCCTGCACACTCCCCACCGGAGATGTGCCCGCAACCAAGGTACATGCCCCTGACCGGAATCGAACCTGGAACCCTTGAGTCCACAGGCCGACGCTCTATCCGCTGAGCCAAACCGGTCAGGGCTATCCTGATTTTATTAGAATGGAAAGAGCTCTGGAGAATAGCAGGAGTGAAGATTGAAAAGGTATGCAGTCACCTGGCAGGTTTTAAAGATCTGAAATGATCAAATAAAGGTGTTTGAGAAAGAAAAAAAATCATTAGAAACCCTTGAAGGTCTATTACTCATGGACAAGCACTGTTTCTACTTTAAAATAGATTTTCTGAGATATTTTACTATGCAAATGTATATTTAAGAACAAAAGTGAGATATAATAAGTATCATATTATGTAGGTCAATCCATGCCAGTATGTAGAAATGCACATAATAAAAATGGCAGTTGAAGCATGGATGGAACTAGAGAGCATTATGCTAAGCAAAATAAGCCAGTCAGAAAAAGATAAATATCACAGGATATCACTCATATGTGGAATACAATGAACAATATAAAATGATGAACAAAAATAGAACCTGAGACATAGAAGCATCGAACAGATTGTACAACCTATGAGGGAAGACGGGGAATGAGGGGGTAAGAGATCAACCACAGGACTTGTATGCATGCATTATGAGCATAACCAATGGACACAGACAGTATGGGGGGTGAGAGCTTGTGCTTGGGGGAGGGGGAGGGGGGGGAAAGGTCAATGGGGGGAAAAGGAGACTCATGTAATACTTTAAACAATAAAGGATTTAAAAAGAAAAATGGCAGTTGAAACGAAAAATAAATGGCCCCGGCTGGTGTGGCTCAGTTAGTTGAGCATCAGTACTGAATTTCCATTCCCAGTCAGGGCATAAGCCTGGTTTCCAGGCTTGATCCCTAGTAGGGAGCCTGCAGGAGGCAGCTGATCAATGTTTCTCTCTCATTGATGTTTCTAACTCTCTATCCCTCTCCCTTACTCTCCGTAAAAATTCAATGAAATATATATATAAAAAAATTAAACAAACAAACAAACAAAAAAAACTAGTCAGCTTCTTAGACTCCTAAAGAGGTAGTGTAGAGGGGTGAGATACAAACACAATTACAAAAAATGTGTAGGTGGCATAAATTATAAAAGTCAAAGAAGACAACTGGTATAACCTATGGAATCATGGTGTACCTTCTCACAGTTTCTGTAATTAAAATCATATTTGCTCAAAGGCACAAAGTAAGCAAAGTTTAACATATATTTTTACAATTTCAGTATTCCCATTATTTTCTAATTCAAGTTTAGTCCGGTGGGAGGCATACAGGAGGCTTTCAAAAAATGATTATTTGCTTAAATTACTTTGTGTAAATTCAAACCTTGTTATTTTAAAGCAACAATATGCTCTAGTCCAGGAGTGGGCAAACTTTTTGACTCAAGGGCCACAATGGGTTCTTAAACTGGACCGGAGGGCTGGAACAAAAGCATGGATGGAGTGTTTGTGTGAACTAATATAAATTCAAAGTAAACATCATTACATAAAAGGGTACGGTCTTTTTTT
>NW_005371823.1:243949-286749 GCF_000412655.1 Myotis brandtii | reverse complement strand
GCATAACTAATGGACATAAGACACTGGGGGGTAAGGGAGGACAGGGGATTGTCAAGGGCGGGGGGAAAAAAAGGACACATATGTAATACCCTTTGTAATACTTTTAGCAAAAAAACAAACAAACAAACAAACAAACAAAACTTGATGCCCATGTTCCACCTTAAGCAAATGGATTAGAATCACTGGAGATGTGGCCCAGGCATCAGTATTTTAAAGAGGTCCCAAAGTGAGTCTCCGGGGACTCCAGGACAGAGAACCATTAAGCTTCTAGGTTTAGAATGTCATGTTATAACTGGGTGAAGAGAGGGTGAAATGGGTAAAGGATATCAAATGTATGATGACAAAAAGAAACTAGACTTTGGGTGGTGAGTATCTATTCTAAGAAAAGGGTAATATGCTAATTAGACCAGACATCTCCCAGACATCCATCTGGATGTCCTTCTGGACAAAACCACGGTGGCAGGGGCTGAGGCAGAGGCAGTTAGGGGCGATCAGGCCGGCAGGGGAGAGCAGTTAGGGGCGATCAGGCCGGCATACGGGCATATCAGCTGGTTAAGGGTGACCAGGCAGGCAGGGGAGCAGTTAGGGGTGATTAGGCTGGCAGGCAAAGGTGGTTAGGGGCTATCAGGCAGGCAGGCAGAGTAGTTAGGGGTGATCAGGCAGGCAGGCAGGTGAGCGGTTAGGAGCCAGCGGTTCCGGATTGCGAGAGGAATGTCCAACTGCCAGTTTAGGGATCAGGGCTAAACCAGCAGTTGGACATCCCCCGAGGGGTCCTGGATTGAAGGGTGCAGGCCAGGCTGAGGACACCCTCCCTGTGCATGAATTTTGTGTACCAGGCCTCTAGTCCTATCTAATAATAGATAATTATCAGGACGAGACAATTTTCTTAAGTGAAGTCATAACTGGAACTTAATGCAATGTCATTTGTATTAATTTGACAAGTTCCTAAATGCTATTTTATTGGCTTGCAACTATTGCTCCAAAACCTTCTAAGACATTTTGTTTTATTTTTCTCATTAAGAAGCTACCAAAGAATGTTATTAGACTTAGGTCAGACAGTAATTGGGATGAGTGTCCTTATTTAGATAGATCACCTTTGGAATAGCCACAGCCACAATGAAATGTAGGGTTGGATGTTTCTTTTATCATATTCTTCCAGAAAAATTGTTCTTTCTAAGAATACTCTAACAATGATATATACTTATCAAATCTTGAAACATGTTATTTTTTAAAAAATTGTATGCTTATATGTCCAGGTGGATTGTAATATTGCTGTAATATTGTCTTGTATGTCATTGCATAGTGGGCATGTATAATATTAATTATATAGCTTCCCCCCAACTTTTCTTTTTAGACCAGATTCCCTCCATTGATTACCTAACACACAAAAGAATAGTTCACATACTTTGAAGTTGAGAAGCGGCAGAAACAGAGAGTATGTCAGCAAATGGCCTAATGCCTGTCAGCCAGGGAGACCAGCACTGCAAAGCAGGTGACTAACAGCTATTTGCCATCCTGGCTTCCTACGGTCTTTTCAAAATGCAGGTCTTGTTATGGCAAAATGCTGCTATAATTCTCATGGCTGTTTGAAAATCAAACCCTTCATGTGGCTTGACTGGCCGACAGGTGCTCCCCGCTATCCAGTGTCCCTCGCTCCATGTCCAGTCTGCTCTTCATGCCCCACTGTTCATTTCCTAGTACTTGCATTCCCTCATTCTCTGAAAGAGTTCACTTCCCATTCTCCTAGTGACTTCCCACTCCTCTTTTTATCATCACTTTCTCAGATAATATAATCTCCAAAAAGCAACTTTCTTTCTTTAGTCCAAATTATCTCATTATATGGTTTTATGGCATCCTATATAATAAAAGGCTAATTTACAAATTGTCCCCACGACCAGGAGTTTGACCAGGAGTTTGACCAGGGGGCGGGGCTGGCCGGCCAACTGCCCGCGGCCCCTCCCCACAGCTGGCCCCGCCCCTCAACCCCCTCACCCCCCCTATTGGGGGCAGGGCTGGCTGGCCAACCTTCTGCTTCCCCTCCCCCCTGCCAACCCGATCAGCCCTAATTGGGGTGGGCTGGCCAGACCCCACCTGTGCACGAATTGCACTGGGCCTCTAGTACTATAGTATCTACAGATACTGAATTATAATTGGTACACCTGAAACTTATGTTATTAACCAATGTTACCTCATTAAGATGATATTTTTCTCTTTCTTTCTTAAATTTTTAATCAAGATATAATTTACATGTAACATTGAATTAGTTTTAGGGGTACAACTTAATGATTTGATATATGTATACAGGGTGGGGCAAAAGTAGGTTTACAATTGTTCATATGGAAAATAATACAATAATTAAGAAATAATAATACAAGAATAAACTGTTTCCCATATTCTTAATTGAATGCAAATATACCCAATATACTCTATATATTTACCACAATGAATTCTGTTAACATCCATCACTACACATGATTATATTTAAAAAACATACATTTATATTTTTCTAAATCCACAGTGCAGAGAACTAGGAAAAGTATGGGAAAGTACAACTTTAAAAAGTGCTCTGAAATCCCATTACTCCTTCATGTGTTTATCATTTGAGTCATTTTTCTATGTATATGAAATAACATGCAAAATATGCAAAAATTATACATTTTAGAACTGGAAGGTAGCCTTAGAAGTTAATTAGTATAAGTCCCTCATTTTATAGATGAAGAAATTAAGGCCAAGAGACTTCCAAATTCAAGTGACTCAGGTAGTTAGTTCATTAGGAGTCAGGATTAGAATCTAGGTTTTCCTTCATTTTTCTTGCAAAACAGAATTTGTACAAAAATTGGAATCTCGCCGAAACCGGTTTGGCTCAGTGGATAGAGCGTCGGCCTGCGGACTGAAAGGTCCCGGGTTGAATTCATATGGTTCTTGACTTTTTCCATATGACTTATTTTGCATAGCATGATATTCCCAAGATTCATCCATGTTGTCAGGAATGGCGGTATTTCATCTTTTCTTGTGACTGAGTAGTATTCCATTGTATAAATGTACAACAGCTTCTTTATCAAATCATCTCTCGAAGGACATTTCCGTTGTTTCCTTATCTTCGCCACCGTGAATAATGCTGCACTGAACATGGAGTACATATATCTTTTAGAATAAATTAAGTTTTTAGATACCCAGAAGAGGGGTTGCTGGATCATAGGATAACTCTATTCTTAGTTTTTTTGGGAACGTCCATAGTGTTTTCCATAGTAGCTGTACCAGTTTACATTCCTTCTAGCAGTGAATAAGGATATCTTTTTTTAAAAAATATATATATATTATTGATTTTTTACAGAGAGGAAGGGAGAGGGATAGAGAGTTAGAAACACTCATGAGAGAGAAACATCAATCAGCTGCCTCCTGCACATCCCCTATTCCTGCACATCCCGCATCCAAGGTACATGCCCTTGACTGGAATCGAACCCAGGACCCTTCAGTCCCCAGGCCAATGCACTATCCACTTAGCCAAACCAGTTAGGACATGTAGGAGAGTACTTTAAAAGGGAATATATGATTTAAGTGACTAACAATGTTTTAAAGTGTTCCTTTAAAATTTATTAAGGAATAAGACAAGAACCCTAACTGGTTTGGCTCAGTGGATAGAGTGTGAGCCTTCGGACTGAAGCGTCCTGGGTTTGATTCCAGTCAAGGGCACATGACGGAGTTTTGGGCTCAATCCCCAGTAGGGGGCGTGCAGGAGACAGCTGATCAATGGTTCTCATCATTGACATTTCTATCTCTCTCCTTTGCCCTTCCTCTCTGAAATCAATAAAAATATATTTTTTTAAAAAAGAATAAGACAAGAATAGCTTGAAAATCAGACAATATTGCACAAAATTACCAGAATATATAACATTTTTACGTACTCCCTCCCTTCTAATTTTTACCCTTTATTTTACATAATGTAATTATAGTATACTCAGTTTTGTATTACAGTTACTTTCTTGTTTTAAAAAATATATTATTTTATTGATTTCAGAGAGGAAGGGAGAGGGAGAGAGAGATGGAAACATCAATGATGAGAATCATCGCTCAGCTGCCTCCTGCACACCCCCACTAGGCATCAAGCCCACAACCCCGACATGTGCCCTTGACCAGAACCAAACCCGGACCCTTCAGTCCACAGGCCCACGCTCTATCCACTGAATCAAACCAGCTAGAATATAAATTAATGTAATTTTTTTAAAGCGGGCGTTTTGTGCATACTCTGATCTACCAATTATAGTTCCAATAATTTAACTTAAGGAAATAAGGAAAGATGTGCAAGGATGTTCACAGCAACATGGGTTATAAAAGGGAAAAATAAAACAGAAAACAACTTAAGTATCCAATAATAGGTTAAATTATGATACAGGTGTACAACTGAACACAAAGCCCACTTAGTACGAATAATGTTGTATATTATTTAATGACATTAAAAAACACATCATGCGTATGTGGTGAGCCCACCATTCAACCTCACAACAAACTTTGAAAATAGGTGCATTATTCAACTTTTACATATGAAGAGGTTTGCAATATACACAATTGAACTTGCCCAAGGTCACAAAATTCAGTCATGAAGCCAGGATTCAAAAGGAGGCCATCTGAACCTCGAGCCCGCGAGCCTTCCTACGCCCACACGGCCTCCTGGCTTTGGTGCAGAACGGGGATACCACCATCTACCTCCCAGGGTTACCGTGAGACTTAAATGAAATAATAAGCACAAAGCTCCAGGAACACAGTGGACATCCAATACTCGGAAGCTACTAAACAACTCAAGGTCACACCATCCGTGGTGAAACCAGGATTTAAAGCGAGCTCGGTCTGAATCTTGTAATTCCCGGGAGGGCGGAGGAACTGAAAACCTTTTCTTGGCTTCAACTCCTCAAGCAGAGTCAGTACGGACCTTCCCTCGGCCCCGTAAAGGGCGCCTCGGGGTCAGGGGACACACAACAGGCCTCTTCCAAAAGGAGGGGCGCCCGGAGTCGCTTTAGGAAGATTTAAACTCAGGCAGCTTTTCTCACCCGCCACACTCGCTACTTCCACGGACTCTGTGCCCGCCCCCGGAAGTGACGTGTTACGCACGCGCCGGAAGTGGGCTTGCGGACTGGGACCAGACGTCGCGGGCGCTGGTGGGCCCGGGACTCCGTGTGACGCCTTAGACAAGGCAGCTTCACGGCGTTAGGAGGCGTCCATTGCCATGACGGCCCAGGGCAGCCTGGTGGCCAACCGAGGCCGGCGCTTCAAGTGGGCCATTGAGCTGAGCGGGCCTGGAGGAGGCAGCAGGTGAGGAGCCTGGGCGGAGGGCCTTGCCCCCAGAACTGCCCCGGAGGCATGGAACCTGGACTGGATGGGTGGCACCAAGACGGCTCCGGGGCAGCTAGCGGCGGAAGCCGTGGAGGTTTTTGTGCCCAAAGGATGCGTAGTTCCGTCTTCCCAATAGGCAGGGCTCTGACGAACCTACAGGAGGGGTTGATGTAATCTGGGTAGGTGCACCTGAAGATCTTAACTCCTATGGGTAGCAGAACAGGAAATGTGGGAGTCCACAGCTTTAGTTTCTTTATTTCTTCTTCTTTAAAAACATATTTTTAATGATTCTAGAGAAGAAGGGAGAGGGATAGAGAGAAACACCAATGATGAGAGAGAATCATTGATTGGCTGCCTCCTGCAGGCCCCCTACTTGGGATCAAGCCCACAACTCCTGGCCTGTGCCCTTGACCCGAATCCAGCCGTGACCTTCTGGTTCATAGGTCAACGCTCAGCCACTGAGCCATGCCCGCTGGGCGAGCAGCCTGTTTCTTGGTTTGCTTCTTTAGGGGCCGAAGTGACCGGGGCGGCGGCCAGGGCGACTCGCTGTACCCCGTTGGTTACTTGGACAAGCAAGTGCCGGATACCAGCGTGCAAGAGACGGACCGGATCCTGGTGGAGAAGGTACAGAGGTATAGATGTCGCCGTCGTTTGGGGGCTAGTCCTGGCCCACCCACCCGCTCTTCTCTCCCAGACAGCACATGAGTATCTTACTGTAGATGGGCCTTATCCTGAATGTTTTGGTAGCTCAACTGCTTGAGATGAGTGTGTTAACAGTAGTTTACATATCAGCTCCAAAAGTGCTTAAGAATTGGAAAAAGAAAAGACATTTAGAACCTAAGGCATAAGAAAGTAGGTTGAAAATTATTTATTGGTGGCAATGCCTTTCAGTTGAAGTCATCGTTTTGTCCTCTAATTTCCTTACACCACATAACCTGCCAGGATATTCTGTTGGCTTTATCTTCAAAATAGATTCAAAATCTTACTGCTTCTTATTACTTTCACCTATCGTCCTGGTCTAAGCCACTACCGTCCTTCACCCACATGTCTTCATTGTTGTGGGAGCGGTTCGTGCATTGTAGGGTGTTTAACAGAACCCCTGGCCTCTACCTATTAGATGCTAAAAGTGCCCTTCCCCAGTTGTGACAACCAGAATGTCTCCAACATTACCACATGTCTCCAGGGAGGTGAATCGCCCTTCTGTTGAGAACCACTGATTTTTAAAGAGCACAATCTGATGAGCTTTAATAGTGGTATACCACCTTGAAACCACGACTATCTTGAAAGAACATTTTCTTCTTCTCCAAAAGATTCCTTGTGCCCCTCTCTGCCACAGATTTTTAATTGGTCTCACTACTTCCCCCTGTAGTCTAGTCCCAGCACAGCAGCCAGTACTATGATCCTTTTAAAACGTGAGTCAGATCATTCCTATTAAAACTCTTCTGTAGCTCATTTCACTTATTGCAAAAGCAAAAGGCTTTGTAATGTTCTACCTAACTCTATATTGACTAAGCCCCTTGTAACATCTTTGACTTAATCTCCTATCACATTCCCTTGTATTTATTATTTTTTTTATTGATTTTTAGAGAGAGTAAGGGAGAGGGAGAGAAACATCGATGTGAAAGGGAAACATCAATAGGCTGCCTCTTCTACGCCTTCTACTGGGAATCAAGCCTGAAACCCAGGCCTGTGCCCTGACTGGGAATGGAACTGGCAACCTTTCAGTGCACCAGATGACACCCAACTGAGCCACACTGGCCAAAGCTAATTTTATTTTTTAATCCTCAACCAAGGATATGTTTTTATTGATTTTTAGAGAGAGAGAATAGGAGAGAGAGAGAGAGAAACAGAAACATCAATGGGAGAGAAAAACATTGATGAGCTGCCTCCTGTAGGCGCCCCAACCTGGGATCAAACCCGATTAACCTTTTGGTGTATGGGACAACTCTCCAACCAACTGAGCCACCTGTCCAGGGCTACCACTTTCCCCTCTGTTTACTGCAGTCTTGTCAGATTAGCCTCCTTGCTGCTCCTTAAATATGCCAGGCAAGTTCCCATCTAAGGATTTGTGTACTTGTTTTTCCCTCTGCTGGGATACTCTTCCCCAGCACCTTTATGGCTTGCTCTCTTATCAATGAAGCCTACCCTCATGGCACTCCCTATCCTGTTTTCCCACTTTACATTTCTCCGTGTCATTCATATACATGACACAGTTTACTTATTTTACTACCCATCTTTTCATTAATTTAAGCTCCAGGTTTTTGTCTCCTAGAAGCCTAGAACAGTGCCTGCACTTTCTTTCCCTCAGCCTTGCTATTCAATATTAAGCGATTTGTTTCATAAAATTCCAGTGATTTTTCACAACATGAAAATGACAGCTATTCTCAATTTTTTTGTTGATAAGTATCATTTTTCATCTTGGTATCAAATTGTAACATAATACATGATAGTTAAAGTATTAACATGGCTTAATTTTAAAGGTAGATTATCATAAAATAATTCTTTAGTTCTATTGTATGGATGATTTGATATTTAAGCTTACAGACAAATGATCTATGTAAATGACATATTGGGAAACTTTATTTACAAGTATGGGCATTTATTCTTTTAATGTGAGTAAACACAAATGGATAGTGTTATATTATTTTTATATAGCTAGATTTGCTTTGTTAATATTTTGCTTAGGATTTTTGCATTTATGTTTATGACTGATAGTGGTCTATAAACTTTTCTCATAATGTCCTTGTCAGGTTTTGGTATTCATGAGGTCCCATGTAATGAGTTGTAGAGTGTTCATTTTTATTTTCTAAGTTTGTATAAGATTGGCTTTATTTTTTCCTTAAATGTTTGAAATTTGCCAAGGAAAACCATCTGATGGGCTTAGTTATAGATTCAGTTTCTTAAAACAGTTATGGGATTAGTTATATTTCCAATTTCTTATACCATTTAGGTAAGTTGTATTTTTTTTTTAGGAATTGTACCATTTCCTAAAATTCATAGTTTGATCACTGTAATATTTGCAAAACCTATAGCGATGTCCCTTTTTCATTTCTGATGTTGAATATTTATCTTCCATCCTTTTTTCTTCATCAGGCTCACCAGTATGATGTTATTAATCTTTTTTAAAAAACAACCGTCGGCTTGATTTAACGACAATTTCACTAATTACTACTCATTATTTTCTTTCATTTGTTCTTTTTCTAACTTATTGAAATAGATGCTTACTTTATTTTTAGTGTTCTAATCTGTATTTAAAGCTATACATTTCTCAGAGTTCTAGCTATGTTCCACAGTTGTTAAAATGTATTTTGATCAGTTAAAAAATATTTATATTTTCCATTATAAATTCTTTTGATTCATGAATTATTTCAAGTACATTTGTTAATTTCAACTCATAATGGATTTTTGGTTATCTGTTATTGAATTCTAGCTTGATTGCATGGTAATCAAAGAACATGCTTTGTATAATTTGAGTTCTTTGAGTTACTGACACTTCCTTCATGGCTCAGCAAGTGGTCAGTTTTTGTAAATGTCCCATGTGTGTTTGAGAACAATGTGAATTCTGCAGCTGTTGGGAGCAATGCTTTATAAATGTCAGTTGGGTTCAGTTTGTTAATGTCTTTCAAATCTATATCTTGATTTGTCTGTTAGTTATTGATTGAGGTATGCTAATCTCTCACTATGTGGATTTATCTATTTTCTTTTTTTTTATTAAAATTTTTTTTTATTGATTTCAGAGAGGAAGGGAGAAGGAGAGATAGAAACATCGATGAGAGAATCATTGATCAGATGCACAAAATTGAAAATTGTGTTCATTTGACTTTTTGATTTCAGAGAGGAAGGGAGGAGAGATAGAAACATCGACGAGAGAATCATTAATCAGATGCACAAAATTGAAAATTGTGTTCATTTGATTTTAACAGCAGTGATACAATAAATGTGGGACTGAGGGTAGTGCTCAGAGGTTAAAATTGTGTCTTTGTTTTAGCGCTGTTGGGACATTTTGGGTCCCCCCCTCAAACAGATTCCCATGAACCTCTTCATCATGTACATGGCAGGCAATACTATCTCCATCTTTCCTACTATGATGGTGTGTATGATGGCTTGGCGACCCATTCAGGCACTTATGGCCATTTCAGCCAGTAAGTATTTTTGAACTAATAACCCTTATGAAAGTTTTTAGAATTAAAGGTAAATTCTTAGGCAAAACCCATATTGGAAATCTTTGCATGGCTCTTGGCTAGTAGCGGGGAGGGTGTGCAGGACGGTGATGGTAGTGGTGGTGACATGGAGGGAAAAACAGCTTATCATGGATTTTGTTCACTAGTTCTATTTGCTATTTTACTGTGGGCTGGTGTGTATTATTTATGTCTTAATATGTGCCTGATTCGTAATTTTTAAAAAAGTTGTTTTGGCACTTTGTTACTCCAACAGCTTTCAAGATGCTAGAAAGTTCAAGCCAGAAGTTCCTTCAGGGTTTGGTGTATCTCATTGGAAATCTCATGGGTTTGGCATTGGCTGTTTATAAGTGCCAGTCCATGGGACTATTGCCTACACATGCATCAGACTGGTTAGCCTTCATTGAACCTCCTGAGGTAAGGCAAAAGAAAAGTTAACTTTGGGGCTAGTTGTAACAGACAGTAAATAGCTGATCCATTTGATGTAAGGGATTAGAGTTGGTATTAGAGCGAATTTCCTTTTTAATCCTCCCGCAAGAGAGAATGAAAGGGGGGTGGGGAGGGGGGGCGTGGAGAAAGAGAGACAGAGAGAGAGAAAAACATTGATGTGAGAGAGACACATTGATAGGTTGCCTCCTGCAAGTGCCCCGACCTGGGCTAGGGATTGAACTTGCAACCCAGGTACGTGCCCTTGACTGGGAATTAAACCCTTGACCCTTCCATGTGTGGGGCTCATACTGTAATCACTGAGCAATGCCAGCCAGGGCTAGAGCCCATTTCTTAAGAAATAAGATCCATTAGAAGTCAGGAAGTTATTTTTTAAGGATAAAATAACTTGTGGTTAAAGTATTAAGTACTTGATTCAGGAAGTTATTTCAGTGCTCATTCCCACTCACCTATTCTTCTCGTTTCAGAGGATGGAGTTCAGTGGTGGTGGACTGCTTTTGTGAACCTGAGAAAGCACCTGGTGACCATGTATTTGGATCTCATTTACAACCTTCTTTACCCCCAGTGATGACTCCTCAGCATATTCACCCTTAACATTATCACTCGTGCTGAAAAGAACTGAAAGCACCCTTTTTTCCAGGGTGAGGAGACATCCTAGAAAGATAATGTATATATCACTACAAACACAAAGAAACTATGCCACAACCCTTGACTGAAAATAATGTAGAAAACTTTATTTATGTTTTCAGTATAGAGCAAAACAACAAATAAAACCGTAACTATGTAAACAAAAGAATAGTTGCTGCTAAACCAAGAACCACAGCAGCATCTCCTTTCAATAAATTAAATGGTCAAGAACAGTGCTTTAAAAAAATTATATAGGTTTTCCTTAATATTTCACTTCTATTTAACATAAGCTGGGACATAAAACTTCTGTTGGAGACACTTGTGGAAGATGTGAGAAACTAATGCTGGATTCTGATTATACATGATGAAAAGAAAAATAAACCAGACAAAAAGCACATAAATATAATTACAGTAAATTGCTACTTTAATATCCACAATGGATTTTTAATACATTTAGGGGGAATGAGGATTGGAGGAATCTGGGGCCACAGGAATCTGAGGCAATGGAAGGTACAAAGTAGGCATCTTTCCCCTGCCAGGAGGAACCTGGTACCTGTCAAGCAGATGCTGCAGTTCAAACTTCAGCTTTTAAGAAAGATATAGAAGGCAGAGGGCCAGTAATTGGAAAATGTATGTTATCATAACCTGCCCTGGTAAAGTCATAGCTAAGACTTAAAAGTTGGATCTTATTCAAAAGGCAGGAGGAGGTCTTTTCTTTCTCTTCCTTCTTGAAACACAAAACCCCTTCCCCTAAGGTGCATTCTCATTAAGTTTTCCGTATTGCTTTATTTGCAGTGATTAAAAGAGACAAGATACTTTGTAGACAAACAACATAAGCAACACAGAGACATGAAATGCTCTAGATAGAGATGAGTTTAAATCTGGCCTAATAACCATTTTCCCACGTAACAATGATTTTGTATTTAGGGGCTGAAGTAGTGGCTATATTAATAGCCATGAATTCCCTTATCCCTTTAAAAGATTCTTATAGAGCTCTAACCACAAAATGCTTTTAAAACTAACCTTAATTCCACCAATATTTTTTCCTATATGGAAATACATATAAATATCACTTTGGCCAGAAGGTATGTGTAAATGTAGAGGAAGTCTATCTTATACTTTTAGAGCATGGATCTTTAATATTTTGAATCCTGGGGAACCTGTCCTACTGCTGGACTCAACTAAACAATGGAGTGTTGCAATGGAAGCAGTAAATAATGCTTCTATCCTCTGTAGGAAGGAGCAGAATAAAAGACAAAAATTCTGTCTGCTTTGCTACCATGACTGGGCCTGAAGGTTGAAAGAAAAGTAAAAGGAATACATTGAAATGACTCAATTTCTTAAGTCATATTGAAGGGTTTTCTCTGTAAAGGTCAAATGAATAGTCTGCTGGTACCTAGGTCAGCTTGCTCCATATCCTAATGGGTAATCAAAAAAGTGCCACTATTGATCAGTAAAGTGAAATTCTAAAGCCACAAATATAGGCAAATAGTTTTTCTAAATAACCTATCATATATTTGAAATTACCATTTAGTCACACAGAATAATTTCATTATGCTTGGAAAACAGGTGTTTTTGTGATCAATAAATTAGCAAATAAGCTAAGCTTGCATAAGTATTTCCATAACATACTTAAAGTTCTAAAGCAAAACTGAAATAGCAGAAGACTATTGGCTTGGACAGTCTCCTAGTTTAGAGCCAAGTTTCTGCAGTCAGAATGAAGAATTAAAATGGAAAGGAAAATGGGCATACTTGGCATTTAGGTGAGTGCCTCAAGTCTTCACTATGGCTTTAGAAATGAGTCCACAGGTTTCTTAGCGAAAGAAGTTACTTGAATAGGCCAATGCCAATTGTATGCCACCTTAGTGAAGTAGGTAAGCGAGTAGCAGCATCTCAATAACTTTGGCACTACTGAAGAAATACGGCTCTAGAACTTCGAATTCCATTGCTGGATTTCCCCTTGAAAAGATAGAAACCTTTTGGGAAAGAATTTTAGCCAGGCTTCCTAGTGTTTCTTCCTATGATTTTTGACCTGTGTCTACTAACCCAGAGGACATAAAAGAGAGAAGGAAAGGTGAACCTATTGGTCAGTGTACATTATATTTCTTAGAAAACAGCTTGTATGTTTTGCCCATGTCACACAGATAACCAGATTATATTTCAGTAAATCTTAATAGCTATCTTAGAATTTCCTTAAATTGGCCATTTGAAAAGTACCTGAAAGAAATAATTTTTACTCCACTGTTTAAAAATTTCCATGTTAACACTGCCTACATTACAGTCTTAATCACAGAGTGGGGTTTGAAAACCAACAGCTGAAATATACAACAACCCAGTATGTGTACATACACTACTTTTGGGGGAAATCTTGTTTTGGAGGACGAAGTAGAAGCTGCAGCCATATTTCAGATTTTGTATATCAGTACCCTAATATAAAATTAGAGTCCTGCAGAGCAGTGGATACACTCAAGAAAATTAGCTTAAAAAGGTTTTCATCTTGGTTTGCCATAGGTTATCTTCACTAGGATGTTAGGTCCCCATACACTTGGCCATGAATGCCTTAGAATGATGACGTTTTTTCTCTGTTGAACCATGACTTCCGAGACTCAATCTTTAATGCTGGATATGTACTTGCTTTTTGTCTTCAGTTGAATTTCTGGTATGCCTTCTGACAACTCATTTTATTGGTTAGCTTGTTAATTCTAACTTGCCTTCAACTGGTACAGACATGGCTTTAGTAATTGACCATTTTTCTAATGTTGAGGGAATATTTGCTTCTGTAAGGGGGGCAGATCATATGAGAGCAAAAAGCAGAACTGTTGTTATGTTTTTGCACAAGTACTTGAGGCTCAGCTTGTCAAGAATTCATTCAGATGATGTGTATAGGACACAGGCCTCTAGTTAGTGGGACTGGTAGTAAAGAGCTGGCACTCATGGAGGATGGAAGCCTTTTGGGAAACATGAAGCCAAGCAGAGTCACTCAGGAGGAAATTACGAATAAATGGTGATCACTTCACTGCCACCACCTCGGACAAGGAGGACTCGCTCTAGTCCCTCGGTGAGCACTTCCAGGAACTCCATGTCTTCAGAATTTGTCAAGGAGACAAAGGCAGAAGAAGAGCACACTTTACAACCTGTACCATGATAATCAGAGTTTATCTGATTACAAAGCTAAAAAAATCAACATGCTTTTGTTAATTATTGCATACTCAGAATTGGAAGACTATACTTTGTAATTCAGTTTCACCCTGTGAATTAATCCAGGGATCTAGTCCTTTTGCATATGGAAGGATTTTTCTACTTGTTAGATTTTTTTTCCTAAATATTCTTTTTTAAATAGGGAAAACACACAAGTAATGTGTAAAATATTATGATGCAAAATAAGCCAAAAAAAGGAAAAGCCACAACAGGGCAGCTCATTAAGATTTCTAGAGAGAACCCAAGTTTTCTAAGTGAAGCTGCTCAAGAAGAATTTTTCTGCCAGCTCTTTTTTCCTTTTTAAACACTCTCTTCCTTAATGATACTGGTGGGAATGGGTCAGGTGTCACCACTGCAGTGCTGAAGTGGTCTAAAAAAATCCTGGGTTTTTTTCCTTTTATCTCTTTTTTCCCCTCAGAGGGTCCACTTCAGCTGCTTCTCCCCTAATGCCATCCAAACGAAAGAGGCTTTGCAAGTGGGTAGAGCCTGAAAAGGAGGAAGGATATGGGTATTCTGTCTCGGATTGTCAGAAAGGGTTCCATACACAGTATTAGAAGTAATGTTGCAAATATACCACTGAAAAGCAGTCTCTTTAGGGTTCAGAGAGAACATATAACCCCAACTCCTTAAAAGAAGATTAATCTCACTGCTTTGTAAGAATCCCTGTATAATAAGACTTTTAAAAGTCTCCCTCTTCAAGAGGAAAATTTTGGCAGGAGCAATCACTTTTATAGCGGCCAAGTAGTCACATCTAAAAAGCAAGCTAAGCCCGGCCAGTGTGGCTCAGGAAGTCCTGGTTTGATTTCCCATCAGGGCACATGCTTGGGTTTCGGGCTCTATCCCCAGTGGGGGGCAAGCAGGGAGCAGCCAATCAATGATTCTCATCATTGATGTTTCTATCTCCCTCTTCCTCTCTGGAATCAATAAAAATAAAATAAAAAGCAAACTAATATTTTCCCTACTGGTAGCTCCATTCCTGGAAAGGATACAGTTTTCATCACCCTCAGGGTTTCGGGGTGGCCCTGGCATATTCAATAAAACCAACTTTGCTTCATGGGACTTGTTAACTATGACCTCATTGAGCTTCACTGCTGTATGCATCCGCCTCACATTGGACTGGTCCCTGCAGAGGGAAAGGGGAAGAAGGGGGGAGACAGAGAGGTGGTTAAGGCAAACAGAAAACCAAGCATATCAACAACCTTACAAAACTTGAGATATGGAGCTTTTTTGCTTTGAGTATGAATGATATAATGAACAAAATGATTTCCTTATAATATTAACACCTTGGATTTTCTCATTCTATGTTTGCTTGTTTATACCAGGAACACAGTATAAAGAAGAAGGATGGTTACCTTGTGTACAGTGTTAATTGGTAGCTGGTATGCATAGGCAAACAACAGAGAGATGGCTGGATTTGGGGTAAAATGAACAGATTTCATCCTGTGTATCCTGGCAAAAGCGCATCTGTGGCACTGATTAGGATACTGTTATGTGATAAGCTTGTGAGCTGGAAAACTTACGGACGCATGTTAAGCAGGTCCTGGAATCCTTCCATTGACTTGGCCCTTTGCCCCCGGGATGCCATGTACTTGTCTTTCGTCCAAGTCATGTGCACCTTCTCCTGATAGGTTTCTGTCTCTTCATCCTCATCAGAGCCAATGCTGGTCAGTCGTAGCATTGAATTCCGGTCTTTCACCAATTGTGCCTGCGGAAGGCCCAACTCACTCTTACTCTATTTTGAAACAATAATGTGACTATAGTGGAATAACTGATAAAGTGAGAAGAAAAAAAATCTGTCATCTCATAAAAACAATACGGTATCATTCCTTTCAGTGACAGATTTCATAGGCCAGGATTAGATTACTGCCGCAAGGTCTCACCTCTCTGTCCCGCTCCGTTTTGGAGAGTCGCATGTGCCGGAGCATCTGGGACCTTTGCTCCATCATCAGAGTACGTTCATAAGTGTAAGCTGATATGTCACTGTCATGCTGCCACATATATCAGAGTGGGGAGGAAACAAAGAGAAAGCAGGATGAACCACACATTTTCATCTTCACTCACAAAATTAAACCCGACAAAGTATCACAATGTCGACCTAAGTTTCACTCCTACTTATTTGTTTAGTCATTGAGCCGCATAAACACGACATTGTGGAACACAGATCCAACCCAGAAGAAGCCCTAAGAATCCTGTCCATAATCTAACCATTACATGTTTCCTTAAAACACAAAACACAAACTCTAGTCTTTTTTTTTTTTAATACTGCTAGGTTATTTTTTTTTAAAGCTGTGATTGAATACATGAATGAAAACTTAATGAAATTATATTAAGCAGACAGGAATCTGACAGAAATATCAGGGCTACGTAACAAAAAAGAAAACAAAAAATTAAAAACCACCAAACACACATCACATACACATTCTACTTATTTAGATCAATATATTAGGGTTGTGTTGGAACTAAAGGATAAATCCACATCTGCAGCTAAAGAATTTCCAACCAGAAAAGGTACTAGGAAGACAGGATAGGGGTGGGTGAAGGGTGGTTTGTTTGGTTTCACACAGCTTTCTCACCATCTCCACCACTTCCACCTCCGCCTCAATGCGCAGGTGATACAGGAAGGTGGCCAGGTCCTTCTTCATCTGAATACTGTTGTCCTCTAGCTGGGCTACTGTGAAGATCCGTATGTTGCATTTGCGCCACACCTGATAAAGGACCGTACGCACATGGAAAATCTTATGTAAGAAGGCAAAAATGACATTTCTTACAACACAAGGCACTGTTACCTAGAACATCTTGCTAGAGTGTCAGGGTATTGATTCCTAGTGTCCTACTTGCAACATTATTGTACTAGGGCAAAAGTTTGACAAGAAACACATTAAATACTGTTTTAAGCAGGTCTTTTTTTTTTTTTAATCCTAACCTGAGGATATATTTTTATTGATTTTTTGATAGAGGAAGGGGGAGAGAGAAACATCGATCAGTTGCCTTCCAAATGCGCCCCACTGGGGATTGAACCCACAACCTAGGTATATGTGTCCTGACTGGGAATCAAACCCGCAACCTTTTGGTGTATGGGACGATGCTCCAACCAACTGAGCCACCTGGTCAAGACTGTTTTAAGCAGTTCTTAATTTCATAACAAGAAACACCTGGCAAGAAAGGAAAAGATGGTGTGTGATACATTAAGGGTGCTTTATTCAGATAGCATATTGATACCATGCACACAGACTATATTATTTTAAATTTCAGTTTAATTGACACACAAACATGCACATTTACCCTTTTCCAAATTCGAAAGACCTTGGTCTTTTCTTTTTTTTATTTAAGAATGTGTTTAGCCAGGCCGGTGTGGCTCTGAATGAGTGTCGACCTATGAACCAGGAGGTCAGGGTTTGATTCCTGGTCAGGGCACATGCCGGGGTTGTGGGCTCGATCCCCAGTGGGGGAACGTGCAGGAGACAGCCGATCAATGATTCCCTCTCATCACTGATGCTTCTATCTCTCTTTCCCTCTCCCTTCCTCTCTGAAATCAATAAAATAAAATTAAAAAATGAAAGAAAAAAATAATATGTTTACTTGTTAATGTTTTTTCCAGGCCTCATATATAACTTTATCAATTTATGGGATTTCATTTAGAGATAGGTAAATATCAACTACAAAGAAAATATTTCTCATAAGGTTGAAACTGGAGAGCCAAGAATAATCCCCAACTCTTCTGATTCTAGGCCTTAACACTATATAATCAAAGAGGAAGAATTTATCTAATAAATAGGACAGAAGTTAAGGGAGAAAGACTTTTTTAAAAGATGTCTAAAATACCTTGTACTGTTTAAGTAGGAATGGTAACAGCATGAGCATCCCCCCATCATGCACAATCCACCACACGTCAATGTTGCCCTCAGAAAATTGCTCCACGTTGCTGGGAAAGAACGAGATGTTTTTCGCCACTAGCAGGGCCAGATGGGCAGCAGTTGTCACTCGAACTGTGCCTAGGGAGAGAAAAGAGAATCAGGATAAGCAGGGAAGAACCTTAGGGTTGCCCTGCTTCCCACCATGGCAGGAAAGCAAGGATAATGTTCCTTTACATTTCTTTGAGCAAGGTGTCCTATTTACATAGTAGGTATACCACAAATACGAAAACCACTGTGAAAAAAACTGAGACTCTAACAGAATTAGATTGAATACTGTGATGTACATTACCAAATATATTCTATTTACTACATTTCTAAGGGGGGTATGTGAATTTGGGAGATTTTGAAGCTGAGGGCAACCCTTCCAATTCCTGTGAGAATGTCAATATGGGACTCATAAATATGTCAATTTCAGAGATAATTGCTAACATAAGACTTGACAGAGATAAATAATTCATGAACATAATGTAAAGCTAGAAGGGGATGAGTAGAATAAGGTTATTATTACCAGTAGTTATTTAGGTGCCCTTGTAAGACCATGTTTCAGCAATGGCACAGCCTCTACTTACGAAGCTAGGGGTTGGGGTTAGGGAAACAGGGATTTAACTACCTGCCCTATTTGGGCCCTTGGTATAGTATAAGAAGTGTTTTGTACCAATAAAAGTCTTCCAAGATCGAGAATCTTCACTCTGGCGCCAGCCATGAGGCCATCCCATCACCACTGTATTGTGCTTCATGCCTCCAAGGCCACACGACTGGATGAGGTGGGAAATACCCTCTTTCAGCTTGGCAGCCACCACCAGCTGGCAGAATCCTTTCACCTTCTCTGCCTCCATTAGGTGCTTTATGGTCTGCAAGAGAGACAGAACTTCAACACTGAATTGCTTCATCCCGGACCTTTTAATTTTTTACTCCTTCTCTAATTCTATTCCTCTTTACAAACTCTGCCTAAGACCATATCTCCTATAGAAAAGTCCAAAAAATTAACGTTATCCCAATGAAATTTCATGATCCTTTGTCTTTTTCACTTTTTTTTATCCCCAGCAGAGGATATGTTCATTGACTTCAGAGAGAAACACAGGCCAGTGCCCGAATTTGGCAATTCCTAATGAGTGGTTCATGGCAATAATTTCTTTGCATAAATCCAATAAGACTACTTCCAAATTATGTGGTCTTATTAACCAGACTTTGACTGGAATGCTACGTCTGAGAGAGACATATGCCTGGATTCTAAATGTTACCAGAACGCCTTAATGACTCTCAAATCTGATTGAAGCCAATCAAAGGCCACTTGCAGAAATGGCCTAATACCTTACTTGGTCATGTGGTTCATGGCAGTCTTTCCAGGGAAGGAATGAAAGCTGCTTTCCTGAAAGATGACAAGAAAAGAACCTCAAGACACCTTTGGGCACCTCAGGGACTTGAGGACTTGATCCAAACCTACAGATATTTCAGGCAAAGCCTGATGGCAATTATGGCTTGGCCTCTCCACTCTGAGGGGCCGACTGCTCACTAAAGGTCAATCTAAAGATTCCTTGTGAAAATTCCAGCAAAACAAATTTGAAAAAGCCTGTGATCAATTTGATGAATTGCTGTTCTTGTTTATGCAAATAATCAGGCCTTGATATAGTATGTCTGAAAATGAGGGTAATATTAAGGAGAAGAATTATGTTTTAATGAAAATCATCATGTCCAATTATAGATAGTGGACTCCAATGCAGTTAACTGTCTTCAAAATTTTGTTCTTAAGGCTGTGTCTATGTGTGCCATACAGGCCTCAGCACCTGATGACATCACCAGGGATGTTCTATTTGCAGACAAACTATCAGACTGTCATCGTGTAATTCCATTCCACCAAAAGCCTTACATCTGGAAGGCTTCTTAACTAGTTTATGATTTGCTATGAACATTAACCTCTGTTTTGTTTCCTTCTGTTTTCACAGAATGTATGTCTATATCCTAATTTACCTGATTGCGTGCGCACACAATACAGGCCTCACAGTAGAAGCCATCTGCATCCTAAAATGAGACTCAACAGTCTGGATTTATGATTGAATCAATGAAGTATGGACAGTCTAGCAGCTTTGCTTGAAACTGTTTTCCCTTTTCTGCCCAAACAGTGCAAACAGAAAAGGCCCCAGTTTCTCATGGGGGAAATCCTAGAATATTTCCCTTAGCTTAACTGGAGTGGACAAAAGAGCTTCAGACAGGTGTGACACACCTGCCTCCAGGGAAGCCACTCCTCCAACCTAAGTTATAGGGGACGCTATAAGTCATATTTTCCCCTTATCACGTGAGTTTGTACCACTCACTAGACCTTTGTTACTGTAAGTCTCCTCACTTTTGATTATGCCTTTTAATCTTCTTGTCAAGTTTGTCATTTCTAGAATACAACCAGAATGCCAGCTTGTCCAATGTGTCATCCTCCTGGACATCACTGTGTCACCCTCAGGGACACCAGACTGACCTGGAATTTGCAAAATCTCCCTTCCCTACATGAAGATTTCATTCCCTTTTGCTCCCTTCTTCCTCTGTCAGACAGGGAGAACCTCTGAGCCTTAGGATAGGCAGGTCTACATACCCCTGAGAGCATGAAGCAGTTACAAGAAGATAGAGACCTTCGTTCATTTCTCCTTTGTAAGAATACAAAGAGGTTCCTCTTTTTCTCAGGGAGAAAGGATACCTATATAATTAACCTAGTTATTAGTAATAGGAAAGGAACAAAGGGAAGGCCAAGTATTATAGACATAGACATGTCATTTGGGCAGCTTCACCAGGAAGCTAAAGCTTTACACTTCCCAGGGAGCCACTGGTCTATTCCCTATGGATGCTGGGGGAAAAGACTGGACAGGGGGAGCAGGGAGGTAGACACATATCCAGTAAAGTTGGGGGGACTAGGGTAGGTACTTGTCTGTCAGTCATACCTGGGAACGAATCACTGGCCAGAATAGGCATGGCACTGCAAAGGTGCAAAATTTGGGACACTTAATTCCCTGAACAAAGGAATTCGTTCTCTTGTACTCTTGTGCTCTTGGGACTCTTTTTGTAGGGGGCTCGCTCTTTTGGCTCCCATACATTCACCCCCACACACAATGGACTAATAGACTGTAACTAGCCTGATGCTGAACTGGACCTTGCTGCTACATGCAACAGAAATTCTGGACACTGGCTTTGCTTTTAGCTCTACTGAGTCCCCAGCTACACTTCTTCCAGGACTAGATTAAGGGAAATGGGACACTGGAAACCCAGGGATGTAATTCCATTCCATGCAAATAAAAATCCCTCATCCTCCTGAGTGAGTCTCAGAAAATTCTTTTTCTTGAGATATCATAAGGACTCCACCCTCAAGCACTCAGAAGGGGATATCTCAATTTCCCTGATAACAATTCCTTCCTCAGTCAGGCATGCCCTGACTCATATTACTAGAAATTTAATCTGATAACTCAGTTTGGGGTTTTTTGTTTAATATATTTATATTGATTTCAGAGACAAAGGGAGAGGGAGAGATAGAAACATCATTGATGAGAGAGAATCATTGATCGGCTGCCTCCTGCATGCCCCACACGGGATCGAGCCTGCAACCTGGGCATGTGCTCTGACCGGGAATCGAACCATGACCTCCTGGTTCATAGGTTGACGCTCAACCACTGAGCCACACTGGTCAGGCTTTAATAATTCAGTTTTGCTTTAGGATTTTCTTTTTTGTCTCTCCTATTGCCATATTCTTTTTGATATTTTAATGGTAATTATTGATGATATCTGTATTTGCTTTACCATTCTTTTATTCAAGCCAATTTGGAGATAATATTTCATTTACTCTTACTCTACCCTCTTGGTGGAAAGGTGAAGGAAATAATGATATGGAAAATGGATATGAATTCCCAAAGGAACAGATTAAGTTAGTAGTGTAGCTAGTATATTATACAGGGTCTCTTGATTTCCAATCCTGTGCTTTTTATTTATTTTTACCATCATTAGGGACTAATATTTTTTCCAGCATTTCTAGTTTTTTGGGGCTCAAAGCATTCCAAAATGAAATCCAGTACAAATTTTGAAATGTAACTGAAAATTTCTCCAAACAAAGGGTTGGTTCTATCACTTAAAAAAATATTGGAGTGAAAACTATTCTCTTCTTCAGGGAGAATTTTAAGTAAGCAAATTAGAAGTAGCTAAGAAATGTTGCTCATGATACCATGTAGATTAGTAAAGAGAAAGAAAAGTTGCTCACTGCTCCTTGTCACAAGCTTGAGAAAAATCATCTCCAAATTTCGAAGGAAAGATTTATTTATTTACATGATTTCTCACAGGGCTGAGTCAATGTTTGGAGTCTTCTGGAAATAGTGCTTAGTCTTGATAATCTTATAGTTTAGAAATGCTTTACAGAGGAAGAAAGAATACATTACTATCTTCTGGCTCACCTTATTATCTGGGAGAATAGGATTGTTCAAAAGCCAGCATTCAGAGGGGAATTTCCTAGATGACTCAGGAAAGGGAATAACTTGGTCTTACTACTTAACATCACAAAACTGTAAGCACAATTCCACAGTGTCAATACACCTTGGCTCTTACCTGTTCAGCAGCTAAAGCTTCACCATAGTTCTCCAGGAAGTTCCCCACAATGACAGAGCCCACAATAGTGAGGCCCTTTCCTGCTTTAAGCTGGGAAGCAAAGGTGAGGAGGCGAGGATGTTTGACGTGTAAATCTTCATCTAGTTTCAGCAATACGAGTAACTGAGGCCTGTAAAGAAATCCAAGGGGGATGGGGATGAGGGCAAGGAAACACTTGGGGTCAGGGGACTAGAATGACAGTTCTACTTCTTCATTCAGGACATCTGTATAAAACATGTTATTGAAAGAAGGAAGAGATTAGAGAAGTGATAAGAGTGTAGAGTTATTTTGAATCCTTTCAGTACTATCTCAAATTGATCAATGTTCAAGGAAGAATAAAAATGGTAGAAACTGAGATCACAAATCTCAAGAAAAAAAAATAAAGAAATTAAGGATTTGGGACAGTTTAAAACAGGTCCATGACACCAATTCCTTGAGCCACATAATTTCCTTATCTTATAATTAATGACGCACATATTTCTATGTATAACTATGTATCAAACACTACTAAAGCTCTTTTGATTTCCTTTCTTTCTTTTTTTTGTCTTTTATTTATATTTTTAAAAACTTTTTTACTGAGGTAACTGGTTAATAACATTATATAAATTGCAGGTGAAAAACATAATAATTTGATATCTGTATACACTATTGCGTGCTCACCACCAAAAGTCTAGTTTCTATCCATTACCATATATTTGACCCTTTTACACATTTTTCCCTCCCCCTATCCCTTCTTTACCTCCAGTTTTTTGTGTGAGGAGGTCCTTCCTCCAGCCGAAGCAAAGCAAACCGGGCTGCACTGAGGGATAGCCCACGGATACCATCACCCCATTCTTTCTCAGCTCTGGGAGAAAGAGGAGAAAAGAGCAGGAACAGATTTAAACCATAGCAAGTACAATTTCAAAAAATAAAGTATTTTCTTCTGAATCTAAAAGTAACATATGCACAGGTAGAAGATTGAAACTCATATTAATGATGTACATAATGCTTCTTACTAACATAAACTCAATGTAAGCAGGTCACCATTACTGTGTATCAACAGAGTATATTGCACCATAGCTAAGAATGAAAGCTGGAAGGGCCACTCACTTGTCCTTCTATGTAACTATTCAAAAGCAATTTGAATTGGGAAGTTAATACAGACCCAACGTTTATTTTGAAAATAATGGGAGAAAATAAAACTCAATCTAATCTTCTGAATCGGTGTTATTTATTGCTAATTTTTAGTGGTTGTTAGTCAAGTCTTAGTCGTTACAAAGTTATTCAGGACTAACTTCTTTTTCATTTCAGAGAAATGACTTGACTAATGGGATATTTATATTTGTGTTATACTTTGTTAATATTTATTATTTGGATATGTCCTTTTAGTTTTTTTTTCATCCATCCATCCATACTTTCTCAACAGTTGTGACTATAGGATGGTTAAGAGAATCACCAGGGGTATGAATTCATTTAGCTATGAATGGATGAAATTATCTGGATCCTAAGCAAATTTCTTTGGGTTGGCTCTAACCAAACTAGCCAGTTTTGATACTTTTAGCAGTCAAATCCACACTCACCCTTGGTACTCAATGTACTTATAGATCATACCAGCTATTACAATAGCTACGATGGCATAATACCAGGAAGAAATGAACATCAGAGCCAGACAGATACTCATTCCCATAAAAGAGAGGGTCCTAGAAAATTAAAAACAAAAATACAAATAAAAAAGTATTCTTTTCAGTAGCTACAAAAGAAGCCTGTGCTCGAGATAGTTTTTTGTGTATTTTGTTTTGTTAATCCTCACCCGAGGATATATTTTTTCATTGATTTTGAGAGAGTGGAAGAGAGGGAAGGAAGGAAGGAGGGAGAGAGACAGGAAGAGAAAGAGAAACATTGAGGTGAGAGACAATTGATTGGTTGCCTCCCACACGTGCCCCGACTGGGACTGGGGATCGAACTTGCAACTCAGGTATGTGCCCTTGGCTGGGAATTGAACCCAAGACCCTTTGGTGTGCAGGCGAACACTCTAACCACTGTACAACATCGGCCAGGGCTAGAGGTCCTTTCTAAACTGTGGTGAGATATTATTTTTTCTAAAAATAAAAACACACACAGAAAAACAAAAACAAACAAACAACAAAACATCCTATCCACTGCAGACAGAATTTGTGTAAAATGCAAATAAAATGACTTAGACAACTATATTCACTGAAGTTCTTCTGTGTAATAAACTGGCTCTATAATTTGTTTCGAAGAATAAGTAAGCGAATTGTTAATCTGGATCTAAGGAAAATATAGGGTGGTAAGAGAAAAAGAAAAACAATAAAAGCAAAACAGTAACACAAAAAAGTTCATAATGAACTTTTAACTAAAGTTAAAGCTAGAAACAAGATTGGAGGTATAAAGATATAAATTTTTGTCAGATAAAGGTCACATCAATGCCCACTGCTGGTAAGTGAAGCAGAAAGGGATCAAAGAGAAAGTTAGCAAAGAGGAATGTAGCGACAGGTACATACAGGATCTATTAAAGCACTTTTAGCTATGAGAGAAAAGAAATGGGAGAGAGATGGGGGTGGTAGCTAAAAACATGGCAACTCCTTTAGGACTGAGACTAGAACTCGATAGCAGCAGCTTTACAACATTTAGTTGAGAGCTTTATCATGTGCTAAGCACTGTACTAAGCACTTTAGAATACAAGCAATACTTGTATTACTATTAGCTCCATTTTACAAATGAGTAAAATGAATTTTTTGTGGTTATGTGCTTTGTTGACGGTTACAAAGCTAGGAAATAGAGCTGACATTTCAACTTAGGTCATCTGACTCCAAAGCTCACACTTTTAACTACTAACTGAAATAGTCATAAGGAAGAGAGTTTGAGAATGAAACTGATGAGAATACGAGAACACAGATAGAAAGCAATGAAGTCCAGCGCTTAGCTAAGAGGGAAGTGGGAAAAAGAGTCAGGCAAAGGGGAAGTTGTTTTAACCTGAAGAATGCAGCAGGATGAAAATATTTCTTTCATAGTTCTGATCTTTATTCTCAAGTGGGTGTTATCAATTATTTTAAAGGCATATATGAAAAACATGGTTGTAGGCTGGGAATTTAGGTAAGCACAGAAAATTGAAGTAGCTGGCCAAGAAAAAATTTATATCAAGATCCCAGAATCTCCTAGTTTTCTAAGTTCAACGATGGACTCTCTCCGAATGTGGGGGGAAAAAGGAAGAAAAAAAGCAGACTTACCAGTGGTAGTAGCGGAATCGGGGTCTCCAGTTGGGTGTTCGAAGTAATGTTTGCAAGGCACATGCCAAGTTCACAAAGAGGTAACACATGAGAAAAAACCTGGCAGAATAAAAGAGTAAGAGGAGTGACTATTATTGTAAAATGATTCCTCAAGAGCTATTTTAATAACTGGGACCTTTGCTGCATTGAAGCCTTTGTTCTAACCCACCAGCCTTTGATTAAGACTAGGAAGCAGAGAAACTGAACTTCTCCCTACAAACCTGCTCACTCTCCTATGTTCTCTCTCAGTGACGATACAACCACTCCTCACACGGTGTTTTTCGTTACTCATCCTTCTTCCAAATTCACTTACCAAGTCCTATGGATTCTACATATTTAAAAATCTCTATCACTATCACCTTAGTTTAGGCCAGCCGTGGGCAAACTACGGCCCGCGGGCTGGATCCGGCCCCTTTGAAATGAATAAAACTAAAAAAAAAAAAGACCGTACCCTTTTATGTAATGATGTTTACTTTGAATTTATATTAGTTCACACAAACACTCCATCCATGCTTTTGTTCCGGCCCTCCGGTCCAGTTTAAGAACCCATTGTGGCCCTCGAGTCAATAAGTTTGCCCACCCCTGGTTTAGGCTCTCATTGCTTCTTTCCTAGATTGGTTAAATAAGCTCCCATTTGGCATTCCCAGCTCAATTTTAGCTTCCTTCTAATCTATCTTTTATACCAAATTGATCATTCTAAACCAAATAATAATCAATTTGTTCTCAAAGTACTACCTCCTCCTTCCAGGTAAAAGTTCCAGGTACATTCTCATCTGGTTCTACTTGCTTCTCTGGTCTGCAGCTGTCCAGCAGGCAGCCTACACTCTATCAAAGCCTAACTGCTTTCAGCTCTCCGGATGTGCTGCATTATTTCATCCTTCACACGTCTTCTGCCTGCAATATCTTTCACCCCTTAGTTGCTTTGCAAACAACCAGTCCTCCTTTAAGATACATGTGTCACTTCCTCTAGGACACCTTCCCTGGGACATCAGTCCACTTAGATGTCTCACTTATGAGCCCTATAGCCCTCAGTGTGCACCTTTACCACAGTACCCATCACAGGGATCACTGCTTCCTTCATCTAACACCAGTTCCATGTAGGTAGTAAGTCATCAATAAGTTACAACATGTGTTGTACGTTACATAAGCAAGAATAAATAAAGACAATAACTGGATCTTACATGGAAAGAATTGGGGCCACAAGATCCAGAGAAGCGATAAGGATTCCCAGCTCTGCAATGACAGCAGTCAGAAGTAAAGCCCAGGTAGGTTCCCCATTGGCTTTGCTGTGACCAAAAACCTGTACAGAGAAGGGAAGCATCAGACATAGGAGTTTGGGGAGTGCTTGAGTCAATGCTACAGTTGTAGATATCCAAAAGATAACAGTGTTATACCTATATACCTCTTAAACACCTTTACTCAACTCACATATATACTCATACTACAGATTTGGAGAGTCCTATACTAAAAAACCACATGTCTTCATATTATATGATCTAGTAATTTCTAAGCCTATAAAGACCACACTATTTCTCATAAGACCTGAGGAAAAAGGAAGAGGGCAAAAGAAAGGTTCACTCACCCTCAGAAAGGGTATGATGTTATCCTTCGCGATAGCCTGGAGCAGCCGTGGGGCCCCTGTGAGACTCTGAAGTCCAGCCCCGCATGTCGAGAAGAAGGAGCCAATAACGATGACCCATGGGGATGGCCACGATAAGATACCTACCACCAGATTCCCTTTCACAGCATCCCCAAACCTGAGAGAGAAATGAGAGTGGGGAAAGTTGACCTGGAAATAACTTGAGATTGTCTGGTGCAAGAGGCCTAGACTTTTGACATGCCTTCCTCACTAAACGTAATCATTTCTAGCTTCTGATTTAAAGTGAGAGAGGTGCGACTCTTCCCTTCACTTGAAAACTTAGATGCCATTGTAGAGGTACTATTTGGCCTAATTTTATTATTGTTGTGTCTCAGGGAACAGGGAGGCCTGAGGAGAGGGAGAGAGTGGGGGAACTGCCGGTCAGTGGAGCAGCCAGAACACAAAGAACATTTATCAATTAAGTTTGCTGTTTTATAAGGGCATGGTTGGTGGCACCATAGATCACCATAACAAACGTAATGAAAAAGTTTGAAATACTATGAGAATTAGCAAGAGACAGACACAAAGTGAACAAATGCTATTATGGAAAAATGGCGCTGATAGATTTTCTTCATACATGGTTACCATAAACCTTCAAATTGTAAAAAACTCAGTATTTGCAAAGTGCAATTAAGCAAAGTGCAATAAAATTAGGTATGCCTGTATTAGGGTTCCTGTTCTCAAAGAACTCAATCTAATAGGGGAGAGTTACAGGAAGCAGGTAACTGCAATATGGTAAGTGCAGTAACACACCATGTTCAATATAGTGGTCGAACCAAGGGAGGAGTGGTTTTCTCTGTTGGGGTGCATCTCTGGGAAAGCTTCATAGGAGAGGATGAATATAAGCCTGGCAGGTGGGAACAAGTCATTCCAAGCAAAGGAAACCACATAAATGTGTGGATGGATGGAGATCTGAAACAAGGGACATTTAACTTTACGTTATAAAACAGGGAATTTATGATGGAATGGCAGGAGATGAGGTTAGAAAAAGGTAGACAGGGCCAGATCAAGGTGATAGGTTTTTAGGGGTGTTGACGGGCTCTGAAGTAATCTGTATGATCAAATTTTGTGTTTTAGAAAAATTATTCTGGTGGCAGCATGGAAGAAGGATTATTAGAAGGCAGTAAAACTGAAAGGGTGATTATTAAAAAAAAAATCCTGAAGCCCTGTACAAAGTGATGAGAAGAATAGTGGGGGCCAGATCAAGGTGATAGGTTTTTAGGGGTGTTGACGGGCTCTGAAGTAATCTGTATGATCAAATTTTGTGTTTTAGAAAAATTATTCTGGTGGCAGCATGGAAGAAGGATTATTAGAAGGCAGTAAAACTGAAAGGGTGATTATTAAAAAAAAATCCTGAAGCCCTGTACAAAGTGATGAGAATAAAGAATAGTGGGAAAAATGAGATCTATTAAGGTGAAAGGTGGAATTTACAGGGCTTAGAAACCAACTGGATGAGGGAATTGATGGAAAAAAGTCTAGGATGACACCTAGGTTTCTGTGAAAGGGGTGAATGGTGAGGATATTAACTCCCCAAGACAGGGAAATGGGAAGAGATATAGCAGGTTTCAGGGAAACATTTTCTAGGAATTTCTTGCAAAAACGTATTTTATACTCATAGTGAGAGGAAAGGAAAAACACATAACATTCTTCATGAAGAAAATGAAGAAAGCAAGTTTCAAGCTTTTATTTGGAATAACAAACAGACATACTTATGTCTCATAGAGGAGATGCTAGAGACACCTGAAAGTTTTTTTTAATTTGCCTGCCTTTATTTTTGGTCCTGTTTTCCAACAGCTCTTTAAAAAACATTTTTCCCCTATTGATTTTAGAGAAAAAGGGGAGAAGGAGAGAGGGATAGAAACATCAATGATGAGAGAGAATCATTGATGGGCTGCCTCCTGCACACCCCCTAATGGGGGTCAAGCCCGAAACCTGGGCATGTGCCCTGACTGGGAATCGAACCATGACCTCCTGGTTCATAGATCCATGCTCAATTACTGAGCAACACTGGCTGGACCCAACAGCTCTTAATGTACAGGAAAGTCAAACTTCAAATTTACTACTTCATTGAAGAGCTATAATCATTGCATCTCACATTTATATCAACATTGACCCTTATTATTCACTAACCTTTTTGTGAATATATGTACATATATTTCCTAACTGTTAGCCATAATAGATACCTCAGATTGGGTTTTGAGTTTTGAGTCTTGGGGCTATATGGGATGATCAGACAAAACAGAAGACAGACACATAATTATTACAAAGGAATCAACTACTTACTTGTCTCTGAGAACAATGCCTTCGATACATGCACCAAAAAGGACAACATTGCTTAAATCTATGATACTGAGAGTCAAGGAAAATGATGTTCACCCGCTAAGATGAGATAGAAAGTAGACAAGATGGGTAGATTATCTAGTGAGAAGTGATGTTATAAAAAGCAGATATCTTTATTACCAAGATAAAAACGCTGATCACTCTAACTCTAGTACCTCTGGATGTTCCTATGACTAAGAAAGACTGGATCCATGAAAAGGATACAGACAAAGGAGGTGGTCAGGATGGCGAGGATAGTGCCAATGGGAATAGACTTTTGAGCATCTTTTAGATCTCCAGATCTGTTTGATCCAGCCATGATACCTTCAGAGAAAGAAAAAAGAGTAAGTTAACTTACTGAGTTCCTAGACACTTTGATAGTCATACAGGTACTAGAAACAAAGCAAGGAGCCCTGAGAATATATTTCTATCTCCTGAGAAAAAAATCACTCCTTGTATCTGATAGCTTCTAAAATAGAAAACAGCCCAGATGCTTACCTGTGACAGAGGGAAAGAAGATCCCCACCAGAAGAGTAAAGGAGGTGGTAATGTCAACGAGGACATACTCATGGTTTAAGTTGCCTAAGACATCAGCAGATTTGGCAGAGGGCTTTTCAATGATCTCACCCTTTAGTAGATAATTACTCCAAAGATTCTCTACAGTGGGGAAAAAAGAGCAGCAGTTAGGAAAGAAGATAATTACATAATTTTCTATGTAGTTTTTAAAGGTATGCTTGCTTCTACATGAGCATATATATATACACACACATACACACACTCACACACACACACACACACACACACGCATACTATACAATAAAGCACACATAAAAAACTAATGCCCTTTCTCATCTGGTTCAAATATAATTTGACAAAATACTTTGGTACATACAAGTCCAGTTAAGTTTACTAATACAAATTAGTAAAACTTAAGCAGACTAAAGCTAAATGCCCTGCAAAGCCTTTTTTTTAATTGGTTATCGATGCTGTTTCTTAGGTAAACTTACTTATATGCAAAGGAATCTGTGGACCAAACATTTAAAATAGAAGTCACTTAAGGAAAGAATTTCAGAAATTTAGCTGAGTTAGGAAAACACACATGTGGATGTGGTGACATTAGAATAGCTACATTCTAGCTGTTATGGCAGGAGAATATTAGCAAGTTTACAGTAACACAAAGGATATTTTATTATCTTATTCTAGGTTAAAAAGTGATTTGCTCAGCTCTGTTCTCAAAAGGTGGTAATTTTTCGCAGACAACACTGCAAGGGAGCCCTGAGAAAGAGTAAATCCACTAATATAAAAGCAGAGAGGGGTTGAATAAGGGCTGAATGTTGAGCTTAAAGAGGGGAGTGACATTGACAGTGAGTCTTCATGGACTATAGAAGAGCCTAAGAAGGCAAAGTCCATTTTCCGCAGAGAAAGAGGAAAAACGTGTCCAAGAACCTCCCAACCTACCTTTAATGACACCACTAGCCAATCCAGGAATGCCCTGGATTGACGTGACATTATTGTGAATAAAGTATTCGTCACAGGTGGCATTGAAAAACTGACTTGAGTTGCAGAAGAAGCCCCATAACTTTGACGGTACTGTCATGTTGTTCACCTCCTTGGTCTTAGAGCAAGTGTCGAAGTGTCTTGATGAAAGGGTGCGGTTACCCAGCATGCAGACCCTAAGTAAAAACAACCAGGGAGAAAATGAAGCAAAGGAAGAATTTTAAAAAAGAAAATAGCTTAGAAATGGGTTAGTAAATAATAAATAGGTTGGTAAAAGGAAAATGTCATCTCTGAGAGCTACACTGTCATGGATGGGAAAGAGAATATTTATTGACTCGCTCTGTAAATGGTGACGTACATCTTATGCCAATTTAATCCTTATAGCAATCTCACACAATATGCATTATTTCGATTTTGTGGATGCAGGAACTGAAGTCTGGGGAGATAAAGTAGTCTGCATGAGGTAACACAGATGGTAGGTGGTAGTGACAGAATTAAAATAGAAAGACTGTCTGAATACACTGTGCTGACTCACCTTCCACAATCTCTAGGATATTAACCAACTGCTAGGTCTAATAGAATCTTAGGGTCCTTTTGTTTAAAAAATAATTTCCCCTAATTTTATTTTTGGCCTAGAAAAGCCTTATGTTCATAAAAACCCCCTTGAGAATGTTTTGCTAAAGGTCAAACCTCTGGCTACTATTTGGAGGAAGACAGCTTGGCTAGAATGAAAAAGCACATCCCTCTGTGGCCTAAGAGAAAACTGTTTGTGAACATAAGCCTGGACCCAGTGGGAGTGAGGGTATTTAAGGATAACACAATTATTCATTGCTGATTTTATTTTATTTTCTCTAACCCAGAGATATAAATACAAACAAAGGAATAATATGCCCACAGTTAAAATACCTTTCAAAAAGGAGGAACAAAGCAACTTAAAAAAACAACAACACATTTTTATTGATTTTAGAGGGGAAGTGAGAGGGAGAGATAGAAACATCAATGATGAGAGAGAATCATCAATCAGCTGCCTCCTGCATGCCCCCTACTGGGGATTGAGTAACATGGGCATGTGCCCTGACCTGCAATCGAACCATGACCTCCTGGTTCATAGGTCGACGCTCAACCACTGAGCCACCACCACCGGGTGGAACAAAGCAACTTTTAAAATCTGCAAAATAGCCGCATGCATACAATGAATCATGTACCCATTACTCAGCTTCAACAACTGTCAAAATTTCCCAGTCATGTTTCATCCATTCCTCTAGGTTTTTTGTCTTGTTTTGCTGGAATATTTTAAAGAAAATACCACAGTCCTTCCAGTGTTACTCAGTGGTTGAGCATAGGCCTATGAACCAGGAGGTCATGGTTCGATTCCCAGTCAGGGCACATGCCCATGTTACTCAATACCCAGTAGGGGGCATGCAGGAGGCAGTGATTGATGATTCTCTCTCATCGTTGATGTTTCTATCTCTCCCTCTCCCTTCCTCTCTGAAATCAATAAAAACATATTAAAAAAAGACTGTCATTAAAAAAAAAATACCACACATCATGATTTTTTATCCACCAAAAAAGAGGAGAAGCATCAAAGGAAAACTAGAGGCAAAATGGAATTTCCCAAGTTAAGATATAGCCAGAATGTAGCCTTAGTATTTTTATGACTCTAAAATTGATCTTTCGCTGCTCTGTAGTCAGGTGAGCAGATTTAAAAAGTATGATGGAACCTATTGTGGACATCAGTTAGCTTAGAGGAAATACTGGGCTGGAAGAAAATCACAGGGTTCATGTTCTGGCTCTGCTATTAATTAACTTTGGGGCAAGTTATTTAATTTAATCTCTATGAACCCAAGTTTTCATCCTGAAAAATCTACTTTTATGTAATCAGGTTAAATCAACATAGGACTGATGAATTTAATCCCCAGATAACTTTTCAAAGACAATCTCTGTAACAAGATTTCAAATAACACTCAGTGCTGGTTAGTCCCTATGCCACTAGTCAAATAAAAAACTGGTGAGCCTGTGAGTCCCATATTTGTATAAATCCATTACTGCTTCAAAAAATATACTTTAAGCCCTAGCTGGTTTGGCTCAGTGGATAGAGCATCAGCCTGCAGACTGAAGGGTCCCGGGTTCGATTCCAGTCAAGGGCACATGCCTGGGTTGCAGGCTCGATCCCCAGTTGGGGGCATGCAGGAGGCAGCCTATCAATGATTCTCTCTCATCACTGATGTTTCTCTCTCTCTCCCTCTCACTTCCTCTCTGAAATCAATAAAAATATATATTAAAAAAAATATACACACACACACATACATATATAGTTTAAGGTACCTGAACTACTTATGGTGTATAATATAATTAATACCCATAGATATAAATACAAATAATGACATTTATTTCTCTTTATTTTATGACTAGAAAGTCCATTATGGCACTAACAGAATTAAAAATTTAATGAATTACAAATATTTAGGTAAGAGTTTAGGTTTCCTTTGACTCTTTATTTTTCATTAATAAAAGGAATCCAACATTTTGATACTTTATAAAGGTTGCTGGCAATAACTATACTGTTTGAAAAGCCCTTCATGAATGGTTCAAATATGCACAACCATTATTACAGCGTTTTGAAAAAACCTAATTATCTACTAGTATAGCCAAATGATGGTTACGGCTGCCAGTTCTATGCTTGGGACATAGGGAAGAGTATCAACATGAACAAACTAGGCAGTTCGCTGGGAGGCTTCCTGCCTAGATGCTAACCGGGCTTATCCCAAAGGGAAATTTCAGAGAGACTGTAAAATTGTGACTTGAAATGATCACATCACTAGATACTGTCAATGACTACCCAACAATCATGGTTAATCGGAGAGATAGAAACGTACGGGAAGTGTGGAGGGGCAAAAGACGACTTGATGGCTCCCGCGTAGATGGCCAAGATGGACACAATGACACAGGCCAAAAAAAGTGAGGCGAACTTGTTTACGTAGCGCACGCCGATGAAGACCACCAATACCATGAGCACTAAGAAGGCTGTGCCATAGACACGCATGTTATTTAGCATGGCTGCTGATTCCTTGAGTACATCATCGCTACGGAAGATGGCAGCCCGGGGGACAATGTATACCTGTTAAGCAATAATGGTAAAAAAATTAGGTAATTTCAAAGTAGGCAAGTAAAAGGATGTTGCAGATTGATTTGATTTCACAAAGGAAAGCATAGCTGAGACAGACAATGGCTGGATACTTAGCCAAATTTCTATTTGGATCTCGAACACCTACAGAAATGGGATATCACTGATTTTTTTAAGTCTACATGCTATTCTGAATACCTATATTTCCAAATGGAAAAAAAGTAATACATTAATAACATATTCAAAGGGTTATATAAAATAATTATAATGATTACCTTGAGGACTACTTCTGCTATCATTAATTTAAATAGTAAAAAATATATCCCAGTAAATAAAGAAATGAAACACATTTTATTTCATTGGGATAAAGATATTTTAAAAAACACAACTTTATTTTACTTTTTCCCCATTGGCACAAATCTTCCTTGGAGACTAACTTCTTGGTTGAGGTGATGGGGTGGGGGTGACTGGGTAGAGGGGAAGGAGTAGGCAGACAAAAGATGCCCTCAACATTTTTGCTCATATCCACACTTGGAGGCCAAGTGTGAAGTGCAATACAGCAAGGCGCAATAAAGCAAAGTGAAATAAAATGAGGTTAGCTGATTACAATCGATCACTTATAGCTGATCTCTCAGAAGCCTTGACATCAAAGAACGTAAATCCAAATCTGTATTATCTATACTCACCAGAAAAATTTCAATGGCACCAAGGATATACATGGCTGCTGCAAATGTGGTTCCAAGATAGAAGCAGAGGCCAACAGCTCCACCAAACTCTGGGCCCAGTGCCCGGGAAATCATGAAGTATGAGCCCCCAGCTAACACACAAAGAACAAGGTGATCAAGATAAAGAAAGTACATTAGTAAGAGGTATGTGAACAATCATAAGTAAGAATAATAAAAATATGCATGAAGGATAAATATTTGAGGCTTTTGAAAATGCTGAATGTGATAAAAAGTAGATTTGCTAGTGGGGAGTAAAATATGAAATCTTTATGGTAGGATATACTGCACATCTAATGCTCCATGGCAGTGGTCGGCAAACCGCGGCTCGCGAGCCACATGCAGCTCTTTGGCCCCTTGAGTGTGGCTCTTCCACAAAATACCACGTGCGGGTGCGCACGTACAGTGCGATTGAAACTTCGTGGCCCATGCGCAGAAGTCGGTTTTTGGCCTGGGCGAGTCTATTTTGAAGAAGTGGCGTTAGAAGAAGTGGGGGGTGTGGGTTGGTCGGGCAATGGGAGACACGGCGCAGGTGGGCCACAGGATACGCAGCGCGGGGGAGGCGCGCGTGATTCATGCATGAGTTGAGTGAGCCAATCAGTCAGCAGTCTCATTGTGCAGTGGTTAGTGCTACGCATCCGCATCAATCTGAGGGGTCGACCTCAGCGAACGTACCTCAATCAGAGTGAGGACATTTTTAGTAAAGGCCAGCTTAGGAGTACCCTAATTAAGTTAATAACAATGTACCTACCTATATAGTTTAAGTTTAAAAAATTTGGCTCTCAAAAGAAATTTCAATCGTTGTACTGTTGATATTTGGCTCTGTTGACTAATGAGTTTGCCGACCACTGCTCCATAGGAAGCAGAACAATTTGTAAGTATTAGAAAAATATGAATATTTACTGCAGGCATGAGATAGCCCAATAAAATATATTCTAACTAAAGGAAGCTAAGGATGCAACAAAAATGAAAAATTCTAGACTAGAACATAAATAAACTTTTAAAGAAGATATCCTAAACTCAAATAGTATTAGTGTCCATGGCCAACAGATTAAAATAGGACTCTATTCCTCGGAAGTTTACACTTCTGGCCTTCACATCATAAACACACAGTAACCACTGACAATCCCTGACGTCTGCGCTTAGCCTACTGACCTGGCACCACTCCATTAGTTGCAATGGCACTCATAGAGATAGCAGTCAATATTGTCTGTAAAGAAATAGAAGGGAGAAGATTGTTACTGTATAAAAGAGAACCTTCTGTACTATTTCCCATCTGTGGACCTCAGAGAACTTACCTCTACCTACTTTTATGAAGGGAGTTACCTGTCATACCCAATGGCATGGAAATGAGATGATGTGGCTCAACTCATTATACAAGTCACACTATTACCTGGAATATTCTGTTAAAACTAGAGGCCCGATGCACGAAATCTGTGCATGGGTAGAGTCCCTAGGCCTGGCCGGTGATCAGGGCTGACTGGGGCCTTCTGGCTGCCAGCTGGGGCCTTCCTTCATTCCGCACTGCCCCCTGGTGGTCAGTGCACATTGTAGCAAGCGATCGAACTCCCAGTCTCCCGGTCGAACTCCCGAGGGGACACTTTGCATATTAGCCTTTTATACATATAGATGCCCCTACATTGTAATCAGTAGGTTAGCTGCTATTGAGAACCGCTGATCTCCCCCTGGATCTCCTAAACAAGTTGGAAAACAAATTAGAAACTGAGTAAAGGCTGGCTACAATAACAAGAACAATATTCAGTAAGGAAGGGAACTACTGAAGACTTCTGAGCTCATAGGCACTGTATTTTAAAATTTTTAATATGTTTTTATTGATTTCAGAGAGAGGAAGGGAGAGGGAGAGAGAGAGAAACATTGATGAGAATCATTGATTGGCTGCCTCCTGCATGCCCCCTACTGGGGATCAAGCCCACAACCCAGGCATGTGCCCTGACCTGGAATCTAACCATGACCTTCTGGTTCATGGGTAGATGCTCAACCACTGAGCTACCCTGGCCTGGCAAGGACTATATTTTAAAAACATTACCTGGTAGCAGAGTATAGCATGGACTGTAGATAGGGAGTGGATGGAGGCAGTGTGACCTGTTAGTAGGCTATTACAGTAATTCTGTGAGAGCAAAGGACTGCAGTGGTAGAAGTGGAAATATAAAGGAAGGGTTGAATGTAAGAGATTTCAGAGGAAGATATGATTAGTCTGGGTAGCTAACTGGGTGTGAGAGGCAATCAGGGAACCAAATATGGCACTGAAGTTTCAAGACTAAGAAACTGAAAAAAAAAATGATGGTGCCATTAATTTTAACTTGTTAATGATACAGATTATGACTACTTGCCCTGCTCTGTATAGCACTCTGAGCATGAAGCACATGGAGGGTATAATGGTGATAGTAATAAAAGAGGTCAGTTGCTAGTTAAATAATAAAATATTTGTTTTTTACCCTCACCAGAGGATATATTTATTTATTTGAGAGAGAGGAAGGAAGACAGAGAAAGATAAAGAGAGAGATAGAGAAACATTGATGTGAGAGAAATATTTGATCATTTGCTTCCTAGTACACACCCAACTGGGGATTGAACCTGCACCCTAGGTATGTGCCCTGACCGAATCGAACCCACAACCTTTTAGTATACAAGACGATGCTCCAACCGAGCTACCTGGCCAGGGCAATAAAATAATAATTTTTTAAAATATATTTTTGTATTGATTTCAAAGAGGAAGGGAAAGGGACAGATAGAAACATCAATGATGAGAGAGAATCATTAATGGTCTGCCTCCTGTATGCCCCTCACTGGGGATCGAGCCTGCAATCCGGGAATGTGCCCTAACCAGGAATTGAACTGTGATCTCCTGGTTCATAGGTCAACACTCAACCACTGAGCCACACTGGTCAGGCAATAAAACAATAATTAAAAAATAATCTATCAACTTATAATAAAATTGATAGATGTGGCTGGGAAACATAGATAAAAGGAGTTTAGATTAAAGGAAGATTAAAATGTTCTCAGTATGGTCCTGAGACACATATGTGGTTTTCAGGTTCGATCCCCAGTCAGGGAGCGTCACGGGAAGCAACCAATTGATGTTTCTCACTCACACTGATATTACTCTCTTTCTCTCTCCCTCCCTCCTTCTAAAAAAAAAAAAAAATTAAAAAAAATCAATAAAAAGCATATCCTTGGGTGAGGGGAAAAAAATGTTCTCAGCATGGTGGAGAGGAGACCTGGAAAAAACAATTGAATTTCTGGGGAAGAGAAAATGAATGAGACTTCAAAACAAAACAAACACTCGTCACCCCAAAACAACAATCAGTTTTGTTTCTCACCACTCTACTGGAGTAGTACACCCCATTTTCTAACACATTTTCTGTAACAACATTGGTGCTATCAAGCTCAAATGGTTTGTATTCTGAATCCTTTGTAGGCTGTATCTTCTACTTCCTGTAGAAGACTTCCATTATAATTTCTAGTACATTTCGTTATAGATATAAACAGTGAGTAACTGACATTAAATAACTGAAAATCCTTTTGATTTTCATATCAAAATAATCTCTCTTGTTGAAATGAGTCTTTCCCTAGTATTCTCTGTTTTATTCCCAAAGAGGTCAAGTGCATATACTCTTGAGCAGTCGCAAGGTTCCAGGTGGTCTCCAGGAGCCACCTCTGGACTTACACAGCAGCAGCAAATAAGGACAATTGCAAAGGCCTGAAGAACTCCAGCTGTGCCCACCACCCATGTAAGGCGTAGAAACAGGATCACTCCAAAAATATTTTGTAGACATGGGAGGTAGACACCCATGAAGGTACCCATTTGGGGGGTCTGAAAAGAAAGATGTTGACAAAAGAAAAAATTACAAAGTCATTTAGAAAAGACGACTTCATCTTTTTACTTTTATATGAAAACTAGTTCCCTAAACTACCACATTCATCTCAAAGCAGAAATAGTAAGTTTAATAAATACCCTGAAAGAGGCACATACAAAATCTCCAACTTCAAATGTCTATACCATACCTTTTATTATTCCTCGAGCTATACATTTTTATCTTTCAAAGATCCCCACATGTGTTTACATAGGCATCTGACCACAAATAAACTTTAAGTGCACCCCAACAAATTAAAAAAGTTCTGGCCCTAACTGGTTTGGCTCAGTGGATAGAGCGTCGGCCTGCGGACTGAAGGGTCCCAGGTTCGATTCCGGTCAGGGGCATATACCTTGGTTGTGGACACATCCTCAGTAGGGAGTGTGCAGGAGGCAGCTGAATTGATATTTCTCTCTTATCAATGTTTCTAACTCTCTATCCCTCTTCCTTTCTCTCTGTAAAAAATCAATAAAATATATTAAAAAAATAAAAAATAAAAAAGTTCTGTAGTTCAAAGCTGTTAACTTTCTCTTTTCATTTAAAAATGGACTAATGACTTGATCTTCAAAATTTGGTATAAATCCTTCATTGTAAGGTAAAATAAAGATCTAAGTGTCCTTTAACCCTTGAACAACCAAAAAACTAACTTGTAATATTATTCTGTATATATTTTATCATTTTGATAAAAAAGACTGGTATTTGGTCTTCGTGGCTCAGTCCTCACATTAGTTAGGGCCCTGCTCAAATATCATCTTAGCCTCTCTAAAATAGCAATGCCCTCTGCTCTGGCTCCCTTGCTGGCCAACAGCCTCGATCTCTTTATCCTGCTTGTATTTTCCTTAGACCATGTATCATCATAGTTAAAACATCTTAAGGACTGTGACAATGAGATATTGTGAGTTTTTTTTGTGCTATGAACCTAGTTCCCGGGACAGTGTTGGCAAATATCAGGCATTCAATAAATAGCTATTCTAGAGCAGAAACTGATGCCTTGGCTATTCATCCTTTCGTATATATGAGGTGCTTTTTATTTATCCTTGTTTTCCAAGGCCTCACCTTGGTGGGCTTCTTTTTCCCTTCAGTGATGTTCTCTGCCTCTTCATGTTCCTTTGCTCCTTGAGTCAGATTAGTGTAATTAGCCATGCGGTTGAGGAGAGAAGACACCTTTGGTCTGGTGTCCATTTCTTCCTATAAAACCAGAAGTATGGAAGAAATGAGTGATGAAGAACACACTGGAAATAAGCAACAAAAGGACTGCTCTACCAGAAAATTGCAAAGTGAGAAAATATTTCACAGGTAAATATTAAAAGGTGATTTATCAATGAGATTTTATTTCCCCCAATACTAAAATATCACACTTAATCAGGCCTACATAAATCCTTATAAAATTCTTAAATGAAAACCTTTTGAGTCTTTCTAATAGCTTAACTTTGCAGTAAAAACAAAATCATGCTGGCCCCTACAGACAGTGTAACCTTGTAAAAAACATTGATAATAAGATCTTTAACCAGAATACTCTCTTTCTTTAGGCTACTAGCATTATATTAACTTATGGCTATTATATATAGCACCAAGAATAGGCAGGTCAATAGAAAACTTTTGTGAGTGAACTAAATATTCACCTCAGACCTTTTCTTGAAGAAGCTGAGAGAAAATATCATTTAAAACACAGGCACACTGAGAAGTGTTTAAAGCCAAACAAAGGCAGTGAGTGGACAGAAATGCAGGAATAAAATAGGTTCCTTTCAATACCCCAACTGCAAAGTCCATGCTCTTAGATAAGACACATGGGTCTTCTGACTCTAGCAGCCTGCTTCCTACACTGGTTTTGGTTAGTAGTTTGAAGGTAAATGATAGTCTCCCCAAATGCAGAGCTGAAAAATACATTATTTTATACTTAGAAGATAATTCCAATGTAAACATTTAAACCCCAGCTGAATTTGACAGCAACTTTCTCTATATTCCTGTGATGTCAACATTCCTTTTCTATTTCATAGGAATTTGATTTAATTAATGGCTACCCATTAATTAGCAATCATTAGATTATAGATTAAATCAACCACAGTGACAAGCTGTAAGTATTGTATTTTAACAATTAGCTATTAAGTTATCCAGCCTGTGCTGTTTTAAAACTGAATGGGGTAGAAAACAGCTATCTTGAAATCTCAGTTCCTAAAATCTGTCCTAGTTTTCTCCCAAATATTACCTCAAAGAGTGCCAAGTTTTTATCAAAATATTCATCTCCTTCTTCATAATTGGAATTATTGAGATAAGCATTTCGAGCTTTCTTACGGCCATCATCTGGGGGAAAAAGTAAACCAAGTTAGTTTCTCATTGGTATTAGCAGGATATACCAGTGGACAGGCAATCAAAGATGCTGTTTTCATTGTGAGTATATGGAAGTAACAGGAGACAAAATAAATAAAACAAAACAAAACCCAGAAAAGACATTCCAAGAAGCAGTAAGTTCAATAATATAGGTTCTGAGATAGATTATGACTGCGGAGGGGAAGGACAACTTCAGGTAAGATCACTGGTGTGCTGGTAAGCAGGCTCTCCAGAATTTAAAAACAAAAATTACTGACTTCTAATATTTGACAATTTCTTTGGTGGAAACACTCACATGCCAATTTTCAACTACTCATGTGAAGTCATTGAACATGGTTTTGGGAGAAGATGCATGCAAACTGACTCCCATGAGCTGATATGAGCTGGCTGTAGCATGCCCTTGGCATAGGATGGTCAGGAAAAGCCTGCATTTCAGGCGCACAGAATACCAATTTTAAAAAATCCTAAAGCAGCCCTAGCCAGTTTTGCTCAGTGGGTAGAGTGTCAGCCTGTGGACTGAAGGGTCCCAGGTTCGATTCCGGTGAAGGGCACATGCCCGGGTTGCGGGCTCGAGCCCCAGTAGGGGGCGTGCAGGAGGCAGCGGATCAATGATTCTCTTTCATCATTTATGTTTCTATCTCTCCCTCTCACTTCCTCTCTGAAATCAATAAAAATATATTTTTTTTAAATCCTAAAGCAGAAACAATCTTAATGGATTCATAAAACAGAACAGGTAACATGGCTCAAGTAGACAGGAATGGAGAGAATAGTTAGAAAGATAGGAAGAAGCCAGACTATGTAGTTAGCAAAGAATAGTTCTCCCAAATCTATTTATTGCATAGTCTGTCCTTTTCCCATTGAACTATTCTAGATAATAACAACATGATGGATGGGGGTTAGGACCAGGGAGAGAGTGATATGGGAGTGTGCTGTTATTTCCTTTATTTATGGGACAGGAGTAATTTAAGTAGATGTTGGTTTTTGTTTGGTTTTTGTAAGAAAAGATTTAAAAAGAAGTAGAAAAAAGTGGGGAAAACGGAAATAATAATTTAGGATAACAGAACGGTTCATATATATCAATAGTACCAATAATTATAACAATGCAAATAGACTAAATTCACTAGTTAAAACAAAGATTGACAGATTGGATAAAACAAAATCCAGGCATATATGGTTTACAAGAGACATAATACAAGGTTATGCAAGGATTGAAAGTAATGAAAAGAGATATATCAAGCAAATACTAACCAAATGAAACCTAATATAATTTTATTATTATCAGATAAATTTTTCTTTAAGAGAAAAACTTTAGTAGGGGTGAGAAGGTAGCCACATAACAAAAGGCTTAATTCACCAAGAAAATATAACAATTTTGAGCATACATCTATTGTTGCTGCTTTTTATTTTTAAATATATTTTTATTGATTTCAGAGAGAAAGGAAGAGGGAGAGAGAGATACAAACATTAATGATGAGAGAGAATCATTGATTGGCTGCCTCCTGCACGCCCCCCACTGGGGATCGAGCCTGTAACATGGGCATGTGCCCTTGACCGGAATGGAACCCAGGACCCACAGGCCGATGCTCTATCCACTAATCCAAACTGGCTAGGGCATGTTGTTGCTTTTTATTTTTTATTTATTTATTTATTTATTTATTTTTTAAAATATATTTTATTGATTTTTTTACAGAGAGGAAGGGAGAGGGATAGAGAGTTAGAAACATCGATGA
>NW_005371823.1:223001-234498 GCF_000412655.1 Myotis brandtii | reverse complement strand
GCCTGTGGACTGAAGGGTCCCAGGTTCGATTCCAGTCAAGGGCATGTACCTTGGTTGCGGGCACATCCCCAGTTAGGGGGTGTGCAGGAGGCAGCTGATCGATGTTTCTCTCTCATCGATGTTTCTAACTCTCTATCCCTCTCCCTTCCTCTCTGTAAAAAAATCAATAAAATTACTTTAAAAAAAGAAACATCGATCAGCTGCCTCCTGCACACCCCCTACTGGGGATGTGCCCGCAAGCTAAGTACATGCCCTTGACCGGAATCGAACCTGGGACCCTTCAGTCCGCAGGCCGACGCTCTATCCACTGAGCCAAACCGGTTAGGGCTGTTGTTGCTTTTTAAACATAAAACAAACTTGTCTTAGTAATTTTATTTTTTATTTATTTTTTGTTAATCCTCACACGAGGATACTTTTTCCATTGATTTTTAGAGAGACTGGAAGGGAGAGGGAGAGACAGAGGGAGAGAAACATCTATGTGAGAGAGACACATCTATTAGTTGCCTCCTGCATGAGCCCTGACCAGGGCCAGAGATGGAGCCTGCAACTGAGGTGGGTGCCCTTGATCAGAATTGAACCCGCAACCCTTCAGTCCACGGGTTGATGCTCTATCCACTGAGCCAAACTGACTAGGGCATCTCTTGTTTATAGTTATCTCTTTCCGTGTAACAAATTACTCCCAAACTTAGTGGCTTAAACAACACAACTTATCTCAGTACGTATGAGCTAGAAATATGGGGATGGCTTAGCTGGGCCCTCAGCTTCAATAAGGCACCAATCAAGGGTCTGCCAGGACTGTGGTCTCATTTGAAGGCCTTGGGAAGATCCACTTCCAACCTAACTCACATCGTTGCTGGCAAGACTGAGTTCTTTTCAGGCTTTTTGGTCAAAAGCCTCTTTCCGTTCCTTGCCATGTGGGCCTTTCCAAAGGACAGCTTACAACATGGCAGCTAGATTCCCTCAAAGCAAGCCACCAAAGAGAGCGCAAGACTGATGTCCCAGCCTTTTTGTAATCTCATTACAAAAGTAACATTGCTTTTGCCATATTCTATAATTAGAAGGAGTCATTAAGTCCAGTCTTCACTCCAAGTGCAAAGGATTATACAAGGGCATGAATACCAGGAAGAAAGGAGCATTGGATACCAATAAAAAAGCTGCCTACTCCATCCATCCATCCACCCACCCACCCACTCATCCATGCCTCAAATATTTGAGGCAAAAATGGATTGAACTATAGCAAGAAATTGACAAATCTACCATCACACATGGAGATTTTTAATATATTTCTCTCAATAACAGATAAAGCAAACAAAATAAGCAAAGGTAAAGAGATCTGAATAATAGAGTTCATCTAATGGACATTAGGAGTTCTACAACCAAAATTAGAGAATATAAATTTTATTAAACATACATGAAAATTTATTACAAGCTTTGTACTAGATCTTAAAGACTGCATAAATTTCAAACAGGTATAATATAGTCCATGATCTTGATCAATAAAAACAATTCAATAAAAATTTAATTATAAAAGTATACATTTTAAAATCTTTGCAAGTTTAGAAATAAAAAAATACTGCTAAACAATTCAAGGGTCAAAGATTAAAATACTTAAAAACTGAGTGACAATGAAAACACTACCTATTAAAACCTGTAGGATCCAGCAAAAGTAGTAAGAACAAAAATTATATGAGCTAAGACCCTATTTCAGGAAGCTAGAAAGACAGCAGAATAAATCCTAAGACAATAGAAAGAAAAAGATAATGATAACTATACTAGCTGTCTTTGGGTTTTCTGCTTTAGGCAGATCTCTTGTACACAGAAAATAGTTGTATTTTAAAAAATCTGACAATCTGTCTTTTTAATAATTGTCAAGTTTAGTCCATCAACTTCAGAGACTGATATATTTGGACTGGATTCTACCGTGTTTTTATTTCTATTTGTCCTTCTTTCCCTATGATTCATTCTCATTTTCTTTCTCTGCATTTTTTGCTTTGTTTTTCCTTAATCCATTTTTTCCTCTATTCTATCTTGGAGTTTTCACACTCTATTTCTATTCTTTTCATAATTACTCTTGAAATCTTACCACATATTTTACTTTAAAAAACTGTTAAGTAAATTAAACAATGGCTTGTCATCTTCCCAAACAACAAAGACTTTCAAATGCTTCAGTTCAAACTCTCTCCTCTGGACTCACATAATATTATTGTCCAATATTTCCAGTAGTCTATTTTTTTTTACTCAACAAATAAGACACTAACATCATTTCATAGAGAAAATATTGACTTGGGTCAAGGGCCATGTTCACCATTTCATTTGTTCAATATTCTTTGTTGCATTTCAGATCACCAGTCCTCTGGGATCTTTAGAATTCCTTTAGAGGAGGGTTCCTCAAACTCAGCACCATGAAATTTTGAACCAAATAATTATTTGTCGTGGGGGAACTGTCCAATGCAGTGTAGGGTGTTTAAGAGCATCCCTGGCCTCTACTAAGTAGATGTTAAAAGTTACATAATCTCAGTAGCAAAAATAAAATGTCTCTAAATATTTCCAAATATCACTTAGTAGGCAAAATTATCCCTAGTTGAAAACCACTAGTTTAAAGCAAGTCTGTGGTAAAAAATGTCCTCAGCTTTTATTTACCTATAATTGCCTGTATTCTGTCTTTCTTCCTGAGTGTCTTGCTAAGCATAATTCTAGGATAATTTTGTTAACACTTTAAAACATTATTTGTTATGTTTTGCTATTGAAAATACTTCTGTCATTCTGTTGTTCTTTGATAGTGTCTTTTCTCTGTGGCAGCTTTCAAGATCTTTCTTAGATGCTGTGCAGTTTTCATTAAGATATATCTAAGTGTGGTTTTCTTTTTGCTCATAAACACTCTTCAGTTGTTTCTAATCTACTGTTTATTTCTAATCTACTCTCCATTTGTTATATACCAATAGCTATCTATTTTCTCTTTAGAAGTTCCATTTGTTTTCCTTTCCTCTACAGTCTTTCATTCCTGAGTATGCTCATCTTCCTTATTGCATCCTTCATTGATTTGCCATTTAATAATTCTGTATCCAAGACTCAGGACTACTTCAACCCTCTTGAGGATTACAGGAGCAGGAGTCCCAGCTTCAGCATCCTATTTCCCTGCTGCTCAATAGGCTTACAATAACGTTGCTATAAAAATCTGGCCTCAGAACATTCCTGCCCATCCTGCTGCCTGCTGGTCCAAGCCACCTCCTAGCAGCTTTGGCTCCCCTTGCTACAGTCCTGGCACATCAACGTTTGGAGCCATTCTAGTCTCAAGTTTCAAGTATAACCAACTTGACTTTCAGACAATCTGGTCCTCACTGTTTCTGGCCGAACTCCTATTTGCTTGCTTGCTTAAATTTTTAGGGATGGAAGAATGTCCCTTTGTCTGCATTTATGAGACCCACGATGCCTCCAAGATTATCCCACCAAAGGTCTCCTTGTAGTGGTTGTAGAATGGGAGGGTCCCATAGAGCTCCTGGTCAATCAGGCAAGGAACAAAGCTCTTGTTAGAAGTGGTTAATTGAAAGGCATAAAATCAATCAAACATAAAATCAGGAGTGGTTATAATGAAAGGCACTGATCAATTCTTGGTAAGAAATGCTGCTTCAGATAGATGTACAGTCTTCAGAAGTCTGGGTAACTAGTGTGACCCCAGGAAATTTAAAATGGAATGAGAGTTCTAAAGTCTGAATAGCAAATAACCTTACTCTGCAAAAACAAAGAACCGAATCCATATGGGGAGGCTGTTTTAGGATTATCCACAATTCTAAGATTCCTCTGGAGCAGTGGTTCTCAACCTTCCTAATGCCGCGACCCTTTAATACAGTTCCTCATGTTGTGGTGACCCCCAACCATAAAATTATTTTCGTTGCTACTTCATAACTGTAATTTTGCTACTGTTATAAATCGTAATGTAAATATCTGATATGCAGGATGTATTTTCATTGTTTGCAACCCACAGGTCTGGAGGATACCTACTGAGACTGGCCTGTTATGCTTGAATTAAACAGCCCACAGAATCACTATTATGTGTCTTTTTTCTCATTTTACTAGTCAAATAATGCTGATATTACTGTGCAACTCACTGCTGGGTGTTTCTTTGTACAATTTAAATCAGCGGTCGCCAACCTTACGGACCTCACGGACCACTGATTGGCGACTGCTGCTCCAAAGGTTTCCTTAAACCAGTGGTTGCCAACCTTTCAGACCTCACAGGACCACTGGTTGGCGACCGCCGATTTAAATGAAAACTGATAGGAATGCCATTGGTTCTACCGAAGACTTCGGATTTCCATTTTTTATGGTATACATTTTTTTTTCAAATAGAATGTCCTGCTCTTTATAAAAAACTTTAGTTTTGTGGTGCTATTACTTCTATAATATTGCTTTTGTCAGTTACTACTTACATTATAGTTTGGCCTTAAAGTGAGTCTCAGATTCTTTCTTTATCTGCCTGATCTCGTTAAATAGCCTTTTGCTGGTCTGAGCTAGGCAGGAGAACAGTAAATGTACTTAATTTCCCTTGGCACAGGCTTGGGCTTGAATTATGTGACTATATGAACATGAAAGATTGTCTCAAATGTTATAAATTATGTTTTTGATTATTTTAAATTTTATTTTTCAATTCCAGTTTATAGTCAATATTGTTTTGTATTACTTTCAGGTGGACAGCATAGTGATTAGACAATCATATACTTTCAAAGTGTCCCCCTGATATTTCCAATACCCACCTGGTACCATACATAGTTATTACCATACTAGAGGCCTGCTGCATGAAATTAGTGCACGGGTAGGGTCCCGAGGACTGGCCGGCGATCAGGGCCAATCGGGGACTTCCTTCCCCTGGCTGCTGGCCGGGTCCTTCCTTTCCTGGCTGCCAGCTGCCAGCCGGGGCCTTCCTTTGTTCTGCGCCACCCCCTGGTGGTCAGCACACATCATAGCAAGCGATCGAACTCTTGGTTGGTCAAACTCCCCAGGGACAATTTGCAATTATATAGGATTATTGACTACTAGTGTCCCAGTGCACGAATTTGTGCACATTGAAAGGAAATTAATTAGAATATTTTAATATCACTATTCGCCCTTCCCCTATAATAGAAGTGTCAACCAAATTCATGACTGACAATGACAAATTGAAACACACGTGTGATTGGCTCCAGCGAGAGCTTTATATATATACAGTATAAACTTAGCTAAACTTTTTCCAGCCCAGTGCAACACCCCAACTTCTCTTTCAGGTAATTGTCAGCAACACAGCAGTATCAACATGAAGCAGATTATTATTGTAGATCATGCAGGGAGAACAAAGGGTAAAATATTTAACTGCAGCAATGTTTTCCTATATGCTGTGCAGTGAGAGAACCTGAAGTCATTTTCAAGTTCTACCATTCCTTAATTCTTTTCAGTTTTCTAAACTTTCTAAATCTCTGTTTTCCAGCTAATGAAAAGAGGATTCTACTGAGTCTCCTATCTACCTACTCCAGGACTTCTGTGAGAATCAAATGAGATAAGGCACATGAAAACGCTTCACAAACATTTGGTTAAACTGTGAAATGTTTGCACCTGGCCTTAAAGCAAGTTGTGTTCCTGGGCTGAAGAAACTCCAAGGAGGTTCATCACTAGGGAGAGGAAGCCGGGCATTGCTATGTGACATCATTACCTGGCGCCCACAGTGACCGTTTCCGGGCTAAGCTGGGCTGTGGACCACATTTTGTGCCATGGGGTCTTGGCAGCGTTGGCTGTGATTTGGTGGGGTGTCGCTCTGGGGTGGTAGCGGGGCCTGTGTCCCACTTGGGGGAAGCCGAGTGTTGGTTTGTCGATGCCAGGTCCACAGTGCGTTTCTTTTTAAATGGCCAGTACCCATCGTGGCAGCTCCTGCATTGAGCAGATGCCCCCTGGTGGTCAGTGCACATCATAGCTACCAGTTGGATGGACACAGCCTTTTTTTTCTTTTTAATATTTTCATTGATTTCAGAGAGGAAGAAAGAGGGAGAGAGAGATAGAATCATCAATGATGAGAGAGAATCATTGATTGGCTGCCTCCTGCACGCCCCCAACTGGGGATCAAGCCTGCAACCCGGGCATGAGCTCTTGACTTGACTGGAATCGAACCTGGGGCATTTCAGTCCACAGGTCGACGCTCTATCAACTGACCTAAACCAGGTAGGGCACTTAGCCTTTTATATATATATATAGATATATATTCCCTATGCTGTACTTTATATCCCCATGACTGTTTTGTAACTAGTTAATCCCTTCACCTTTTTCACCCAGCCCCCCCAACCACTCTTCCATCTGGCAACCCTCAGTTTATTCTATGTATCTATGAGTCTATTTCTGTTCTATTTGTTCATTTACTTTATTCTTTAGATTCCACAATAAGTGAAATCATATGGTATTTGTCTTTCTCTGATTTATTTCACTCAGCATAATATCCTCTAGGTCTATCCATGTTATCAAAAATGATTAGATTTTATTCTTTTTTGTGGCTGAGTAATATTCTATTGTAAATATATGTACCACAGCTTTTTTTATCCACTTAACTATTGATGGGCACTTGGGTTGCTTCCAACCTTGGCTATTTTAAATAATGTTGCAATGAACATAGGGGTACATATATCCTTTCGAATTAGGGGTTTGGATTTCTTCAAAATGTATACCCAGAAGTGGAATTGCTGGGTCACAGACAGTCCCATTTTTAATGTTTTGAGGACCCTCCATACCGTTTTCCATAGTGGTCGCACCAATTTGCAATCTCACCAATACTGCACGAGGATTGTCTTTTCTGCACATCCTCACCAACATTTGTTGTTTGTTCATTTATTCATGTTAGCCATTCTGACAGGTGTAAGGTGATATCTCACTGTGGTTTTAATTTGTATTTCTGATGCTTTAGTGACATTGAGCATCTTTTCATATCTATTGGCCATCTGTATGTCCTCTTTGGAGAAGTGTCTATTCAGGTCCTTTGCACATTTTTTAATGGATTGATTTTTGGGTGTTAAGTTGTATAAATTCTTTATAAATTCTGGATATGAACCCCTCATTATGTTTTTTATTTTAGTGTTTGTTTAAATCAGTAGCCAAATAAGAGGCACACAGTATGATTGCTTACTATCTCTCTTAAGCCTTTTTTTTAGCTTTCTCTCTCTCTTTTTTTTTTGCAATTTATTTGTTGAAGAAACTATGTCCTTTGTTTAGTAGTGTGTGATGTCTGAATTTTGGTGATGGCATCCATGTAATGATGTTTAACATTTTTGGGGGGTATTTCCTATAAATTAGTAGTTGGTAGAGGATTAACCACATTTAGTATTTTTAGGTGGAGAAAGGGAGAAAAACTCAGGTGGTATTTTGGTCTTCTATTAGGAGTACATGTTATCTGGTTGTCTTTCTTTTTGAGATACTAGCAACTATTGATGATTAATGCCTAAATCCATAAATTTATGAGGAGTTAAAAATGGTGATATTTTGAATATATTATTCTTTTATTTATTAGCTGAAATACTTTTTAAAAAATCCTTACCTGAGGACATACTTAGAGAGAGGAAGGAAGAGAGCGAGAGGGAGGGAAGGGGGGAGAGAGAGAGAGAGAGAGAGAGAGAAAGAGAGATCCATCAGTTGTCTTCCGTACCTGCCCCAACAGGGGACTGAACCCACAACCCAGGTATGTGCCCTGACTGTGAATCAAACCAGCAACCTTTCAGTGCACAGGATGATACTCAACCAACTGAGCCATTCTGGCCAGGCTGAAATAATTTTATAAAAAGACATTCCTTCTAATATCCTATTTGGTTATCCATTGGTATAAAGGCAAGGAAATACTTCACTTTTACCCTTTATTGACCAAATCTCAGAATAATGATTGGTTCACTAAGATATTCCACTGGAGATCAATAAGGTTTTTAAAGTATCATGATGCACTCATAAATTTAAATATTGGAATCATGTTTCAAATCAAATGTTTTTTCTGTATCTATTAAGATGAGATGATATTTCTCTAATCTGTTAACATACTGTTAATATATTGATTTTTAAAAAAAATATATTTTATTGATTTTTTTACGGTGAGGAAGGAAGAGAGATAGAGAGTTAGAAACATCGATGAGAGAGAAACATCGATCAGCTGCCTCCTGCACACCCTCTACTGAGGATGTGCCCGCAACCAAGGTACATGCCCTTGACCGGAATCGAACCTGGGACCCTTCTGTCCGCAGGCCGACGCTCTATCCACTGAGCCAAACCGGTTAGGGCAATATATTGATTTTTAATAATAAACCAACCATGTCTTCTACTAGAAACTCAACCTGGTCAACAGGGACAATTTTTAAATATATTGCTTGATTCAGATGCCAATATTTTGTTTAGGATATTTATATCTGTGTTCATAAGTAAAACTGGACTACACTTTTCTCATATTGTCACTACTAAGTTTTGGTATCAAGGTAAGGCACGCCTCAAACTGAGTTGGGAGTGTTTACTTGTTCTTCTATTCCTTGAGAGAAACTGTAGAAGAGTGGAATTATTTTTCCTGGAATGTTTGGTAAAATGTTTAAGAGTGCTAAGGCCCACTGCTCATTTGCTTGCTTGCTTGCTTACTTTCTAACATTTTTTAAATTTCAAATTACACACACACACACACACACACACACACACACACTGAGAGAGACAGAGAGAGGTCATAAATCATAAGCATATAGCTTGATTCTCTATCACAACCGCAGTTTCACCCTTTCATGTGTCTCCTCAGCCTGACCCTGAGTTTTGCAAGAGCTCTGATGAGTCACTGGGAACAGTAGGTACCTTGAAAGAACTGCACCCTGTTGACAGAAAAAACATTTAGAAGGCCTGGAAAATGCTATGATAAATTCCATTCAGCGGGCAGGCAAGGCAAATGAACAGTTTTTCACCTACTAGGCCAAATGATCCTAAATGAGGTTTTTATAGAGAGCTGGCAAGATTTGAATTCAAGCTACCAATGCCTTTTCTGAGAACTATAATTGGAAAATATAACAAAAAAATCATCTTTCACTTTTTTGCAAACCATATGTATTTTTTAATAAACCAGTCTTTTTAAGGATTTTGAGGCTGTAGCTAAGACAAAGATACAGATGGGAAACAGAAGATGGTAGTTAGCCAGAGCATGAGAAAAAAGGAAATACAATCTGACCTAATGAACCTGGGAGAGACAACCCGGGATAGCAAGCAGGATGCACTTACTTGAGAATCTGGCCAGAAGACTCTGGATAAATTCCCAGATTTGTTTAAAATTGAATGCAATTGTGGGTTGCCAAATGCCTGGAGAAGTCTCTCTGCAACATTATTAGGGTTTTTGGCTAATACTGATTAAGAAAACCTTTCCTTCACAATCACATACTATTTCTTTTTCCCTATAATTAGTCTGCTATCTCTTACTACAAGTGCCTGAGTGGAAACAAAATCCAGTTTAGTAACACTGGAACAGTGCCAACCCCCCTACTGCACATTTCATTAGCTAAGTCCTCCCCTACCTCCACTACCACCTGTTCCTGGTCAGATGATGAACTACTCTCAAACTTCTCCACCTGCCAGTCATGTATCAGAAACAGGAACAATTTAATCATTTAGGGGGAAATATACTTTTCATGATATGACAAAAACCTTTCGATGAAATCTTAACCATTCCTGATCCAAATATAAAATTATTATATAGAGAAGACTAATTTGGAACAGTTTAAATAAACTAATATAAAAAAAAAGGAATGATGACAGCCCCAATATCACGAGGCTATAACACCTTGGTGATCAGATTTCTAGCTATGTTTAAGTCAAATCATTTACTTAACAAATATCTAATTAGTGCCAAGGGTGCCGTGTACTGTTCCAGCACATAAACTAATCCAAAGGAATGAGAAGACCAGAAACTTATGTCCTTAACCTTGAAAGAGAAGACAAGAAGTATCTCAGTTTCTTTAGCAAATACTCTGAACCTTTAATAAGCAAACAAGTACTTTCCCTACTTCAAACATTTTGACAGCTTACATTTTTTCACAGCTGCTTTGCACATATTCAAACAGCTAAAAGTTCAGCAACATACAAATCAAAATAAACCTCAAACTGCCCTGGCTGGGTGCCTCAGTTAGTGGGAGCACCATCCCATACACCAAAAGGTCATGGGTTTGATTCCCAGTCAGGGCACATACCTAGACTGTGGGTTCAATCCCTAGTCAGGGCCCAGTCTGAGAGACAATGAATGGTTTCTCCCTCACATCAATGTCTCTCTGTCTGTCTCTCTCCCTTCATCTCTCTAAAACTCAATAAAAACATATCCTCGAGTGAGGATCAAAAAAAAAAAAAAAAAAAAGCCTTAAACCAAAAGATATACACACAAAAAAATGGCTGTTAATATACTTAAAAGTACTTACTCATAATTAAAGAAGCACAAATACAAACTAGAGATGCCATTTTCACTGATTAGGTTAAGGAAAAATTTTTGTGGTTGATATACCTTCTTTTGATGACAGGGAGCCGAGTATGCCTCCATTCTCTTTATTGGTGGGAGTTTAAGTTGATGTATCTTTCTAAAAGTGTACATACCCTTTGAGTAAGGAATTCATCTGTTAGGAATTTACTCTACAAATATATCAAGAGGAATGCAAGAATACATGTACAAGATGTTCATGGAAACATAATTTGTAACAGTAAAACAGCTGGAAATAACTTAAATGCTCAAGAATAGGGAACTGGCTGAGTAAAATTATAGCATAGGAATACAATAGAATAGTATTCTGCCACAAAGAAATGAGGCAGATGTACTGGTATGAGATGTCCAAAATAAAATGCTGCCCTGACTGGTTTGGCTCAGTGGATAGAGTGTCGGCCTGTGGACTGAAGGGTCCCGGGTTCGATTTTGGTCAAGGGCATGTACCTTGGTTGCGGGCATATCTCCAGTGGGGGGGGGGTGCAGGAGGCAGCTGATCGATGTTTCTCTCTCATCGATGTTTCTAACTCTCTATCCCTCTCCCTTCCTCTCTGTAAAAAATCAATAAAATATATATATTTTTAAAATGCTTAGTGAACAAAAGGAAGTCCAGAACAGCCTGTATAATATAATTTCATTGACAGAAAAAGTAAAAAAAGATAGTCATATACAATATAAAAATTAAAATTTCTGAAGAATTCCCTAGAAAGTATCTTGGGGGAGCAAGAAAGGTCCAATTCTTACAGATTTTTTAACACCACAGACTAAGTTAAAATTACTTTTATTGCGGTATAATGACAAGGAACGTTACATTAGTTTCAGATAACGACCAGTCGCTATGAGGTGCACTGACCACCAGGGGGAAGACGCTTAATGCAGGCGCTGCCCCCTGGTGGTCACAGGGGAGTGCCGCTCAGCCGGAAGCCGGACTCATGGCTGGCAGCGCTAAGGAACAGCGAGAGCAGCGAGCCGAGTGGTAAGGAGCGAGGGGTCCGGGACTGCAAGAGGGCGCAGACCGGG
>NW_005371823.1:190812-222971 GCF_000412655.1 Myotis brandtii | reverse complement strand
CTGCACGAATTTCGTGCACCAGGCCTCTAGTACAACATAATTTGATATCTGTATTAAAATTATTTTTAGAACAGACTGAATAAACTGAGTCTTAGCAATCAATTGCAAAAGTAGTTACCTAAAACTTACCAAGTTGGAACTAGAAACAGCAGGAAAAAAAGTTGAGGAATGAAAAGTAGAAAAGGAGGAGATAGAAAATAGAATTAGGGAAGGGAGTATGCCTGTTAGTATAAACAGGAAAAGGGTAACTTTATAGAGTCAATCCTCACAGTAATACTATACCTAACAGCTGGCTGTGTTCCCCTGTGATGGAGTTCTGACTTGGCTCTGAAAAACAAACAATTGAAAAGAAAAGAAAAAAATGAATGACCAAAATAATTTCTTAAAAATCAGCAACAAAAGTTAAGCAAGGAAATAAGCAAAACAAATTTTTAAGTGTTTAAGAAACATTAATGAAAGGATAACAAAAATATAATAAGCTCTTAGGAAAAATAATTGCATCACTTCCTTGAAAAGTTAAACAATAGAATTACCACATGACCCAGCAATTCCACTTTTAGGTATATATCCAAAATAAATAAAAACAGGAACTCAAACAGATACTTGTGTGTCAATGCTTATAAGAGCATTACTCACAATAGCCAAAACGTGGGAACAATCCACATGTCCTTTAAAAGATGAATAAACAAAACATGGTATATACTGACAACAGAATATTTTCAGACATAAAAAATGAAGTTCGGATACCTGCTACAACATGATGGACCCTAAAAATATTATGCTAAGGGAAATAAGCTGGATGCAGAAGGACAAATACTATACTATTCTATTTGTATGAAATATCTGGAAAAGACAAATTTATATATAGACAAAGTAGATTAGAGATTACCAGGGATGAGGGGAATGGGGAAATGGGATGTTACTGCTTAATGAGTACAGAATTTCTGTTTGTGGTGATGAGAAATTTTAGAAACAGATAGTGGTAGTAGTTGCACAACACTGTGAATTGTAATTAATGACAATGAATTGTGTACTTAAGTGGTTAAAATGACACATTTTTTCATATATATTTACTAAAATAAAAAGTAAATTAAAAAAAAAACAAACCACACTAATAAAAGCCCGGCCAGTATGGCTCAGTGGTTGAGCATCAACCCATGAACCGGGAGGTCACAGTTCGATTCCTAGTCAGGGCACATGCCTTGGTTGCAGGCTCGATCCCCAGTAAGGGGCGTGCAGGAGGCAGTTGATCTGATGTTTCTATCTCTCCCTCGCCCTTCCTCTTTCCAAAATCAATAAAAACATATTACAAAATAAACTTACACATGCCCAGCTGGAGTGGCTCATTTGGTTGGACGCTGTACTGGGCACTGAAGGGTTGATGGTTCGATTCCCAGTCAGGGCATACACCTGGGTTACAGATTTGATCCCCAGTATGGAAGGCAACTGACGGATGTCTCTCTCTCCCCACCCCTTCCTCTCTCTAAGCGTGTCCTCAGATGAGGATTAAAAAATATAACAACAACAACAACACAAACTTGACAAAGCAATACTCGTTTCATAAAGCAGAAGGATGATTCAGGGCCAACAACATGAGTTACATTTTCTCCTTAATGACAACAGAACATGTGACACACATCCATAATAACTCAAAGTCAAGACAGAAGTACAGCACGCATAACTATTAACAGATATGTTCTGATTTAACTTTTAAGATAAAATGACAAAACTGGCTTTTACAAATATCTGCTTCTTCAGTAACCTATCATAAAATCAATGGCTATAAGCCAAGTTCTTAATGCAAGAGATATTGACAATCACCATTTAACAACTACCACTTAAGTATTTTAAAAGCCTGAAAAACATTAAGGGCTAAATATGGAAAAGACTCAGCTCCATTTTCCTCAAAGATTAAGTCTCTTGTGATACACAGGATTACATCTGGCTTTCTCAAATGTGTCTAGGGAATAACAATTTTTGGAAGGGGAAAAGGTAGGGGATAGCCTGTGAACAACAATGGGGGGAAAAAATTACACCTTTATTTTCACTAACCTCTAACTGAAGTTTAGTATTTTCTCCAAATGTAGGCAACAAATTACATCAAAGTACCTATAATTTGTCAACAATAAATATCAGATATTTTCCTATCACATTTATAGTAGCTGCATATATTGCCATATATTTTTAGAAGACTTTCATTCTTAATTTAGTTTTGAAAAACAGAAATTCCAAATTTTTCTATTCTAACATATTTTTTGCAACATACTAGCAGGTGAATTCCCAGTTTTAATTTGAACTCATCTTACTTCCTAGCTAAATAAATAATATGGTTCATTAGTGAATTCTACTAAACATTCAAAGAATTAATACCAATTTTTTCTCAAACTCTTTCAAAAAAGGGAAGTGGTGGGACTACTTCCAAACTTATTTTACAAGATTAGTATTACTCTGATACCAAAACTAGTCAAGACACCACAAGAAAAGAAAATTAAAGGCTAATATCCCTGATGAACATAGATGCAATAATCCTAAAGAAATTTTTGGCAAAATTAATTCAACAATACATTTAAAGAATCATATACCATGATGAAATGGAATTTATCTCACCACAAGAAAAAAAAAGTCTGCAACTACATATGGTAACAAATGTTAACTAGACTTATGTGGTGAACATTTTGCAGTATATACAAATATAAAATCATTATGTTATATTCCTGAAACTAAACTATTGTTGTATATCAATTATATTTCAATAAAAAAATAAAGATAAAAAAGAATATGAGCCCGGCCGGCATGGCTCAGTGGTTGAGCACTGGTCAGGGTTTGATTCCCATTCGGGGCACATGCCGGGGTTGTGGGCTTGATCTCCAGTGTGGGGTGTGCAGGAGGCAGCCAATCAATGACTTGCTCTCATCATTGATGTTTCTCTCTCTCTCTCCCCTCCCCCTTCCTCTCTAAAAATCTATAAAAAAATTTTTTAAATAGTTGTTCTTGCACATTAAGACACAATAGAAATAATAGATCCATAGTAACTTAACATACTAGATCTCACTCATCCTCTCCCTGTCCTCTCTCTCTTGTAGGGGAAAATTTGGGGCCCATGATTATAGAGAAGCAGGTGTATAAATAGTATGGAAGGAGGAGTAGAGAAAGAAACATAGAATTTAGAACCAGAAGAACTTTAGTCATCATCTAGATCTACTCTAGTGACTCTAAAGGATAATTTGGAGAGGAGTTATCAGCATCTTCTATTTTTCTCTCTAAAACCATACCAAGATTCTTTCTCAAGATTCTGATTCTCACTTAATTAATGGGAATGTCTTTTTTCTCAGGTGTTCTAGGACAGAACAAATTGAGAACCTCAGATTTTAGTATTTATAGTGGAGAAGACAAATGCCTGGGTTAATGAGTGGCCAAAGACACATCCACCTCTGCCAGAAGAGAAAGATTAGAGATATAGTCTTGATGTCTTGAGAACCTATGTTCATGCTTCTCAATAAGCTGCAATTCTAACTTTCTTATTCTAAAACAAAGTATAATAGCCCAAAGCAATTTATCAGGAATTGCCAGGAATGTATCTATGAATAAAAAATTGAAAAACATCCCAGAACATTCAGGCAGAATAGGTATGATTTTAGAGGTCAGAGTATAAGTGATTTTTCTTTTAAACAATTTCTGTTCTTCTGTACTGTATGATATACTATACTGCCTTGCCTTCTGAGCTGGGCATAAATGATGTGTGTGCGTTCTCTAGTCAAGCTGATACTTTTCCTTTGAATACCCTATGTAGTTCCTGTAAATCCAACTTAGATTTTTATCTTTCAATTATAATTAAAGGAATGGGGGGGGGGGAGATCTTTACTTATTTGGTAAGTTGAAGATCAACCCTTAAGAACCTGTAAATGCTTCATTAATATATATAAAAGATGAAACAAAGGCAAATCTAGGCATGCCTGTAAAAATCATAATTGGTAAATGGTTTATGCTGAAGGGCGTTTCTCAGTATGCAATCCAAATTGTGCAGTGCAATTAACAAAATTGTTCCGGGCATCTTTCTATTGTCCTATATCTGAACTCTCCCATTTAACATTTTTTCCTATGTCACTGGTTAAGGCACACCCAAGTTTGCCTAAGACTGGGAGTTGTTCCTAATATTATCAAAATGAAAGCATTTTAATCAAATTACTTCCTATAATAGGAACAATTTGCCAATAATATAATTGTTTCTACTCTTCAATGGTCTTGATAAATTAAGCTACTTCTGAGTCATAATATAACCAGTTAGTACTCAAAATCCTGTGACATTCTAGCAAATGGTAGTTCATATAAAAAATAGACACATAAACCTTTTCACAAATGCAATCATATAGATAAACTGAAATATTTCCTCTAAACAGTAATGCTTTAGTCATTTTACAAACAGGTACTTGCTCAATATATTTATCTTGGGTAAGTGGTAAAGAATGAAGATTTTATTCAGTTTCTTGCCATGTGCCTTGGAAAATAGAGAGAAAAATGATTGTGGGTGGTACTCACTTGCAAAACGGCCTCTGTAAGTAGTTTTGCTGAAAAGCTTTATTATTTCCCCTTGCTTGCCCACAGCAAGTCTTTTTTTCCAGAATTTCCTTTGATAATCACTTCATCTACCATTCTTGATAGAGAAAATGAAGCAAATAAAGTCTACTGTATTATGCATCTAAAATTCAGTGTGGCCCAGCTGGTGGTGCTCAGTGGTTGAGAGTACACCTATGAACCAGGAGGTCATGGTTCAATTCCCAGTCAGGACATATGCTCAGGTTTCGGTCTTGATCCCCAGTAGGGGGCATGCAGGAGGCAGCCAATCAATGAATGATTCTCTATCATCATTGGTATCTCTATCTCTCTTTCCCTCTCCCTCTCCTTCCTCTCTGAAATCAATAAACATATATTAAAAAAATAAATAAAAGTGTGGAAGTTTGTCTTCATTCAAGATAAAATCAGTAACTTCATTAAATAACAATCAATAGTGAAGACTGTTGTCTAATTGTTTAGGAAATGTAGACATGACCACATGCATTTACATCAGGACGATTAGCTTATTAGGCTACTGTCTATATTATCTGATATACTACAAAAGTGTTTCAGGATACCAAATACCCCAATCACCAGTCTTAACATATTTCTAATTTTCTGGACTCTGACTTTTAAAATACCAAAGCAGCATCAACCATCATAAGAAATCATCTGACTCTGATTTAGGCAAAGATGATTAAAGATTGAATCAAAGACAAGTAATTCAACATTCACACTTATTAGATTCTGCCTCTCTATATGAGTAGGCCCTCATTTTAGTGAGAAACCTAAGAAGGAAACAAGTTGAAATGAGGTAAAATCTGAAAAGCCTATCCCTCTTCATATAGATTTTGAACTTATTGCAATTAAACTAGATAGACCTGGAAGAATTTACACGTGATTAACTGTGTTTAAATAGATAGGTGAAAAACATCAGGCAATTTTAGGCAAAGTAAAATTAAACAGTGAGATAAAAATGTAAAGCAAGACAGAAAAATTAATAAATCATATTTTCTAGTCTTACCCATAAAGGAAAGTTGAAAGATACTTCTTTAAGTTTTTAATATACAAAGAATATAATTATTTTATTTTATTTTTTTATTATTTTTACATGCAATAAACCTTAATATTTCAAGAAAAACAATCTTAAATATAATAATGTTAAATGCAATAAACATTAATATCTCAAGAAAAATGATATTAAATATGATGTTACATGCAATAAACACCAATTATTCAAGAAAAATGATCTTACATATAATAATATTACATGCAATATACATTAATATTTCAAGAAAAACAATCTTAAATATAATAATGTTAAATGCAATAAACATTAATATCTCAAGAAAAATGATATTAAATATGATGTTACATGCAATAAACACCAATTATTCAAGAAAAATGATCTTACATATAATAATATTACATGCAATATACATTAATATTTCAAGAAAAGGATTTTAAGCATAATATTACCAAAAATGTACTAACATATCACAAATGTAGGAAATATTTAAAATCTGCAAATAACAGGATTATTTCTTTTATATTCTAGAATATTCCCCCTCTCCCCCGCTCTATTTTTGTTCATCAGTTTATGTTGTTCATTATATTCCACAAATGAGTAAGATCATATGGTATTTATCTTTCTCCAACTGGCTTATTTCGCTTAGCATGATGCTTTTAAAGTCTATTTTGTCAGATCTGAGTATTGCTCCTCCAGCTTTTTTTTTCTTTTCCATTTGCATGGAAAATTTTTTCCCATCCCTTCACTTTCATCTCATGTGTGTCTTTTGTTTTGAGGTGGGTTTCTAGTAGACAGCATATAGTTGGGTCATGTTTTTGTATCCATTCAGCTACCCTACACCTTTTGATTGGAGCATTTAATCCATTCACATTTAGGGTTATTATTGAGAGGTACTTATTTATAACCATTCTAATTCTGTATGGCTAGGTTTTTCTCTCTGGTTCTTCTTCTCAGCAATCCCTAAAGCAATCCCTTTAGCATTTCTTGTAATGCTGGCTTGGTGGTAATGAACTCCTTTAGCCTTTTTTTTTGGTCTGGGAAGTTCTTTATTTGACTGTTTATTTTTTTTATTTATTTATTTTTTTATTAGAAAGGAAAGCTGGGCCTGGGTGGGCTTCCATCCTCTTCTGGAGGAGAGGCAGAGACCAAGTCCCAAGGCAGCGTGTTTATTTTAGAGTCTGACTGTTTATTTTGAATGATAGCCTTGCTGGATATAGTAATCTTGGTCTCAGATCCTTGCTTTCCATTACCTTGATTACTTCATGCCATTCCCTTCTGGACTGGAGAGTTTCTGATGAGAAATCAGGTGTTAGCCTTATGGGAACTACTTTGAAGGTAAATTCTCTTTTCTCTTGCTGCCTTTAAGATTCTTTGTCTTTAATTTTTGGCATTTTAATTATGATGTGTCTGGGCAAGGGTCTGTTTGGGCTCTTCTTGTTTGGAGTTCTCTGTGCCTCTTGAATTTGTGTGACTTTTTCCTTTACCAGGTTAGGGAAGTTTTCTACCATTATTTCTTCAAACACCTTCTCTATTCCTTTCTCCCTTTCTGCCTCTTCTCGAATACCTACTATCCTAATATTGTTACATTTCACATTGTCCCACAGCTCCCTTAAGCTGTCCTCCTGTTTTTTAATTGTTTTTTCTTTTTGGTTCTCTAATTGAGTGATATTTTCAACTCTGTCTTCTAATTCACTGATTCGATCCTCACCTTCCCCTAATCTGCTGTGTATTCCTTCCAATGTGTTCTTTGTGTTATGTCATTCTTTATCTCAGACTGTTCTTTTTTCATAGTTACTATACCTTTTTCTCATACTGTTGAGCATTTTTAACATCATTACGCTGAACTCTGTTTCAGATAAATTTCTTATCTCTGTTTCATTTATCTCTTTTTCTGGAGAATTCGCTAGTTCTTTCATTTGGGGGTTGTTTGTTTCTTTTCTCATTTTGGTTGTCTGTTTGGGTTTGTGACTATGTATTAGGTACTATAAAATAATTAGGTAGATCCTATACACCTCTCAATCTCTAGTGCAGGACAGTGTTAAAGGCTGTTTCTGACTAATTGGATCAGGCGAAGACTCAAAGCCTCCAGAGACCGCCTCTGTCTACAGACTAATAGGATTCCAACTTGAATTGCTTCCAGGCAATAGTCCTCAGGTGTGGCAAGAGTTTTTTTCAACAGGTTGGGGCAGTTATTTCTGTCTGGAGGCTAATTGTTACTTTTAATCTCTTAAGTGGCCTCAGGGAAAGGTGTTTTCCAATAGGGTGTGTCGACTGTCTTCCCCTCAGGAAAGGCAGATATCAATGTGGGAAAGATGTCCTCTGCTGTGTGAGGGAATGGCTCAGTCCAGGAAATTTGGGGTGTCTGCCTTCTGAGCTCTATCCCTTGAGTCCCCAGTCCTGGGTTCTGCTCTCACAGCTCCAGTCCACTTCACCCTCCCTCTGCTAGAGCACAAGGTGGGTGGCTCCACAGGGAATTTTTGTGTGTTAGCCCTTCAAGAGGGTGCCTGAATTTTCAGCTGCCACTCCCTGGCAGACAGCACCCCACTGCTTTTCACAGCTAGATGTTATGTGGGTACACTCCTCAGATTTGGTGCTCTCTGCTGGGGAGCCCAGCTTCAGGATTAGATCCCAGAGTTCTCAGTGGCACCCCCCCACAGCTGAGATATCTCTGCAGGACATCAGTTGCTATCTGTGGGTGCCCGGCCAGCTCTTTCGTGCCTCCGCCCCTCCTACCAGTCTCTATGCGGTCTCCATCTTCGGTCCTTGGGTATCAGGGTTCTCTCCTGTGAGTTTTCTGTTGATTATTCAGGAAGCCTTTCCGTATTTCAGTTGTAATTCCAACTTGTTCCTGGGAGCATGTCCCTGCAGCATCCTACTCTGCCTCCGTTTTTAATCTCCCCAAAGCATATAATTTTTAAAAGATATTAAGAGTTTACTTCTCATCTGAGAGATGAAAATCAAAACAACAATGAGGTACCATCTCACACCTGTCAGAATGGCTATCATCAACAAATCAACAAATGACAAGTGCTGGAGAGGATGCGGAGAAAAAGGAACCCTCGTGCACTGCTGGTGGGAATGCAGACTGGTGCAGTCACTGTGGAGAACAGTATGGAGTTTCCTCAAAAAAACTAAAAATGGAACTCCCATTTGACCCAGTAATCCCACTTCTAGGAATATATCCCAAGAAACTAGAAACACCCATTAGAAAGGATATATGCTCCACTATGTTCATAGCAGCACAATCTACAATAGCTAAGATTTGGAAACAGCCTAAGTGCGCATCAGCAGATGAGTGGATTAAAAAACTGTGGTACATCTACACAACGGAATACTACGCTGCTGTAAAAAAGAAGAAACTCTTATCATTTGCAACAGCATGGATGGAACTGGAGAGCATTATGCTAAGTGAAATAAGCCAGTCGGAGAAAGATAAATATCACATGATCTCACTCATTTGTGGAATATAATGAACAATATAAACTGATGAACAAAAATAGAGCCAGAGGGGGAAAATATTCTAGAATAGAAGTAATCCTGTTACTTGCAGATTTTTAATATTTCCTATAACTTTGTGATATCATATTATGTTAGTACAGTTTTGGTAATATTATACTTAAAATCCTTTTTTTTCTTGAAATATTAATGTTTATTGCATGTAACATTATATTTAAAATCATTTTCCTTGAAATATTAAAAAAAGAAAAGTATTAAAAGACAAACATATATCAACTGTAATTGAAAAATAAAAATGATTTAAATTAAAAAATAAAAATAACAACTAAATAAAAGATGGAGCTGCTGGTTGAAGAATGGACTGTGGAGGATGCAAGAAGATAAACGGGGAACCAATTAGGAGTCTACTGCAGGAATCTTAGGAAGGTATGTAATGAATGTAGTAAAGATGGTAAAAGTTGTGAGGGTGATATCTTCTAGAAGGAGAGCTCATGAGTTAATCTACAAACTTAATGCCCATGTTACTTTAAAAATTTGTAGTTCTTTTCCTTCATTTATTCAATATTATTTAGTATCTTCCACATGTGAAGCACTATTCTAAAATAACAAAATCCCTACCATCAAAGAGCTTACATGTTTGTGGAGAAGACACAAACAATAAACAAACAACAAACTACATTATATGTGAAGAGTAATAATAAACAAACAAGAAAGCAGAGGAAGAGAAGAGAGAATTAGTGGGGGGTGGTTTCTGTGCTGGTTTTGATACCAAGTTTAAAAAGGTCTCTCAGCCCTCGCTGGTTTGGCTCAGTGGATAGAGCATCGGCCTGTGGACTTAAGGGTTCCGGGTTTGATTCCAGTCAAGGGCACATGCTCGGGTTGCGGGCTCAATCCCCAGTGTGGAGCATGCAGGAGGCAGCCGATCAATGATTCTCTCTCATCACTGACATTTCTATCTCTCTCTCCCTCTCCCTTCCTCTCTGAAATCAATAAAAATATATTTTAAAAAAATAAAAATAAAATAAAAAGGTCTATTAGATAATGTGACATCTAACCAGAAACTTGAAGTGAGCCATATGCTCACTCTAGCCATAAACTCTAGCCATAAAAATATCATACAAATATACCCCAGTCAGACAAGGTGCCCTGTTTCCCACAGGACATGAGAAGAATAAGGGAAACTCAAGTGATATGAAAGCGAATACAGAGTCAGAAAGGGTAGAGAAAGTAGGAAGAGATAAAGGTCATCCACACAGAACAGCAAATATGATTCTGTTTTTGATATTTGAAAGTTTAGTAACCAGACTATTTTATTTCTGTTATTTTTATACTTTTGATTACTTCTAGAAGAATACATGTATTCATAAGTATTTGTTGTAATTTTTACCTTAAAAAGTGTATTATATTCATTTTGTTCTAAATGTCTTGGTAGGTTCTAACTCTTGAGTTTAGATGATCAGGATATGATTCCACCTTCATCATCTCTCTACACCTCTGCCATTAACTCTGTTAATGCAGAGTCAAAGGACTTTATCAAATATTATACTTTTACGTCTGTGCTGGAATATCTTGAACATTTCTTCAAAACTTGATGCTCTCTTTCTTTTTTTAACAGGCTCAGAGCCTCTGCATGGCAATAGTATCTAGCTAGATTAATATCATTTGCATCACATTTATTTTTAGTTTATACTCTATTTATGGCAAGCATGCTGGCATTTCGTTTAGTGCAAGTTTCCTTTATAAAAAGCCCCAGAAAATCAGTGACTCAATCTAAGAAAAAATATTAAATTAATGCAAAGATGATACATAAAACGGGGAAGATTATAAAGGTAGTCTCTGAATGACTTAATTTAGGTAAAATTTCCTACCTCCATCATACCAAATCTTCACAGTGACCCTGTGAGGAAGAATTATTCCCATTTTCCAAACTAGCTCTGAGAGAGCCAAACTGCTTTGCCCAAGGTGGTAGAGCCAGTAACCTGTGGTATAGCCTTTAGTGCTGCAAAGGCCCAAGAAGGAGCAGAACAATATGGATCAAGGCAGTGTGAGCTCTAAGTAGAACTTTGTAAAAAACCTGAAAAATCATGTAGAACTCAAAACCCCAGTTTTGAAATTCTAAATAGAAGTCTACAAATGAGAGCAGTATTTCAGGTAAGGATATGTGAGTGCAATATGCAAAGTGAAATGAATGCCAGCTTTATTAGAGACAGACAGGCTTGCGCATTATGAAACCACTGTAATTTACCCACATGCTAACAAGCATCTCTAGCATGGTGTCTAAAATAGTAGCAATAGGTAGCTGTTATTATTAACTCAATTACATCAGGGTGATTATAGTACTATATTAGAGATATAGATAAAGAGATATGGAAGTATGTACATTACATTACTTTCCCTGGAAAATGTAATGGAAAAGCCACTAAGGAAGAAGTGATGTTTGAGCTCAGTCTTAAAAGAAGAGTAAGTGCTTGGTAAGTGCAGGAAAGGACATTCCAGGAAGATGGAACAAATATGTGGAAACAGACTTTCAAGAACATTTCTTATATCTGGAGTGCAGTATGTATAAAAGACTGATAGACAAGGGGCTGTTAAGTTGAGATGTTCTAGATCAGGAAGGAACATGTATGACCTACTAAGCAGTACAGACTTGATTCAGTGGGCAATGGGAAAACATTACAGGGTTTTAAATGGGAAAATAAAAGGATGACATTTACATTTGAGAAAATTTCATATGGTAGTTACTGTAATGGGTGGCTTTAGGAGCCTAGACAAGAAGTGACAAAGGACTAACATAAATTAATGTAGCAGCAATGAGGATGGAGAGGAGAGATTTGAGAAATATTTGGGAGACTAAATGAACAACAATTGGTTAACACGTTATGCGCCCAGCCTGTTTTGTCTTCCGGACGGAAAGTATAATGTCAGTCACCAGTGACTGACAGGGCGCTTAATGTGTTACAAAGACAGAGGAAAAGAGAGGGAGAGACAGGAGGAGACAGAACCATCTAGTATTTTAATATATTGAGGCAAAGGAATCAATAAAGTAGTAGAAAACACAGGAGAGGGGAGGTAAGAAAGGCTCTATAGCACAGCTCTACAGATGAAAATTGAATAAGAAGGAAGAGGGTAAAGGATAGGTGTGAATACAGGTGTTGGTAAGAATTTGGGAAGAGGCATTTTGGAAATTTCTGTGAAGTAGTTCAGTCATGCTAACTATAACGGAATGGAAGAGGGGGAGCTTAACGAGCATTTTAAAAGTTTTGCGAGAAACTTAGAGAAAAGAGGCTAACTAGAATAACGTAGAAGAAATTCTGAATAGTGTTAACAGCACAGCTGAGGCTGGAAAATTGTGGCACCAATTTTCATAGCTGCGACATATGCCCTCCTCCCCACCACCAGCAACACAACTGCCAAGATTCAGAATGAAAGGAGGAAAGTAAACAAACAATTTTTTTAAAGAGAGAGAATGAGAGAAGGCCTTGTGAGTCAATCTGGGATTATAAGTGCTGTGAGGGCAAGAACTTTATTTAATGTTTCTGTGACAATAACAACTTTTTGTAACCTGTGTACACACTATAGAGCTTTGTACACACTATAAAATGTTCAATACTTGTTTGTTAAATAATTGACTGATGTGAAGTGATTTCAAAGAAAAAGACCCAGAGATAGAAAATCAGGACTAGTTTCAACAAAATGTTAATGCTGGAAATAATGATTTCAAAGTCATCATCAAAACGTAATAGTTGAGCTCTGGCTGGTGTGCTCAGTGGTTAGAGCATTAGACAATGCACCGATGGGTCAAGGGTTCGATTCCTGGTCAAGGGCATGTAACTGGGTTGTGGGTTCGCTCCCTGCTCCCTGTTGGGGCGCATGCGGGAGGCAACCAATGAATGTGTCTCTCACATTGATGTTTCTCTCTCTTTTCCTCCCTCCCTCCCCTTCCACTCTCTGTAATGCAATGGAAAAAATATCCTCAGGTGAGGATTAACAAAAAACAAACAAATAAAAAACACCATAAGAGTTGAAGATAAAAGGATAAACTTTCCTAAAAGTCAATATAAAAAGAGAGGAGCTGAGAATTAAGCCCTGGAAATACTAGCGAACAGGAGAAAGTGCAACCATAGAAGGAATCAGAGGGGGGGAAAATCATTGAAAGAACTGTAACGCTGTCATGCCGATTTCCCCCCAACAAATCTAGACTCTAAAAGGATGAGGAAGTTCATGAAGGTAGAAGTGGTGAAAATGCAGAGCCAAACATGCCTATGGGAGCACAGAATACTATACACAAGTCATGAAGAAACTGAAGAGAATTCATTTAGCAATCTCCCCTCTGATCCATCTGGCTTGGTTTAACAAAAAGATGGTAAGACAACAGCAGCCAGCAGGCATGTAGCTGAAGCTTGAATAAACCAAGAACCAGGACCAGAGTTATATGAGTCATGTACAGGCCACTGAAGGCCATCTCTTGCAGCAGGGGCCCACTCTAGTGCAGAGAGGGGACAGTCCAATGTTGGAAGAGGTGGAACTGATAGTACTAGGGGATTGAGTTCCAGATAGAAAAAAAGAGGTAGGAGACACTAGGAGGTACAGGTAGATCTGCCATCAATACTGGGTACTTGATTAATAATATCCTTCAAATTCTGGTGTGTATGCTAAGTATAAGCATTAGATTAATAGAGGCCCTTGAGGAAACCAGTGCTGTTTAGTAGGATGTACCAAGCATGAGAAATGTTCTTAAAAGGACACTTTTTATTTTTATTTTAAATGAACCTGACTGGAATCGAACCTGGGACCCTTCAGTCCTCAGGCCGACGCTCTATCCACTGAGCCAAACCAGCCAGGGCTATAAGGACACTTTTTTTGTTGTTTGTTTTGTTTGGGCTTCAGATTTGCATAAAGAAAATGAATAGGATGTAAAGTATGTTCTGAACTTATTTGAGTGACTAAGTTTTGTTAAAACTCTTCCTAGATATATGGGAGTATTCACTGGAAGTTGAAAAACTTATCTGTGATGAAGACAGTTTTGATTTCAATGCCCAGTCTATTTAACACTTGGAACATAGCAAGCATAATAGCAGAAAGCAGATTTAATAAAGTCCACAGCATAACATAAACATAAAGACAGTTTCTTGGGCCAAATCCACAAACTGATTAGCCAAGAAAAGTACAAATGCTAGGAGAGGGCAGTACTTACACAGTTAAGAGAAAAAAACAGAAAAATCTCACCAAGAAGTAACAGAAAAAAGGATTTGGGAATTACTGCGAACATTCAAGAATATTGTTGATACCTTATGTCCTTCTTTGGCTTGTAAATGATCAAAATTATTCTTCATGCATTTTAGCAAACATATTTCATGTTTCCTTCATTTTAAGATGATTTTGGAAGAATAAGGCCTGACCATATAGACTACCTCCTTAACAAGGAGGGGAGGAAATTGACCCAAACACTCAAATTCAATGAAGCTAAAGAGCTAAGGAACTAAGGAGCTAAAGCTTTGCATTATAGGGGCTAAGATGAAATGATAAACATTTGTGATATATTTATTTATTGTTAATCCTCACCTAAGGATATTTTTCCATTGATTTTTAGGGAGAGTTGAAGAGAGAGGGAAAGACAGAGAGAAACATCAAAGTGAGAGAAACACATCGACTGATTGCCTCCTGCATGAGCCCCGACCAGGGAGGAACCTGCAACCAAGGTATGTGCCCTTGACTGGAATCAAACCCGGCACCCTTTGGTCTGCAGGCTGATGCCCTATCCACTGAGCCAAACCGGCTAGGGCACATTTGTGATATTTTAAAAGCCTGTATTGATTTCATGTCATTGTTAAAGATTAACTGCTCAATGAAAGCTAAATTTAACATCTTTCTAAATTTTCATACAAAAAAGTAAAAACTATGGTATATACTAGTATATATATTGAAAATTTTTAAAATATTGTTTTTGGTGTGTATGTACAGTATGTGTACATACACATGCACATATATAATGCTTTGATAATTTACCCATTTAGTATTCAATGTTTCTTAATATATTCACATTGTTATACAACTCTCACCACAATCTAATTTTAGAATTTGGTCCCTCTCTAAAAGAAACCCTGTACCCATTAGCAGTCAAGCTCCATCTCACTCCGTTGCCTTGCCAATCCAAAGTAACCCCTAATCTATTTTCTGTAGATTATTTCAAGGTTCATCCACATTGTAGCATGTTATCAGTACTTCATGTATTTTTATTGGCAAATAATATTCCATTATACAAATATGCCACATTTTATTAATTAACTCATCAGTTGGTGGACATGTGGGTTGTTTCTATCTTTTTCTGGCTATTATGAATAATGCTGCTATGAATATTCCTGTACAAGTTTTTGTGTGGACGTTTATTCTCATTTCATTTGTGTATATATCTAGGAGTAGAATTGCTGGGTCATAGGGTAGCTCTATGTTTCACTTTTTTTAAAAAATATATTTTATTGATTTTTTTACAGAGAGGAAGGGAGAGGGATAGAGAGTTAGAAACATCGATGAGAGAGAAGCATCGATGATGAGAGAGAAGCATCGATCAGCTGCCTCCTGCACACTCCCTACTGGGGATGTGCCTGCAACCAAGGTACATGCCCTTGACTGGAATCGAACCTGGGACCCTTCAGTCCATAGGCCGACGCTCTATCCACTGAGCCAAACCGGTTAGGGCTATGTTTCACTTTTTGAGGAACTGCCAAACTGTATTCCAAAGTGGTTGTAACATTTTGTTCCTACCAGAACTGTATGAGGGTTTCAGTTTTTCCATATCCTCGTCAACAGTTGTTATTGTCAATCTTTTCTATTAAAGCCTTCCTAGTGGACGCGAGGTGATACCTCATTGTGGTTTTGATGTGCATTTCCCGAATGGCGAATAATTTTGAGCAGCTTTCTATGTGCCTATTGGCACTTTTTCCTCTCCTCATCTCCATTTGGAAAGCTTTTACCTCTTTCCTCCCACACTTTTGAGGGTTTTTCCCATTGACTTATTTAGTACGTTTACATCATAAATATTATTAAATTGTTCCCTAAAGTATGTCCATTTTGGTTAGAGTCCTTACTTAGCATTGACATAACACATACCCACAGAGTCTGTCATTTTCAACTATTTCTATCCCTTTCATCTTGTGATCTCTGTTCTGGCTCACTTATTAAAAACCTTTCTTAAATATTCTCAGAGGAAATATCTGTATTTTTGTATATTTGTACTGTATTTCCCACTTGTAGGGGGATGGTGTCTTCACTGAGAATATGGATTTGGATTATTTTTTCTCTTGGTAATCTGTGGATACTCTTCCACTATCTCCTAATTTCCAGTGTTGTGGATTACAATTCTGATGCCAGTCTGATACTTTATAGGTATAATAAATTCTATCTGGAAGCTTCTAAGATGAATCCTTGGAGCTCAAACATTTTACTAGGATAACTCTAGGTTTATGTTTTCTATCACTGATCTTCCCTGAAACTTTACTCTATGCAATGAAGTCTTTAACTCAGGAAATTACATTAGCCACGTTAGGTGTCCTGAATCTATTCTCCAAGTCTCTTTTTTTTTTAAACTAGATTTTAAAAAACAGTTTTCTTGATTTCGGAGAGGAAGGGAGAGATAGAAACATCAATGAGCCCTAGCCGGTTTGGCTCAGTGGACAGAGAGTAGGCCTGCAGACTGACGGGTCCTGGGTTTGATTCTGGTCAACCTCAGTTACAGGCTCCTCCCTGGCCCAGGCCCTGGTCGGGACTCGTGCACGAGGCAAGCAATCGATGTCTTTCTCTCACTTCGATATTTCTCTGTCTTTCCCTCTCTCTTCCACTCTCTCCAAAGAAAATCAATGGAAAAATATCCTCAGGTGAGGAATAAAAAAAAAGAAACATCAATGATGAGAATCATTGATTGGGAATCGAACTGTGACCTCCTGATTCTTGGGTCAACCCTCAACCACTTAGCCACACCAGTGGGGCTCTTACCTTTTTTTAAATTTTAATCTCTTTGTATATTTGCCTCTGTGCTTTGATATTTCTTCCACTTGATCTTCCAGGCCAATACATGATCATATTCTTTCATTCATTTCTTATTCAATATTTATGTACTGGTTGCTTACTATGTGCAAGACAGTGTTGTAGACATTGGATGTTGATAACAGATCAGCAATGTATATAAGAGACAAAGTTCCTGCTTTTACATTTCAGTGGAGATAGTAAAAAAAGGTGTGTGTGCATGGATTAAGAGTCATGAAGCAGTAAGTATTTAGCTAGAAAATCATATTTTTGCTCAATAAAGTCTTTTTTTATACTTGAACCTCCTTAAATGCTCCTATTATTTATTATTTTCATATTCAAGCTACTGTCTCTCCAGCATTTCTATTCAGCTGGTCCAACACATTGTTTATTCTACGTTATTTTTCTCTTTCTGGTTGCCTGGCTTCCCCGATAGGTTGTTTTCTTTGCTACCTCAGAGGGGCTTAGGTTTCGTTGTTGAAGGACCACAGTGGGAACAGTCTCCAGAGAACAGAAAGGCACGCGGTGTTTACCCCCATAGGCAGGCAGTGTAGCAGGCAAGCTGCCAGCCCTGCTGAGACCCAGGAGGAAGCCTCAGGTCTCCTTATATCTCCTAGCCTCAGGGATAGTGAGTTCCCTTGCTTTTTCCCTTTCTCTTTCCCCACAGCAATCCATGGATCTCTATCAAGCCAAGCTCTTTCCTATACCTGCCACTCTTATCCTCATCCCCAGGCTCTTATCCAGCCTGTTCTCTTGTCCAACTTGTTCTCTCTGAGGAATATGACCTGGGCCAGCTCCCCAACAGGGCACCCACATGCCCAGGCTTCCCTTACACCTAACTGTTCATTGGATCAAGGGGTCATTTGGCTCAAGGGAGGCAAACAGAGGCTGGAGTCAGGAACAGAGAAATAGTGAGATTTCACCTTCACTTCCCAGAACCCTCTCTGAAAAGTAAGTCCTGTTTACAGACTAATCCTAAAAACATTCAAATCTTGGCAAATAAGTCAAAAATTTTAAAAGCCTCTGTGAGGTGCAAATATCTGTGGTTTGTAACATTATCAACTACGGCCCTAAATATTAAGTTCTGAGAAATAATAAAGACCTTAATGTAAGTAGAATTTAAAGGATATACATTACATGGATAAATCTAAAAATAATTATGCTGTATAAAAGCAGACAGACAAAAGAGAGTATGATTTCACTCACATAAAATTCTGGGGAATGCAAATGAATGTATAGTGACCGAAAGCAGATCAGTGATTGCCTGGGGACCAGGGAATTAGGTGAGTGGGTCATAACAGGCACAAGGAAACTTCTGGAGGTGATGGAAATGTTTATCATCTTGATTATGATCACTGTTTCAGGGGAATGTACACATTTCAAAACTCATTAAACTGTACACATTAAATATGTGTGGTTTACTTTATGCAAATTATACCTCAATAATACTTTAAAAGAAATATTGACTTGGAAAAATATTTGCAACTTACATCACAAAAGGCTGATATCCCTAAATATAGAGAACATCTAAAAATAAAGAACACCAACAGAAAGTCACTGAACTTTTGCGTTTGAAATTTTCCATAATAAAAAAATATATATATAGCCCTGGCTGAAGTGGCTCAGTTGTTTGGAGCATCATACCATATACCATAAGGTTTCGGGTTTGATTCCGTCAGGGCACATACCTAGGTTGGGGTTTGATCCCATTGGGCAGGGAGAGAGAAACATTGATTGGTTGCCTCCCATAAGTGCCCTGACTGGGGATTGAACCCACAACCTAGATATGTGTCCTGACCAGTAATTGAACCCGAAACCTTGTTGGTGCATGAGACAACACTCCAACCAACTGAGCTACCTGGCCAGGACACTTTCTGTTATTCTTAAAAAGCTAGGACTTGGCATCATGATGTGATGGGAAGCACATAAAACTTAGAAGTTTGAGTGAAATAAGCCAGTCAGAGAAAGTCAAGTACTATCTGATTTCACTTATATGTGGAATCTAATGAACAAAATAAACTGACAAACAAAAGAGAAACAGACTCATAGATACAGAGAACAGACTGACAGCTGTCAGAGGGGAAGGGGGTTTGGGGGTGGGGGATGGGTGAAAAGGTGAAGGTTAAGATTAAGCAAAAAAAAACAACAAAAAACCTTCACAGACAAACAGTATGGTGATACCAGAGGGAAAAAGGGGTGGGGAGAGACAGATAAGAATGTGTGTGTGTGTGTGTGTGTGTGTGTGTGTGGCGGGGGGAGGAATAAATGGTGATAAAAGGAGGCTTGACTTGGGGTGGCAGACACACAATACCATATACAGATGATGTATTATAGAATTTTGCACCTGAAACCTATATAATATTAGGAACCAATGTCACCCCAATAAATTCAATAAAACATTTTTAAAAGAAAATATTAAAAATTAAAATGCATTATGACAAAGTAAATTCAACTTTAGGGATATAAAAGTGGTTCAACATCAGGAACTCTATTAATATAATTCAATGTTAATAGATAAAACAAAGAAAACTTGAGAATCTCAGTAGATGTTGAAAAGCTTTTGATTAAATTCAATGCCATTGCTATTAAAATTCCTAGAAGATGCAATAGATGGAAACTTAGCTACTGGAACATACAGCAGGAGTGCTCCTTAGTGGTGTTGAAAAAACAACAACTTAGAAGTTTGACTGCTGGCTCTGCCACTACTCCTCATGTAGCCTGAGGCAAATGACTGTCAATAGCCTCAGTTTATCTCTAAAATGGCAATAACACCTAGTATTCTCACAGAGTAGGGAGAGGATGAAGTTGGTAACACTTCTCTTAGCTATCTTTACCCATGCCCAGTGTGCTAACTACCTTAAACTTTTGTTTCCCACATGCTCTCCACCTTCCTGTCATACCTTCTTAAGTGCTCTTATTGTTGTAACCTCCTTCTCTAGACCTCCCTTCAAGAATCAGTTGTGTCCCATCCTCTGAGATACCGGTTTGGGTCCTCTCCACATATCATTATTCTCTTCATCATCTGTTATCCAAAGCAGTTTCTTTTTGTTCTAATTAAACCACTAACTACAATGTACTAATAAGTAAGAGGTTGCTCTTATCTCCCCCCCAAGATTTTATTGATTTTTAGAGAGAGAGGAAGGAAGAGGAGAAAGAGAAACATTGATGTGAGAGAATAGCATATAGGCTGCCTCCTGCATGCCACCCACTGGGGCTCGAGCCTGAAACCTGGACCTGGAATCCAACTGGCAACCCTTGGGTGCAGGGGATGACACCTAACCAACTGAGCCAGGGCAAAGGTTGCTCTTATTTTTGAGTGCCATGTGTCACATATGTTCAGTGCTTATATTCATTTTCCCATGTAATTCTTAACCACCCTGTGAAATACGTACATACTGTTATTCCTTTTGTTTTATCAATGAGTAAAGTAAGCCTTAGAGAAGTTAAATAACTTGCCCAAAGTCATTCACATAATAATACAAATTACCACTTCTCCTAATTAGTAATAATTAGTAGGACTGGAATTCAAAGCCATATCTCTGGCTCTAAAACCATTCTGCTGCCTTTAGTGCAGAACTTATATTTCCTATGCATTTGTAGCCTTAGGGAAAAAGTACAACACCTAGCATGATATTTGTGTTTGGTGAGCAAATTGCCTGTTCTGTCCAATTCACCTGGAGATACAAAAATGATCCCACAAAGTCTCTACCCTCAAAGAATCTATAGTCAGTCTATTGTGGGAGAGAGAAGTAAATAGGTGATACGTGCTAATTCTGCAGACAAGTTGCTGAGAAAACACAGGATGGGGCACAGAAACTGGACTGGGGAAAAGAAAAACAGTCGTGAATGTTTGAGTTTCTGCTTTTCCCTTCAAAACCAAACTTAAGCAGGGTTCTAATAGATTAGCATTCTGGCAACTAGAATGGCAGGGATTAATATATTTCTTTTTAAAATTAGTTTCTATATGTATGTTTTTTTCATAATTTTCTTTTTATTATTTTTAAATTGATTTCAGAGAGGAAGGGAGAGATAGAAAGATCAATGATGACCGAGAATCACTGATCAGCTGCCTCCTGCACGCCCCCGACTGGGGATCGAGTCTGCAACCCCGGCATGTGCCTTTAACTGGAATCGAACCCGGGACGGTTCAGTCCACAGGCCAACGCTCTATCCACTGAGCCAAACCGGCCAGGGCTAAAGTTAGTTTATATTTTATCTCAAATTACGTGTCTAGTTCAAGTAAATCTCATCTTTTAAAAAACACATTTTAAAATTTATTTAAAGAATGATCTGGTTTTTAAATATGTTCAATTTATATGACACTACGTATTTTTTCTCTCCATATTTTTCATTATAAAAAGAAAAAAACACTCGTCCACCCGGCATGACTCAGTGGTTGAGCCAGGAGGTGGTGGTTCGATTGCCTCTGCATGCACCCCCACTGGGGATCGAGCCCGCATACTGGGCATGTTCCTTGACCCAGAATTGAACCGGTGACCTCTTGGTTCCTGGGCGACCACTCAACCATTGAGCCACATGGGCCAGGCTGATCACTGATGTTTCTATCTCTCTTTCCCTCTCTCTTCCTCTCTGAAATCAATAAAAATATATTAAAAGAAAAACACTCAATGAAAAACAAAACAACTGGTTACATAAATGGCTCATATTATAAGTGCTTGCAAAAAGCCACAATCAATTTAGGATATTTTAACTTAGACGAACAAAATGCATTTCAGGCAACTATTCCAGAAACACCATCTATCCTCAAGAATATCCTACTCCTGCCCTAGCTGGCTTGGCTCAGTGGATAGAGCATTGACCTGTGGACTGAAGGGTAACGGGTTCAATTCCAGTCAAGGGCACATGCCTGGGTTGTGGGCTCAATCCCCAGTAGGGGGCATGTAGGAGGCAGCCGATCAAACTCATCGTTGATATTTCTATCTCTCTCCCTCTTCCTTCCTCTCTGAAACCAATAAAAATATTTTTGTTTTAAAAAAAAAGAGAATATCCTACTCCTAAGTAAAAAACAACAAAACTTTCAGGTTATTCCCATATACATTTCCCCCTTCTTCCCCTCTAATTTAACCCTACAATAAAGATAAATACAATTTAGGTAATGTATTCCCATCAGTTGTTCACTTACCAAACAATAGTTCATTCAAGTGGACACTTTCTGGGCTGTCATGGAAAACGCCAATAAAAAACCTATTAAATTCAAGTTAGATTATATCTGTCACCTCTTCCTTGTCCAAAACAATTACCATGGAAGAAAATAAATTAAGCATAGCAATGTCACTTATTACAGAGTTGGTTGCTATAAAAAAATGTTTATGGCTTTTCTAGGTGACTGATAATAGATTAAATGACTTCAACACTGTTCTAATCTGAATACAGCAAGTTTCCTCAAACACTGCGGCACGAGTAAAGATGAAATAGTAAAACAGAGATGGTGAAGAGAAGACAAAAAACAATGAGAGGTGAAATAAGATACAGATAGACTTCACTTGTTTGCATTTTGTGAAATTAATGAAGAATAGCAAAGACAAATGCCTAAAAAGATTAAAATTTAAGGGCAGCAAACATAAACAACTCAGACAGTATAGCTTCAAACACACAGTTCTGAAGGAGAACCTAACTTCTTCTTTGGGCTAAAGAGGTGGAAAATCAGGTTCTAGTTCAAAGTAGGTTAAACTTTCAACTTCTTATCACCCTGACAATTCAGCAAAATGAAAGTAACCAGACAGACAAGAGTTTCCATAACTTTCTTATCTTCCCTAGTAAATTCTCTCACTAGACAGAAAAAAATAAAAGGAAATTTGTTTTTGATAGTCCTTATCTTTAAAGATTCTTAAAAATTCAAGAAGGCTTGATAAGACAGGAGAGAGTAAACAGCTGTTTATAGCAAGGAATTATGATGTGTTACCGCTGTAGAGAAAAGTTAAAATCAAAAGGAATTTTGAGAGATTATTTCCTTAGCCTTCATTAGCGCACTAGAGAAGTTTTTGACAATTTATAAAATTTACAGACTTAAAAATAGGGCTTCTAACTACAACTATATTTAATACTATAATATTAACCAAGCTTTTAATTGCATGTTTAAAAATTCAAAGCCACAATTCCCTCAGGAAGTGTAACTGTTACTATTAAAATAAAATAATAGAGATAATCACATTCATCAAATTTATTAAATACAATACTATGCTAGTCACCATAATGTACTTTTGTTCTTTCATTAAAGAATTCTTAGACCATTCACTATTAAGTTACTGTTTAACTGGTAAATTGAGGCAAAATGCTAAATAACTTGAGAAGTCACAAGTGCAAAGTCCATTGTACAAAACTACCCAACCATGCTCGCTCTTTATGTACTTTTCCAGATATAATTTAAACTGTCTGAGCAAAAGGTGAATTCTAAATTGTTCATAAATTGACTTTTACTGTGCCTTTCTTTTTGCTTGAAAACTCCTTTCATACATTGCCACCGATTCAATTTCACCTGTAGGTAATGAACACAGAACTCATTGTGGGGAAAAACAAACCAGAATGTGAGAAAAGAGGTTATCAGATATACAAGGGAGTGAAACAGTTGATTGAAAAACACTTTAACCACAATATTTTTTTCTCCATCTGAAGGATGCCTTTTGACTTGTTACCATTTCTCTCACGAAAAACCCTGTAAGTTCCCAAAGCTCCCAAGTTGAGTACTTACCTGGTTCATCTGAATGCTGAATCCCGGCTTTTATTTCTGCTAAGCTGGTCTCCCCCTCTTGGGGGACTGAAGCTGCTGCCTCCTCCTCAGTGTCCTCTACCTTAGTCACGGTAAAGTGTGGCATTGTTGTTGAAATCCTGTGCTTTTTCTGTATTTAAACTTCCTTCCAAGTCTACTCCGCCCACCCCTTCCTCGCTGTGTCCCTTTCAGACTCAGACACTGCCTAAGGGAGACTGACGCTGGGAATAGGGAAGTACTTTCAGCTCACGTGATCAACAACCTTAGAGGGAGTGGAACACTGGAAGACACGCCTTCCACAGCATTTATCTTTCACTTGGCACTCCACCCTTTGCTTATGGTTATTAAGCTCAAGAATCCCAAGAACTATTTAGGCAGCTTTCCTTTCCGAGAGCTGCCAAAAGCTGGAGAGTGGGCAGAATTCATGCACTACAGCCTACTGTGTGCTCACCCACATTCATTCAAATATGCGCCGCTTCTAAAAGTGAAGGGAATCAATAGTTGTTAAAGACCTACTCTATGCTCTTCATTGCACTAGAAAGTTTTCATTATGATCTCATTTAATCATCAGGTTAAAGAACTTGCCCAAAGTCACGGAGCTTGTAAGTGGTGAAGCCCAGCTTAAAAACTTCCAATACCTTTGTAGGTAGGCAGCGTAGAAGACGTTTCATGGGAGGGCACAAAGTCATATGCTTACCTAAATTTCATTTGATGAGTTCTTGTATAGCACTGGCTAGTAATCTTGGCTGCACACTGGAATCACCTGGGAAGACTTAAAAAACACTGATGCCTGGGTCTCAATCTATAGATCAGTGGTTCTCAACCTTGGCTGCACATTAGAATCACCTGGGAATCTTTTTAAAATCCTGATTTCTGGGCCTCATCCTCCGGAAATTCTGTTTCTTTGTTATGGGGTGGGGCCACAACATTAGTAACAAAGAAACAGAATTTCCGGAGGATGAGGCCCAGAAATCAGGATTTTTAAAAGATTCCCAGGTGATTCTAATGTGCAGCCAAGGTTGAGAACCACTGTCCTAGATATTCTGATTTAATTGCTCTCAAGTAGAGCCTGGGCAACAGACTCCCCGTGGTTCTAAGGTGCAGCCAAGGTTGAGACTTACTTCTATATATGGGAAAGAGAAACGTTTGACTTGTTGAGCTTTTGTAACTACTTTTATCATTGAAAGAATCTAAGTCAGGTGTGGTAGTATAGTACCTGGTGATTTTTCCAGACTTACAACTCAGGTAGCTATTCTACTAATTGATTCAAAGGAACCTAAAACACTACCAAATTGTCAAAGATTTCAATATTATATTCTGGGTTCCAAATTCTTGAATATTTTAGTGCCACTGGATATTCCAGTAGGATCTTGCTTTTCATATTTATCTTATAAACAGTTGAATTAGCCCGGTTGGTGTGGCTGAGGTTGAGCGTCAACCTATGAACCAGGGGGTAACAGTTGGATTCCAGTCAGGGCACATACCTAGGTAGTGGGCTCCATCCCCCTTGGGGGTATGCAAGAGGCAGCCGATCAATGGTTCTCTCTCATCATTGATGTTTCTATTTCTTTCTCCCTCTCCCTAACTCTCTAAAATCAATTTAAAAAAAAAATGTTTTTAAAAAGAGTTGAGTTATGGCTAATCTATAGTTGATGGACAGAAAAAAATGACTTGTGTTTATGAATCTGTGTACAGCTTGTGCATCTAAGCCTTGTACAGTTTTATCCTGTCTTTTCTCCCTTCTAAAACGTTTCTCAAACTAAACAAGTAGGAAGGTAACAAATTCTTGTTAATCTATGACAGGAGTAATTTGTTTATTAACTTGAAGCTTTGGTACCATAGTGGTCAGCAATTTTAAAATAGTTCTCTCTTACAGTGGACTATAAGTAAAAGTGAAGGGACATAAAGAAATTGAAGACAAAGTTATAGTACAGAAAAACTGTGGGTGAGAAAGTGGTAAAGTGCTATGTCTGAGGAGTGGTTAGATAGAGAGGGTGGGATGTAAGAAATAGCTATTTTAGGTACAATAAACTACCACAATGAGGTATCACTATACCTCCACCACCACAATGGTTAAAATTGATAAGACTGACAACACCCAATTTGGAGAGAATGTGAACAAAAGGAACTTTCATACACGGTTACTGGGGTGTAAACTGGTTCACCCACTTTGGAAAGGGTCTGGAACTTTCCCCTATAACCCATCAAGTGCACTTCTAGGTATTCACGCCCAAAATGAAAACATAGTCCCATAAAAGGACTTGTACAAGGATGTCCATAGCAGTTTATTATTAATAGCTAAAAACTGGAAACAACCAGGTGTACTCCACAGGAGAATGGGTAAGGTAACTATGATATATTCATACAAAGAATTACTATTCAGCTCTACAAAGGAACAAATCAGTGAGACATGCAACAATATGGATGAAACTAAAAAACATTATGCTATGTGAAAGAAGCCTTAAACAAAAGAGTACATACTATTAGAGTCCACTAATGAGGTTTTAGAACAGGCAAAACTCAACTATGGTACAAAAAAAAAAAACAGGATAATGGTTGCCTCTGGCGAGATGAAGGTGATTAACTGGGATGGGGCTTGAGAGAACTTCCCAAGTTATGATAATATTATACATTTTGATAGAGTTTAGAGTTCCACAGGTGTATAAATTTGTCAAAACTCAGCTAATGTTCACTTAAAATGTGTTTATTTCACTGTATAAAGTTTGCCTTAAAAGAAAGAGATCTGTAAACAAATACTGAATTCTAATAATATGCATTTTGAAGTATTTGAGAGAAGTTAATTAATGCCTGCAATTTACCTTGAATTGCACCAAGAAGATGGAAAGACAAGTATAATAAAATGTTAATGACAGATGCTGAATGGTGGGTGTGTGGGTATTTACTATAAAAGTCTTTAAACTTTCTGTATATTTGAAAGCTTTCATAATAAAATGTTGAAAAAGATACAATGAACTGACACCATTATGTAAATGAATAGATAAGTCACAGACTGGGAGGAAATATACAAAGGGCTTGTATCTAGAACATACAGAAATGCCTTACAATTCAGTAATAAGACAAATCAACACAAAATGGGCAAAGGATTTAAACATTCAAGTCATAAAAGAAGTTACACAAATGGCTAATAAACACTTGAAAAAGTGCCCAACACTATTGGCCATTAGGGAAATGCACATTAAAATCACAATTGAAACTGCTGCAAGGATGTAGAGCAAATGTTGGTGGCAATGTAAAATGGTACAACCACTTTGGAAAAAAGTCTGGCAGTTTTCAATAAATTTAGACGTACATCAACCCTATGACCCAGCAATTTCTCTTCTAGGTATTTATTTACCCAAGAGAAATAAAAGCATATGTTCATTTAAAAATTTTTGAACAAATGTTTACAGCAGTTTTATTTGTAATAGCCCAACAGGAAACAGTCCAAGTATCTGTCAATTAAAATCTAAAAAACCTTAGCATCTAAGTATAAAAGCACATCACTTATGGCTCAAATTCTGTTTCATATAAGGTTTAGGCAGTTACATAAATGCTTTTACAGTACTTTGACTTTAGGGTTTTGAATGTTGTTAGAAATTAGAGTCACCAAACAGGTTTTAAATATTTACATTTAAAAAAATATGTGGTATTTATTTTTAAGTAGTATGATATAAGCCAGACTAGGGTAAAAGGCCTTTATAATAGCACTAGGGGCCCAGTACAAATTCATGCACCTTGAATGGAACTGTGGGCTGCGAGGCTGCAGTGGGCACCGGGGCAGGTCTCAGCCCATCCTCTGCACCCAGGGCCCGGCCCCTCCTGCTGCGACCCCTGATCCAGTCTGCTGACAGCCCCGTTCCCACCACTGCCGCTCCCATGAGCTGACAGTGCCAGCCCCGCTCGCACCCGCTGACAATGCAGAGCAATTGGGGCCAGCACCAGCAGCAGGTGCAAGCACTGGGCGCGAGCACCGGGCGGGACCATTGTGCACGGGAGCAAAGAATTTTCAGTAACTACCAGAGGCTCGCTCCGATGACAGTGACTGGCACCCCGCCTTGATCTGGCACCCCCACTCACCTGCTCCACCATCCCGCCGCGCCCAACACCCATCATGTTCTGCATTCTGCCACCTACTGCAGATGCCCACCATGTTCCGTGCACACCCCCTGGTGGTCAGCACAAGTCATAGTGACCAGTTGTTCGGTTGTTCCACCGTTCGGTCTATTTGCATATTAGCCTTTTATTACATAGAACTAGAGACCCGGTGCATGAATTTGTGCACCAGTGGGGTCCCTCGGCCTAGTCTATGGGATCAGGCCGAAACTGGCTCTCCAACATCCCCCCAGGGGTCCTGGATTGTGAGTGGGCGCAGGCCAGGCTGAGGGATCCCACTGGTGCACCATCGGGGCCAGGGAGGGACGGTGGAGGTTGGCTAGCCAGGGAGGGACCACATGAGGGCTCCAGGGTATGTCCAGCCCGTCTCACTCTGTCCCAATTGGCTGGACCCCAGCAGCAAACTAACCTACAGGTCAGAGTGTCTGCCCCCTGGTGGTCAGTGCAAGTCATAGCAAGTGGTTGAGCGGCCTTAGCATATCATTAGCATATTATGCTTTGATTGGTTGAATGGATGATGGGACAACCAGACACTTAGCATATCAGGCTTTTATTTTTATTTTATTTTTTTTAAAATATATTTTATTGATTTTTTACAGAGAGGAAAGGAGAGAGATAGAGAGTTAGAAACATCGATGAGAGAGAAACATCGACCAGCTGCCTCCTGCACATCTCCCACTGGGGATGTGCCCGCAACCCAGGTACATGCCCTTGACCGGAATCGAACCTGGGACCCTTGAGTCCGCAGGCCGACGCTCTATCCACTGAGCCAAACCGATTTCGGCATATCAGGCTTTTATTATATAGGATAGGATTACTCCATTATACATTAGGCCAAATATTATACACATTATACTTATTTTACTCATTAGTTTCAGTAAAACACTTTTTTGTGACTATGTCTGCTTTAAAAAAAAAAGCCCTTTTTTTTTAGCAGAATGGGTCTATTTGGGTAATATTTTCAAAGTACAATTTACTATGCTACACTACCTAATTATTTTTAATCACAGCTAACAACTTGTGATAACCAGCACTTTGTTTTATTCAACCCATCTATTAAATAAACAAAGACAAGTTAGATTTAGTGAAAAGATTAAAATAATTAATGGAAAGTCAATGGACATTGATTTTCAAAAAAGGATTTTCTATCAGATTATAATACATTATTATACTATATTATGAAAAATCAATAAATTTTAGAGCAAATCATGTATTTCCTCTGGGAACTGTATTGTACAAAAGATATACAAATAATTTAGAACCACGCAATCTTATTGCTGAAATGATTCTAAAAAAGAATCTAGTAATTCATGCTAAAAATGGATCTGTGATGCAAGAAGACTATAATAAGTGAGCAGTAATCCAAATCCCTAGAATTAAAAAGCCACATACATTTTGAATGCAGGAATTTTACCAAATGTCATTCTGTTCATTCTTGAGAGCATCTTGTAGATATGATGTTGAGACTTTAGTAACATGTTCAGTAACATTCTTTTTTTTTAAATAAAAAATGCAATTAAAGCTTGATCAAAGGTACCAGCATGCTAATAAAAAGCTGGAGATGTATAAAATAGAACAGACTAGATTTCATGAGCACACACAAGGTAGACTTAATTCATCTTATCTGTCCACACCTTTTCACAGACTTCTCTCTTCATCTCTCACACACCTCATATGACAAATGTCTTATGCAAATACCTTAAGACACATGCGTGCACGCGCGCACACACACACACACACACACACACACACACAAGTTCAGTGGGAGTGCTGAGCAAAGAACAATGGATTTGATATAGAAACAGATTCAAATCTTATGAATCTCTCCTAAGCTCCTATAGTTTGAAGACACCATTCTGAGAGTTTTATCCACTATTGACATCTAGACACACTTACCCTTTAAAATTGTAACCAGTTAATATTAATAGTTTTGTGCTTACAGTGTTTGGTTTATTAGAAATGGTGTTTTTACAAGAAATAGTCAAGAAAGTGGAATTTATTTCCAAGCAGTTGCTTCTAATATTATTTCAAAATATTTAGGGTGGCATTGTTATTAAATTGTTGCAACCACTAGCTAGCAACTAAATAAATATGAGTAGAAACTATATTATACTTTTTTTACATATCTTACAAATGAGATTGTAATTAAACCTTTAACTGCACAACTTGTGCCCTATTCTTATTCCCCATCAGCAGCTAGTACAAGGCTTTGCACATAATGGTGGTTAATAGATTTTTAAAAATCCTTTCACTACACAAAATAATTTTCTTGCTCAAGGTAAATTTATGAAGAACTCTGAGCTACAAAGGTTAATGTTTTATCCTCGTTTGTAAATTTTTCATACTCTTTATTCTATAAATCTTTATAACAATCTACACTAATAAAAGAGAAATATGCAAATTGACCATACCTTCGCAACGCCCACCAGCCAATCAGGCGTGAGTATGCAAATTAACCCAACAAAGATGGCGGGTTAGTTTGCATACACAGGCACCGAGTGGCCGGGGGCAGGGCGGGATGCTTGCATCATCGCCATGGTGACAACGCAGGCGTTCCACACCACCCCAGCTGCTCCAGGCCTCTAGGCAGCGTGGGAAGGTGGAAAGGCGGCTCCAGGCCGGAGCAAAGGCGGTGCCAGCAGCCAGGGGAAGGAAGGCCCATTCTTGCACGAATCTTCGTGCATCGGGCCTCTAGTCTATATATATAAGAGGCTAAGTGTCCGTCTGACAGGAAGCTGACACGCACTGACCACCAGGGGTCAGACACTCAACACAGGAGCTGCCATGACACACACTGCCCATCTATATATATAAAAGGCTAAGTGTCCGTCCAACCAGTATCTATGACACGGGTCGCTATGATGTGCACTGACCACCAGGGGGCAGATGCTCAACGCAGGAGATGCCATGACATACACCACGGACCTGGTGCTGACAAACTAATACTCAGCTTCCCCCAAGTGGGACACAAGCCCTGCCACCACCCCAGAGTGACACCCCACCAAATTGCAGCCAATGCTGCCAAGACCCCATGGCGCAAAATGTGGTCCACAGCCCAGCCCAGAAACGGTCACTGTGGACGCCGGGTAATGACATCACATAGCAATGCCCAGCTTCCTCTCCCTAGTGACTAGCCTCCTTGGAGTTTCTTCAGCCCAGGAACAAAACTTGCTTTATAGCCAGGTGCAAACATTTCACAGTTTAACCCAGTGATGGCGAACCCTTTGAGCTCGGCGTGTCAGCATTTTGAAAAACCCTAACTTAACTCTGGTGCCGTGTCACATATAGAAATTTTTTGATATTTGCAACCATAGTAAAACAAAGACTTATATTTTTGATATTTATTTTATATATTTAAATGCCATTTAACAAAGAAAAATCAACCAAAAAAATGAGTTTGCATGTCACCTCTGACACGCGTGTTATAGGTTCGCCATCACTGGTTTAACCAAATATTTGTGAAGTGCTCTCACGTGCCTCATCTCATTTGATCCTCACAGAAGTCCTGCAGTAGGTAGATAGGAGACTCCATAGAATCCTATTTTCTTTTCATTAGACAGAAAACGATTTAGAAAGCTTAGAAACTTGACCCGACTAAAGAAGTAAGAAATGGTGGAACTTGAAAATGACTTCGTTTTCTCACTGCACACAATGTAGTCAAACTGCTGCAGTGAAATATTTTACCCTTTCTTCTCCCTGTGATCTACAATACTAACCTGCTTCATGTTGATATTTACTGCTGTGTTGCTGACAACTACCTGAAAAAGAAGTTGGGGTGCTTCACTGGGCTGGAAAAAATTTAGCTAAATCAGAAAGCAGGTCTAATTAAGCAAGTTTATTCTATATATATAAAAGGCTAAGTTGACTTGCGCATGAGTCATACATATAAAGCTCTCGCTGGCGCCAATCACATGTGTGTGTTTCGATCTGTCATTGTAGATTGTGAACTTGGTTGACACTTCTATTATAGAGAAAGGGCGAACAGCGATATTAAAATATTTCTTCTAATTAATTTCCTTTCAATGTGCATGAATCCATGCACTGGTACACTAGTCAATCTAATAATTCGTCCTATTTAGAGAAATGTGTTTGAGAGGTAAAAGATCTGAATTTCTTTTTTAAAAAAAATATATTTTATTGATTTTTTACAGAGAGGAGGAGAGAGGGATAGAGAGTTAGAAACATCGATCAGCTGCTTCCTGCACACTTCCCACTGGGGATGTGCCCGCAACCAAGGTACATGCCCTTGACCGGAATCGAACC
>NW_005371823.1:180247-190757 GCF_000412655.1 Myotis brandtii | reverse complement strand
AGGAGGCAGCTGATCGATGTTTCTCTCTCATCGATGTTTCTCTCTATCCTTCTCCTTTCCTCTCTGTAAAAAATCAATAAAATATATTTTTAAAATAAATAAATAAATAAAAAATATCTAACTTCAGATATGGAGTTATATGGAGAGAGGAAAGAGATAATATGTGCTAGAGTAGAGATTCTTAAGAAAAATATCAGACTTGCATGAAAGACTAAGCCACTGCCCCACCACATTCAGATAACTCATGCTTCAAAGGGCCACTAGTAGGCAAACACTACCTCACATCCCCTTGAATGTGGTATCATTCAGGTTAGGCAAACATATAAAAGGCTATGAACCATTTCTTGAGAACAGTGTTTTGCAGATTATCTCTGGTGAAGAACTATATTCATTGTGGGCTAAAAATTCTGTAAAAGAATAAAAGTGAAAACTACTAGAAAATGAAATAAAAATACACAAAACTTATGTTTCAATTTTTATTAAGTTCAAAAGACATAAAATTATTCTATCAAACTACTATACAAGTTCCTTACGAACTCTCAATTTCTAAGTTCATGGCCTTACAGACAGGTAATAAACAGCTCATGGACCAGCACTGTCTGCATACTACACTCTGAATAGGCCTGTGTTAGAGAATCTTATAAACATTTTAGCGAAAATAGAATGAGAAGTTCATTATTTAAATTTAGAACTATAACTGGAGCCAGAAAAGTATACTGGCTCTCATTCTCTAGAATACATTTTCCTTATTTACCATATTCAGCAAACCCTTCTCCCTCAGATACTGCAACAGTAAATATCAGTTTAAAATATCAAAATGGTGACAAATTCTAAATTTTACCTTACTATGTAGACAATTATAGAAAGAATTAATTATTTTGGTGAGGATCAACTACCATGGATAGCAAGGACTTAAAACTTCTACATCTCGCCCCACCGATGTGCTCAATGGTTGAGCATTGACCCATGAACCAGGAGGTCATAGTTCAATTCCTGGTCAGTCAGGGCACATGCCTGGAGTTGCGGGCTCGATCCCCAATAAGGGGTGTGCAAGAGGCAGCTGATCAGTGATTCTCTCCCATCATTGATGCTTCTATCTCTCTCTTCCTCTCCCTTCTATTCTCTAAAGTCAATAAAAACACATTTAAAAAAGAAGTACATTTTCCTTTAAAAAAATAAACACCTTCTACATTTCAAAATTACATAAGACTGCCTATGAAAATTGATTTTTATAAAATGACATCAGTGATGAATTTTGTATAATGCATTTGAGGGCTAACAACTGCAAGATAATACTGTTCATAGAAAAAACACATTATTTTCTGATGGATTCATAATATTGTAGAGAAGGAAGACAAAGAGTTCTCCAAATTAAACTTCTGCTTTATTGAGGCTGAAGAAATCATGCATTCTTCAATATATTTGAGTGTCCACTATGTGCCAGGAAAGAGGAATGCAAAGGACAAACAAGACTCTATTCCTACTCTCAAGGAACTCGAGATCTTATTATCCAATTAAGGGATATACTAAAAGGCAATATAAAACCAGGACTATACATACAAATACGTTATAAGCATAGAAAGAACCTTCAGAGCACAACATACTATCACCTTACCCAGTTACTTCTTCAGGGACCTAAACTTGTGAGTCTTCACTAGAGAAAAGAATGCAGTAGGATAGTTGATGGATAGCTACTTTAATTTGATAGCTAAGTCAGTCATTTTGGCTGCTGACCCAAATACGAAGAAGGCATTATCAAAAGTATCTGAGTACTCTGAGCCCTCAGTTTCCACTGTTGCTTTTTTTTTTCTTTACAATATTGTTAGTCCCTATATACGGCTGCCCATCTCTTTCATTAGTCTAATGTCATTATAGTCCAGGTATGATGGAACCCAAGAAACACCAACCAAAGAAATAGCACTGGCAGTTATTTCATTTCTGATGTGTGACATTTCATTCTTTTATTGTGAAATACTTGCTAGATGAGCTTCTAGTCAACACTATAAACAGTGTATACAAAATAAAAACAGATATTAAGCAACATATTGTCGAAACTTAGAACATATTTTCAAAAGAGGAAATGAAAACACAATTCAAAACAAAATGTCCTGGTTAATTTTCATCTCATAGAAAGAGTGTCTTTGTAAGTTATTACTTCCTCCCTCCCCTGCAACAAAATATTTTAAAATGGATTTGTATTTGAGCCAAAATACAAATATTCGTTAATTTTAGGACAGACGGACTAATGCAACTAACTAAATCAATAACTGTTCAGGTAATTCAGCACTACTACACTGCCCCGGTATTTGCACATCATTTGTGTTAAAAAAAAAAAACACACAACACAGTAAAATACACATTGTTTGAACAGATTTTCTTTTAGGAATGTAGAACCTTAAGTTATTTGGGAAATGTCATTTTATTAACTGCCCCCCACTATTTCCTTTAATGCCCCCAATGCCAGACAAAGTAACTGCAAAAATGTACACAAAACATAAAAATTGCATTTCTTTTATGCTTCTTCTTCTGTAATGTACAACTGAAGCCTAATAAATATTTCACAGAGCCAACCATTGTTAGTATAGTAGAGAAAGTGTAATGACAAGAACAATGGTATCAGAATCACACACATTTTTCTTATTTAACCATATCAGCTTCAGTTTTCTCCTGGATAAGAAATCCCATCTTACCTCAGAAGAAAATTACTTTTTTTTTAATGAAAAAAAAAATCAAAACTGATGATTTTTAGGAAAGGAAATAATTCATCTGATAGTCAGGAAAGAACGCTTTCTATTTCCTACTAGTTATTAAATTATTTTTGGAACTAGCATACCGCTAAACTAGAAAAAATAAATCAACAAAACATAATTTTTACATGCATTTTAGGATGTAAATTAACCAACTTTGGAAAGAAGTATTATTTCTAGATATTTTTTAAAAGCTAGGGGCTAATATTCTCAAAATAGAATAGAGATAAATTTCAGTTGAATTCAATTTCTCATAGATTTGCAAAATGAAAATGTACACATGTATACAAGAATGTTTAACTATTAGTGTTTTCTTTTTTTAAAACTAGCAATATAAACAATGAATAGCCTTACCCCAAAGTAAAAGCAGACTCAGCCGGTAAAATGAAGGAAATTCAGGTGCCACTTTCCTGAAAATTAAAACTACCTACCAAATGGCTCCAACTGTAAACAGAGGAATGCTATCAAGTGAGTATCTTGCACGAATTTCTCAAGGCCATTAAAAATGTAATAAGGCTTAGCAATACAGTAATAAAAATGCAAAGCAGAAGTTGACACTGATTAATTTAGCAAGGAAACCGGAGACTGAAACCCAGCTCTGAGCTAAAATAACAGAAAATTTTAAAAAGAAAAAACAACAACCCAAAGTTAGAACTAAGACATAAACATACTTGTCATTTCCTTATAACTTAACATAGGCTTTTTTCCCCCATATCTGTACTTTTCAGCTACAAAAAAATCCATTTTAGAATGAAAAAAAAATTAAAAGCTTAGCCCTTACATTTTTTCAGTTAAGACAGCCAAAGGTTTTGCATAGCCTCTCAGATTAACTTACATACAATATTGTCTTGATTAGGAAATTTTGTTAACTCTAAATTCCTCCAATGATTTAATGGTGGTTTAAAATCCTTCAAAAGTAAAATGTATTTGAATATTAGAAATGTTTAAAATATGACAAATGAACATTGTAGAATTGAGCAAATATTGTAATATTTCCTATTAATCAACTACTGAACTTCCACAGTTAAAGTAAAGTGCTGTGTATGTATTGTGTGTTCTGAAGTTCTGTGTTCATATCTTCATATTTAATTGCTGGGATTATAAAAAATAGAGCAGCATGAATCCTAGGGTTTTAATGGAATAATCTTGTTTTTTCTATCTACACTAATAAAATAGAAAGATGCAAATTGACCATGCCTTCGCAATGCCCACCAGCCAATCAGGAGTGAGAATGCAAATTAACCCAACAAAGATGGCGGGTTAATTTGTATACGCAGGTGCCAAGCGGCCGGGGGGTGGGGCGGGATGCGATGCAGGCATTCTACACTGCCCTAGCCGCTCTGGGTCTCTGGGCAGCGTGGGAAAGTGGAAAGGCGGGTCCGGCTGGAGCGAAGGCAGTGCCGCAGCCAGGGGAAGGAAGGCCCATTCTTGCACGAATCTTCGTACATTGGGCCTCTAGTTTACTTATAACACTTTATTAAAATATTGCATTTGTTTTACCCATTCACAAAATAAAATGATTTCATAATTCCTACAATATAGCTCTCCAAACTTTCATACCTACTGTTATAAAACACATCACCAAGAACTTAAAACATATATAATTTACATTATTCTGAGTCAACAAGGCCACCACGTGCAGCTTGTGCAGATTGTGACAGGCCAAAAGTATAGGGGGCTGCAGGCTGTGGGCTGAAATCCAATTTGCCCTTCTCCAATGAAGTTTGGAAGGGGTGCCTTTTTAGAATTTGCACAAGGGTCTTGCTAGTCCACAGTATTTATTAGGCAAACAGAGTCCACTATCCAAAAGTTTACAGCATAATGTCATCCTCATAGGTCATTACAAATTGCCTTAAAAGTCAGCATTCGAAACATTCCCCTTTTTCTAACAGCCTTAATTAAAATGGGAAAGCATGACTTTTATGAGGTCCCCAGGTCCCCAAGAGTGTCTTCTTCCTTCTTTTCTATTCCAGTACAGGTAATATCAAAACAAAGCTTATGAGAATATGGAATTAAGAACATGCCACTGAAAGGAAAAGAATGAAGCCCTTGGTAGGAAGAATTAGTGAGGACAAAGAAGAGACCACTCAAGATAAAAGAGAAGAAGTTGAAGTACCACTTTACCAATCACTGGCATTTAATCAAATTATCTAGAGCATTCTATGACAAACTCCTATAAAAGAAAGCCTTTTCTATTAAAGCACCTAATTGCAGCTCAATATTTTTAAAGTTTTTATTATAGATGTTTTCAAATATACATAACACCACAGAAAACAGTAAAATGCATCCCTTTTTTAAACTCTATATCTTCAACTTAGTATATATTTATTGAGTATGAGTTATGTGGCATCACCATTATTCCAGGTGCTGAAGACACCAAAACAACTTTTGTCTCTTTCCTTAAGAGAACCGTCAGCCTAACTGAGAAAGATAACATGTAAACAAAACAAAATTAAGTGAAATAGGTGTTGCTATATAATAATAATATGTATGAGGGATATAGGAACTTAAAGAAATAGATTAGTTCTATTCTATCTGGGTATGGGGATGAATCTGAAAAGGTTTTAGAGAGGGTGACTCTTGAAGGAGGGAGTTACCTTAATTATTTTTGCATCTCTACCACCTAACACTGCTCCATAAAAACTTGGTAACAGCCAGTCTCAGTTGGAATACATGGAGCTCTTTGACGCAACTGGCTTTTAAGCCTACTCCACTTCAGAAACCTCCTTCCAAGGCTGCACAACATATCATGTTAACACTGGAACTACCACCCTGAAGGAGGTGTGGCCAGCCTGAAAACGGCCCTCAGCCCCTCACGCAGACTGGCCAGGCACCCCAGCGGGGACCTCCACCCTGAAGGGGGTGTGGCCAGTCTGAAAACGGCCCTCAGCCCCTCACCCAGGCTGGCCAGGCACCCCAGCGGGACCCCCACCCTTATCTGGGACACCCTTCAGGGCAAACCAGCCGGCCCCCACCCATGCACCAGGCCTCTATTCTATATAATAAAAGGGTAATATGCAAACTGACCCTAACAGCAGAATGACTGGGAATGACTGGTCACTATGACACACACTGACCACCACGGGGCAGACGCTCAATGCAGGAGCTGCCCCCTGGTGGTCAGTGCGCTCCCACAGGGGGAGCTCTGCTCAGCCACAAGCCAGGCTGACGGCTGCCAGCACAGTGGTGGTGGCGGGAGCCTCTTCTGCCTCCTCAGCAGCGCTAAGGATGTCCGACTGCAGCTTAGGCCTGCTCCCCACTGGCGAGTGGACATCCCCTGAGGGTTCCCAGGCTGCCAGAGGGATGTCTGACTGCCAGCTTAGGCCCAATCCCCCGGGGAGCGGGCCTAAGCCAGCAGGTGGACATCACCTGAGGGGTCCCAAACTGCAAGAGGGCACAGGCCGGGCTGAGGGCCCCCCCCACCCTGAGTGCACAAACTTTTGTGCACCGGGCCTCTAGTTTTATTATAAAAGTGATACACTCTTAATATAAAAAACTGTACATGTCCTTCTAAATTGTTGAAAGAAAAATTCCCACTCTCCACTCTATTTTCAAATTCCTCCAGTCTGTTAGCATCTGTTGAGATATCCATTCTCAATAGTTCCTTCTGTATCTTTAAGACATTCTTTAGGCATAAGCAAATACAGTGCTAAGAGTCTTGATTTTATTTACCAGCAAATACAGTGCTAAGAGTCTTGATTTTATTTATAGGACAGTCCCATAACTTCTAATGAACCCTGACACAATGAAAGGAGAACAATAAATACTTTGATAGCAAAAAAGATAATTACCTACTTTCAAAAGGCCAGCAGTAGAAAAAGTTAAAATACAGAACTAAGTATTTAAAACTTCATACGTCACCCCTGCCTTGGTTATGCAATGTAATATGAGTAAAAGATACGTAATAAGAAAACAAACATAGGGTGGCAAGCTTCTCTACAATAAGAAACATGGGAGGCCTGAGGATTGTGGGGAAAGGATTGAGAATCATAACAATATTACAACCATAGAAGGATGTGTAGAAAGGGCAAAAAATATATGTATGTGTGTATACATAACAAAATTCTAAATATTAAAATAGCAAACACAATTTTGAAATACACTAGGAGCTTAAAAATAGAGTTAATTGGCCCTAGCTGGTTTGGCTCAGTGGATAGAGCACCAGCCTTCAGACTGAAGGGTCCCGGGTTCGATTCCCGTCAAGGGCATACGCGGGCTCCATCCCCATGAGGGGGTGTGCAGGAAGCAGCCAATCAATGATTTCCTTTCATCATTGATGTTTCTATCTCTCTCTCCAGCTCCCTTCCTCTCGGAAATTAATAAAAAATAGAGTTAATTGTAGAAAAGAATTAGTTTTCCTATACTAACTCCAGCTCAGAGAAAAAATGTAGTTTATATATGTCCTTGATTTTCTTGACAACAACATTCTTTGAAGACCTATGTCTAACAAGGGATTAGAAAGCCAAAGGTGAAATAATTATATTTCTAACCAGTTCCCTCTAATGGTGAGAAAAATATATCAAAGGATGATAGTCATCATAAGAATAAAAATTTTAAAAAAGAGAGAAAAAGTAGGTCATTGGGAAAATAGGAAACTAGTTTCCTCAGAATATGGGGGAATGTGTGATCCAATGACTGGACAGTTAATTTCCCTTTCATCTGGTACTAGAGAATATTTAAACATTAAGAAATATGCTAGATATAGAGCCAAGCTTTAACTTCTGTACCCACCTAAACAACATAGATTTCACCTAGACATAGGTGAAATCCAAGTTTTCCTCTTATAGTATAAAATGATACCACTCTGGACTGTAAAGAATGCTTATAGGTAAGATACTGGCCTGGACAAGAATCCTGTTGTGAAAAGCTAACACATTACAGAAACAAACCCACTTTTAAAACAAAATACAAATGCAATTCCATAACATATAAGCCACAAGTCTAAAAACATTTAACTATAAATTACCTAATGACAATTACAGCAATAAAAAAGTTAACACCGATATAGTCTTTATCTGGTATTTTTACAACCTCAATGCAGTATGTAAATAACTAAAACTATAATTTAAGAGTTAATTTGGAAGAAAGGGAATTATTTTTTATTTTATAATGTAATTTTAATGCATTAATGTGTAAACAGTGTACAGTTTGTCAAGTTGAAAATAGTTAGGTCCAAAAACCAACCTGTAATATCTCCATTAAATAAATGATTAGTTGAAGATAAGTGAATTCTAGGACTATAAACTACCAAATCTACCTTCTCTACAGACATTGAAAAATACAAACAGAAATAAGGAACTAAAATTATTCTGTTTCCTGCACCCCTTGGGTTAGGAGGAACAGTATTTTCTGACACTAGAAAATGATAAGTCAGCCTCACTTTCAAAAGTCAGTGGTTGAAGCCATAGTTTTCAAATTTGGGTAGAATATCATTTTCAGAGTCTAAGATTCTTACAAGAAATTTTCACTACCAAACATATCTACAGTTAGAATACAGAACTAGACATATAAAGAATATAAAACTAAATATATGAAGCAGCACAGTTCTAAATATATGAAGCAGTACAGCAGTTCTCAAAAAATGTTATGATCTTTTCATTCATTTCTCTCTTCATCACCTCTCACTAAATCCAATGAAAAGGTCCAAGCTAGCCAACACAAACTGATTGGTTCAGGAAGCTTAAAGTCTTCAGTGGTCAATCTAAGTCAGAAGAGGCTTGTGTGCTTCCTCCTGGCTACAAAGGTTCAATACTCAATACATTCCATTTAAAGTTCAAAGTGAAAACATTACGTGGGAATCAGCCCCTACAAACCTCTTTAGAATTTATCTATTCAAAAGGATAGCACACTAGGTCTACTCAGCCTCGGCTGAGTAAGCTTAGCTACTTGAACTACTGTTTCTGTAAATTATAATTAAAAAAAAAAAAGAATTTTGTGATACAATATCTCAAGTCTTTGTAGAAAAGCCAATAACTAATATATGATCAATAACTACTCCTTGTAAATGGCCTTAAAAGCAGACTGTAAAAGTTAGAGCCCCAAAGCTAGCTCTCCACTAAATTTCACAATTTAGGATTCTCTGTGCTGAAAAACTATTAAATTCTGTGCCCTTCACCCTTAACCAAAATACCCATTTCAATGCTAAGGAGACAAAAATAAGGAAGTCAAAAATATACATTACTTTTCTTCTTGCCACACACCTTCCACATACCAAATTACTACTACATAGAACCACCATGCTACCCATTATTTCAAAGGGCTCCTAAGCATCTCCAAAAGAGGTACCTTGGTTCCTGATTACTGTGTGCATAACAGAAAAACGATCTCTCAGAAGAGTCACCCTTGGTAAGTAAACCAATGAAGGAAGAATCCTGTCATCTGGGTTTCCACTTACCCTCAGTAACATCCTGGGGGTTAGAAGTCCGGTCACTGGCTGGATCCTGTGCCAAAGTTGCCAGTGAAGTGGTGGCTCCAGACATCTCACTCATAGGCTCACTACGGCTCGTTTCAGGCATACTCTCCCGGGAGCTAAATCTTACTCGGGAACTGGATCTGGAGCTGAGGTCTGGGCTGGTGTCTGACAAACCTGGAATATCATCAATCTTTGTTGGTGTCACCATGAACCGAACTGAAGCCATCTTGGTGGTGGTTTCTGGAGGATGCATTTTTCTTTTTCTTTTCCTTTAAAAGGGCACAAAGGAAAAACCCGCAAAATCCTTCCTCCAACGCTAGCTGCTTTTGATGGCAAAAATAGGATAACTTTAAAAAAAACACACCACACCAATTACCAATTACCTTGATTTACACCACACAGAGCCCCAAATAAGAATCTTTATACTCAGAATTCAAGCAGACTGTCCTAGAAAGTGCACTACCAGTAGCTGAAAAATATTTAAGAAGAAAAAGAAAAAGACAAAACGATGCCAATCTCGTGTAACTTCGTTCCTTCAGAATGAAGAGCTAGCTAGCTAGCTATGTCTCCTGATCCAGGGCTGCGGGCTCAGTGCCATGATCTGAGAGAAGCAGGTGAAGCCTTGCTTCCTTCGACCCCCAGGTGTCGGCCAAGGTAGTTAGTCCTTTATCTGGTAAATGTCTCACGGATTTAGTTGAGCCAAGTGCACACAGGTCCACCCTGATGATGCAGATACAGCAGAGAGACTGAAAAAAACGGTACAGGCCACCTGTTGTCTATCAGGTGAATACCCCACAGGTCTGGCTGGGAGGAGGTGTGTGCAGACGAGCCACCCGAGGTTTTTGAGGCCGATAATCCAGTTGGGTCTGGTGGGAGAGGTGCGCATGCATAACGGGAAAGATATCCCACACGAGGACGGAGGAGAATGCGGAGAGAAGGGTGAGCAGAGGAGGATGCTGGGGCAGAGCGGATTCCTGCCTCTGAGAGGTCTGCGGGGGCTGCCCACCCGCTCTTCTGGCAGAAAGGTCCCTGGGATGTGGGAAGAGAGGCTAGCGGACACCTCGGACTGCAGCTCAGGGTCGTGGCCAGTCGCTGCTAGTCCATCGAGCCCAACGTCCGCTCGCTAGGTTTCTCCTGCGTGTGACAGGACAGGCCAACCCTTCGCCAGGAGACGCTTTCGCCCCTACCAGGTCCCTGGCGCAGGTCGAGTCCTAGCAAAAGAGGAGACAGCCTCGCAGGCTGGTCCTGGCTGGCAGTGCAGGAGGGGGCGGCGATGACGCGCGGAGGTCGCAGGTGTGGGATCCCGGCGCCAGCTGACGGGTGCGCGCGCGCAGCTGTTGTTTACGAGCCG
>NW_005371823.1:174287-179997 GCF_000412655.1 Myotis brandtii | reverse complement strand
TGACGGCGGGACCGGGGGGAGGGGCGGGGCCACGTCGACGGCCCTGGGCACCACGGGAATTGTAATTGGATGTCTGGACCTGAGCTACCTGCGCTCCAGAAAACAAACCCTTTTCCTTCTTAGTCCTGCTTTCTTGCCCCTACCCACTCCGGAGGAATCTCAGGGAGTAGGTCCTGCCCCTTGTCCTCAGGGCCTCAAATACTCCGTCTTTAATAAGAGGGGCCCTGAAAATTCATGATTTTTTGGTTAATCCTAACCGGAGGATATTTTTCCATTGATTTTTAGAGTGGAAGGGAGGGGAGAGAATCATTGATGTGAGACGCATGGATTGGTTGCTTCCCACACAGGCCACAGAACCCTGCCTGCAGCTGAGGCAAGTGTCCTTGACTGGAGCCCAAGTTCTATCCACTGAGCCAAACCAGCTTGGGCCATGATTTTTTAAATTATTTTAAATCACAAACCTCCCAATACCATATATGCAGGTGTGACCCTTCCCTTAATGGAATTTTTATGTAGAAGTCCATTCTAAAGCATTATGTCAGTGATTTTCAACTGGTGTGCTGCAAGAATTTTTAAAACCTCCAATATCTTACTATGTAGTCAGGGGCACTTACCTCTTTTCCCTTAGATTGTCAAATAAAAAAATTACAACAGATATCAGGTGTGAATGTATCAAGATTAACCTTTTTTTGGTCGGATTGGCAAAAAATATATTTTTTTGGTGTGCCACAGAATTTTAGTAACTATTTTACATGTGTCCCATGAGATTAAAAAGGTTGAGCCCAACCGGTGTGCCTCAGTGGTTGAGCATCGACCTATGTACCAGAAGGTCACAGTTCGATTCCCAGTCAGGGCACATGCCTGGGTTTCAGGTTCGATCCCCAGTGTGGGGCGTGCTGGAGGCAGTTGATTCTCTCTCATCATTGATGTTTCTCTCTCCCTCTCCCTTCCTCTGAAATCAGTAAAAATATTTTTTAAAAAGGTTGAAAATCACTGCATTGTTTGCTCAAATTTATGCACTGTTACATATTCCCCCCTTTTCCTGTACTTTATGCTGTCTTTCACAATGTATACTGCTATTAACTCATGTTGTACATATTAAATATGTAGTTTGTCAACTATACCTCAATAAAGTTGAAAAAAAATGCTATATTCACTTTCTAGTCAGACTGAACATTCCATTAACGAAACATCTTTATTTTAGACCTCAAGAAAATACTTTCCCTTGATCCCATTCCTAGTTTTTCCCTACTACTGCCACCAGAATGTTGTTCTTTGCTTGTTTATTTAATGCATGAATAGAGGTGTTCAATATATTTTGGCTCATCAATGTTTTGTTTGAAAGTTATTTCTTGTAGCTTTGATCAAGACATTTAAATTTAACAATCTGGGCCCTGGCTTTGCCTGTGCCCTTGTTCTACACACGTGGAAATGTTTAAGCATCATCCTTAGCAACAGATCAGAACTGTAAGACCTGAGCCAGGAAATTCTCCTTTATCAAATGACAAGGTCCAAAGTCTAACTAAAAAAGATCCAGGTAACAAAATGAGAAACAATTCCCATTTGAAATGTAAATCTCCTCAAAGCTGGATGCTTTTATAAAGCTTGTGCCTATTGATTTTAACTTGAAGAAGCAAGAAATTGATCTCCCTGAAGGATTAGTTTTTTCTCAGGCAGGTCTGCTGTTCATTCAAATCTCAGAGACCTGAGTTGCTGGAGTTCTGCAACATCAAATTTTGTCTTATACCACAGAGTATTTTCATTCACTTATATATGTAAACACTGCCTAAGACCAATATACTAAACCTTTTAAGACTCTTATATTTCTGAGCACATCTCAGATGTTAATACCTAGAAGATGTCTTAAGGAAAAAGTCCTTGGTATAGTCAAACCAGTTTGCCTTTCTCTTCTACTTCAATTCAAAATATTGCCAGGTCAAAGTCTTTTCAGTTCCGTCTACACAGAACATAGCATGGGGGGAGAGGTGTGGGTAAATTATAAAGATACAACTACAGTCAACATTCAAAAAATGGGAGCTTTCACTAACAGACAGGTGCTTAAGAAACTTCCATAGCAGATCTTTTTCCTATCCATTTGCATAATTTTAATATTTCTTCAATCATTATCCCCTTAATAGGACAGGATAACTCTTTAAAATCCGTCAGATCTATAGCCAAGAACCCTGTAAGTGAATAGACTAAGAAAAAATTGTTCAGCAGGAAACAAGTATTTCATTATTCCTGTAAGTTAAAGTAATTGATTTGAAAATCCTGTCTTCCATTAACTTTGACCCAAGTTTAGACTGTTTTTCTCTCATCAGTCAACAATTATCCTGAATTTTTCTGCTGGGATGCTCAGACTTCAGATTTCAAGAGAAGCATATCTATCCCATTTCAGGGCCAATTTTAAATAAATCAAACTTTCACTGATTTAAGTTACATCTGCTTCTGGAGTCTAAAATTTTGATGCAATAAAAAAATAATGTGCAATTAGCACACAATCTCCACAAAGCAATTTTTAAATCTGTGGCATTAAGCAAACATTCAAATCCAATGTCAAAAGCCACAAATGAGAAGACTGGGAAATAAGAGGATTAACTTGACAAAGAGAGATAGACAAAAAAAAAAACAAGCTAGCATTTTTTGAATACCCATATTCAATATTTTGTCTTATCTTTCCTTTAATATAAAGTAATTGGATTAAAATTTCATGGTTGCTCCATGACAGCTGCTCCAAAACTCACCCAGTATTTTTGTTATTAACCCCGAACAGTAGCTTGAAAAACAAAATCTCTGCTTGAATCTCTTGTATCTCACCCTTTAAATTAAGATCTATGTAGTTCCACATAGCAGCCAGCTGCCAGAGAGAATATAAAATTAGGTGTCTACTGTAAGAGGGCAATTCCTTGAAGAGAACTAAAAGCCTGGAAGTATTACCAGAGAGGCAGTAAATATGCATAAATATTCACAACGGTTAGACAACACTGTAGGTAAATTAAGGTCCACCACTGATTCAAATCATTTTAGAGTTGGAAGAGACCTTAGGAATGATGAGAAAAATGGGACTGAACAGGTTAAGTGACTTTCTTAAAGTTATACAAAGAGGGGAAAAGCCTGGTCTCCTGACTTCCAATTCACGGCCTTCCCTCTACAATATGGATATTACCTGTCAAGCAACTCTTCCATTTTGAGTCAAAATGTCATTTCAAGGGGCAAGAAATTACGTACATGACCCCAGGGGTATTGTTCAGTGAATGCCGACAATTATGTGAGTCTTTCTCAACCTTCCCTTCCCCAACAACCCTCCTATCACTAACAGTACAGCACTACTCCAGCTACAGCAGTTTTTAAGATTTTCTTCCAAGTGTACCCCTGGGTTGCTCTTCCCTCTCACCTTCCTGGTGTTTTTAATTTTTTTTTAAACCACTCTTTTTCCCCACACACATGGAAAATAAGAGCTCTTTCAAATCATTTTAATAACGTGGCAGTCAAAATACGAAAAGCAGACTCAAACTTGTTTTCTTTAAGGGGGGTGCTACCATGATTGCTTCACACAAGCATGATCTAAGGTAATGATGACACCGATTCCAAAGAGCAAGGTAAGAAGGCCTCAAGGCTCACAGACTAAAAAGCTCGGTTTCGGAAAAGTCTCAGAGTGGTCGCAGATGGCAGGAGAGACATGAAATTTAAGGGACCTTCACAGTACAGGGCGCGGCTGCTGGGTCATCAGCACCTTGAAACGTTTCTTGATGGTGACTCGGTGTCGAGAGTATTTGTCGTCTGGGGAGAACCGAGCAGGATGGGCCGAGCAGGTCTGTTGTCCAATAGGATCAAACTTCTGCTCGAGGAAGAAAGAGAGGACATAATCTCAGGACAGGGGTGATGAGAAAACGCAATCACCGGCATCGTAAGAGACATGGAGGTTGGGATAGGGAAAGGGACCGGCGAAACAGAGTCAACAGGAAGACAGGACGCGCGAGTGGTCACAACAAGCAGTCCTACACCCCAGCTTCCACCACGCCAGGCTTCTGGACTGGCTAGTTCCCCTCACCCAGCTAGGCAACTCGGTGGCTAGTATCAACCTCTCCTCCCACCTACAATTCTCGCCAAGCCCACGTACACCTGTTCCCTCTCCTCACCTTCAGGGTATAGACCCGGTCTCCCTGTTCATTGAGGTAATACTGGAGAAACATGATCTCGCTGAAGCAGGAGGTCCCAATTCCGTCTGCACTTCTCGGTCTACTGAGAGCCTCACGTGGTCGCCAACTTTCTTCCGGTATAGCCGGAAATCTCTCTCAAGGCATGCCGGGAAATGTAGTCAATTGTGCGCCTTTCTCCAGCGGGGCAGAAGGCGGCGCAGTAGTGCAGGGCTTGGCCCAGTTGCAACCAAGTTGCAACCTTGCAGCCATTGGCGCCCATTTTGCAACCTTGTAGGTTTTTTTAAGACACGTGAGATGTGCCCAGTTGTGTGCCAGACATTTCTAGGCGTTAACAGGGGGATAGGGACAAATATGGGATGAACATTATTGAATAGAATCCTTTCTTTATCACAAAATGTACACCCATTTCATGGGCAGTGGGTTTCTAGTGCCTGGGAAAACAAATGGCGCCAGGATTCAGAGTCCCTTTACCTTAGAGAAGAAAGAAAGATTTCTTTCCTCCCCTCTTTTATATTCGGTTCCCCCAGCCCTATCTTAAAGTATTGGCGGTAAGAGTGCATGATGGGTATTCAATGTACAGCAAGGAGAGCGTGCAGTTGTCTTATGAAACTGGTGGAGTATGCTTTAGTGGTCGAACCAAGATTCAAACTGAGGCCTCTACCACGAATTCAGGGCTCTTTCTTATAGTGGTGAGTAACTAATAATAGCATAATAAGATCTACTTCCTACGGGTATTTTGAATATTTTAAAGAACGTAGAAATTCTCTTATAGGGCTCTGGTTTAAAGAAATGAAAATTGGAACTCAGGTAACATTACAAAGATGGCCGTTGCAGTATTATTTATAATCGCAAGAGCATTGGAATATATATTACTTTTATAATATATAAAACCTGAAAGCTCTTTTTTAAAAAAGGAATATAGTCATGTGTGAAAGGGTGATACAACTACAGGGTAATGAATTTTTGATTGAAGTTGGTGTTTCCAAAGTACTTGGTCCTGGGACGTGAATTTCAAAGGTTGCTGTTCAAGTGCTTGATGATATTGAGAAGTGTTTGGAAAAGAAGCAGCAATCTATGTAACGTCCTGTTTCTGTTTTAGCTTTTTTTCTAAAATAGTCTTTCAATGATGATCAATTTAATTCAACACCTGATATATGCGTTCCTGAAAAACTTTACATTAAAATATCTGACTTGCGTTGTCATGAAAAAAAAAAGAATATAAATGTAATGATACAGACACATTTACTTGTAGTGCATAAAATATCTCTGCAAGGATTCACAATAAACATAATACTGGTTTGCTTTAAGACCAAGTACTTGGGTTCCAGAAGAAAGGAGTGCGAGGTAGACTGCTGTTTGCGGTTTTGCATACTTTCACTTTAGAACCAATAGCGTGGTGAAGGCCTCGAGTGGGGCAGGGGCTGGATGCAGGAGAAAGAGGACTGAAAATAGGGGACTTCTATAATACTGTCAACGAAAATGAAAAAAAACAAACCCTACACATATATGAATAGCCCATGGACACAGACAATAAATAGTGTGGTGAGGAC
>NW_005371823.1:166459-174227 GCF_000412655.1 Myotis brandtii | reverse complement strand
CGGGAACTGGGTGGAGGTGGGCCAAGGGGGGAGGGGAAAAATGGAGGCATCTGCAATAGTGTCAACAAAAACATTTAAATAATAAAAACATTTTAAAAATTATTTAACAGGCCAGCCAGCGTTGCTCAGTGGTTGAGCGCCCACCTACGGAGGTTCCATTTTGATTCTGGTCTGCGTTGCTGGCTTCATCCCCAGTAGAGGGAGCCGGGGAGGGGGAAGGGCGCAGGAGGCAGCCAATCAATGATTCTCTCTCATCATTGATGTTTCTCTTTCTCTCTCTCTCTCTCTCTCTCTCGTTTTCTCTCTGAAATCAATAAAAACATATTTTAAAAAATGATTTAACAAAATATTTAAACAAAAAAAATAACAGACAAAAGGACTTTTTGGTTTTGATATTTTAGGCTGAATGCCAGGTATTGTTTTTTTTATAGTGTGGGGATTTTCTGCCAAGGGTTAAGGTTGAGCCTTCTATGGACTATAGAGCTGATGGTAGTGGATTGTTTGGGAACTGCAGGACAGCTTCCCAAGGAAATGACATGCACACAGCAGCCAAACACTCTGGATCTTTCCAGACAATCCTAATTTCAGATATTCCATTCCCTCTGGAATGTATTTTGAGTTGGTTCAGAAAATATAGCCAGCCCTAACTGGTTTTGCTCAGTGGATAGAGCGTCGGCCTGTGGACTGAAGGGTCCCAGGTTTGATTCTGGTCAAGGGCATGTACCTTAGTTTCGGGCACATCCCCAGTGGGGTTATGTGCAGGAGGCAGCTGATCGATGTTTCTCTCTCATCGATGTTTCTAACTCTCTATCCCTCTCCCTTCCTTCTGTAAAAATCAATAAAAAATATTTTTTAAAAAAGAAAATATAGCCAACACTGAATTAAATCAAGGGTCTGCCACAACCTGCTATTGATAGGAAGTCAGTTACAGAACTGGGTGAGATTGAAGGGCACAAAACTAAATATACTGATGAACAATTGTATAGGGAATACAGATGTAAAATATAATATTGGGACTCTGAGAAAAAGTTACAGTTTGCCCTAAAGAGGCACACAACAATTGTGTTGCCAAACTCTGGTTCGGAAGGAATTCCTAGTTACTGCCAATTTACCAGAGCCCCTTGTGGAATATCTCCCTACCCCCACTCCACATGTCCCTCTCCCCTCCCCCACTATAGAATGCCTTAAGTCCTAGATTCTAGTTCTGTTTTGATTTTATCTTTACCCTTCCCTCCTTGGATCCCTGTGTATCTACTGGAGCTAGGTTATTCTCTGGGGCCTGGACCTGACTTTCTCATTCTGGAGGCTTCTTCTAGACAGCCAGGGGTAGTGCCCAAACCTGAGAGGATGACTTCAGATGGAGGCAACTCTGCAGGTGTGTGTGTTGAGGGGTGGGAGGTGGGTCTCCTTGGAGATCCAAATTTGATACTTTACCTGGGGATGAGCACTTGGATTGACCTAGAGGTATGTGAGAGCACTAGACCCCGCCAAAAGCATCACACTTGGGGAAGCTAGGGAAGGAGACTGTGCCATTAAGACTGGGGGTTGGGGAAGGCAGAGGCCCTTTTGGGAGGTAGATCAAAGCAGCTCAGAGAGTGCTGATGTATAGAGAAGGGATGGCAGTTAGCAACTTGCTACTCTGGAAGAGGGACCCCTTCAACACGTGTTGGTGTGGCAGGGACAGGGGGTATGTATGTATGTGTGACACAGAGATGGTTCAAGGGGAAGACCCAAGTTCCTGTGTCTTCCTTAGGTAATTGGAGCTTGATCCAGAATTTTGCCATGAGAGAATTGAGCTGGGGTCACTCTCAATGTGTTGGGGGGTGGGGTGGGATGGAGGCCCCCCTAAAAAGCAGTTCAGTGGAGTTATCTGTTGCCAAGTCAGTAGAGAAATGCCCTCCTGAAAAGCTAGACTGGAAGGTACTATAACCTCTGCTCGGAGTCTCATGGCTCCTTCCAGCCCCGGAGATGCTTCTCTTTCAGTTCAGGGAGCAGTTTTCCTTGATTCCCCCAGGGCCAGGACGAGAACCAGGGCTTCCCTGAGAAGCTCTAATTTTTCTACTTTTTGTGGAACTCAGGCCGTCAGACCCATTTCATTGTGTCTACACCCCTGGCCCTCTGCTCTATGGTTGAGATGATGAGTTTGCTCATATTCCCTGTCTCCTTCGTGGGCAGGAAGTAGACACTGAATATTGTTAGTTTGCCAGTGAATCGTATCTAATAAAGAGGGAATATACTAATTGACCCTCACACCATCGCAAAGATGGTGCTGCCCACAGCCAATAAGGAGGAGATATGCTAATTGACTGTCCCACCCTCAAAGATGGCGGTGCCCACAGCCACAAGATGACAGTGCCCAGTCTCCTCAGCCCCGCCAGGGTGTCAGGCGCGCGGCAAGGCCAGGCTTGCCCCCAGGTGGGCCCGGCCACTCCACGCACCTGCCTCCAGAGTCCTCCAGCCCCCTCAGCCCTCCAGCCGCCCAGGGCCGACCTGAGGTGCAGGCAAGCCTTGGATGGCAGCTGCACAGCTGCCAGGGCTGCCTGAGGCTCAGATAACCAGGGCCGGCCGAGGCTTGCGCTGCCGGCAGTGGCAGCAGCAGAGGTGTGATGGGGGCATCGCCGTCCCCTGATCACCAGGTCGCCTCCTGCCCCTGAGTGCTCCCGGACTGAGAGAGGGGGCAGGCTGGGCTGAGGGATCCCCCACTCCAGTGCATGAATTTTCATGCACCAGGCCTCTAGTATTCTTTATAAAAAGGGGAGGAGAGTAGCATGAAATTAGGCAGATGATCTATTATTATAAAAAGTCCTAGGAGACAGATGTCCTGATTCATTAAGTAATGTTTTCATGTATTTATCCTTGGTCTCTTAGAGCCCACATAACTCTTTCTTAGCAGGTACTCTTTCAGACTTCATTGTCAGTCCCTTGTTCTTGGTGGATCCTAAATTCTGATAGCAGCTCCAAGCAGAACCACAGATAGTCTGCATTGCCAAATTTTAACATGTGCAGCAGCTACTCAATGCTCTGGAAAACTCCCTTCCCACACCACCCCACCCTCACCCGTTTCCTGGTCCTTATCTCTAGTCATTCCTGCTATTATATAACAAAATTTCTGAGAACCAAACATTTAATTGACACCCCCTTTCCTGGGAACAGTGTTTCTGTGAGTGGTGGCCAGAGCACAGAGCAGCTGTGAAAGCAGTGTTCAGGTGGTTTGAATGGCTTTGGAATATGTTGGAATAAGAGATGCTCCTGTATGCTGGGTGGGATGTGAGCTTGATCTAGAATTTTGGAGCATGAGTTCTTGGGGCCAAGGACCATTGAAACTTCTCTAGTGTAATAATTTTCAGTGGGAAGTAAGGGACATCAAAACCACTTGGGGGACATTTGCAAACTACACAAGTTTCCCCTCCATATACCCTTCCTCACCTGCTGAGAATCGGAGCTCTGGTTCTTCAAAGACTAAAGTAGGACTCTGATAACCTACTTTCTGGTCTGCTTTTCTCCTATCCCATTCCCTGTTTTTCTTTGTCTCAACAGCATCTCCATTGCCTGGACCAGATATGACCATGAAACCTGGCACTGCCCTGTCTCCTTTCACTGCACTTCCCATCCCCCCATCTGCTCCTGGCCCACCAGACCAGTCACCCTGGGAGCTGCCTCCACAGCCCCCCATGCCTTCAGCTTTCTCTCCAGGCAACCCTCTGATGCTCTCTCCTTTCCCCAATCCATTGTTGGTGACAGGGGATGGGGTCCCTGGCCACAGTGGGGCTGAAGCTGGCAAGGTCATTGTCAAAGTCAAGACAGAAGGGGGGGCAGCTGAGCCCTCTCAAGCTCAGAACTTTATCCTTACTCAGACTGCCCACAATTGGATTGCCTCAGGTGCTCCCTGTGGGGTCTCTGAAGGCCCTCCACCTCAATTTGTGATAGCCTCTAACATGAAGACCCTTCTGCCCACTGAGGCTGTTGGGGTGAGCCAGGAGGGCCTCCCAGTCCTTCCTGCTCAGGTTGCAGCACCAGCCGCCCAACTGGCTCCCATTGTGCCCCCCGAAAAGGCTTGGCCAGGGCCACCTGGGGCAACTGGAGAAGGGGGTCTGGCAATGGCCCAATCCAAGCCATCACTGGCTGACCTCTCCTATACCTCCAAGGGTGTTTATGAGAACTTCCGACGCTGGCAGCGCTACAAAGCCTTGGCCCGGAAGCACTTATCCCAAAGTCCTGATGCAGAAGCTCTTTCTTGCTTTCTTATGTAAGTGGGGAGACCTGGGATTAATTTATCTAGAGCTTTTAACCAAGGAGGGCTTTGGGATGGACAAAAGAGGTTAGGCGACGTAGGAATACTTGAGGCAGGTCATGAGGGTGATGGAGATGCTAAGACTACAAAAAGCACGATGATTGTGATAACAGTAATATAGCAAGCCTTCAGGTGTCTTCTCTCCAGTCTCAACTCTGAGTTCAGGCAAGCGTTTTTATGTTAATCCTCATTTAGGGATGAGAAAACGGAAGCTTAGAGAGGTTTCCTGCCATAAAGTGTGGAGAGGTGATTGGAACGTAGGTCTGTGACACCAAGTGCCAGGATCCTCTGGTTCTATTTTAATACCTTTAGACATTGAGTTGAGCCATCCAGACCCATTCCTGTGGGAGGGGAGGACAGTGTGGGGCCAGGCCAAGAAGCTTCTGAGTGTCCCCCCACACCACCCCTATTTTATTCAAGGGAATTCAAGTTGAAATGGGAAGGTGGTAAAGCTTGCTTAGTGGTTGAGGGTCCAAGTTCCACTGCTCCCTAGATTTGCAATCCTGGGCTCAACACTTCATATTTTTGCCCTCATTTTTCTCATTTAGAAAGGGAGTACTTATACCTATGACCTCAGGGGGTTGTTGAGAAGTGAAATGAGTTAATGTATATGAAGTGCTTAGCAGAGTGCCAGGCACAGAGAATCTTCACTAAATGGTAGCTGCTGCTGTTGTTGTTATAAAAAGGCAATCTAGAAGAGAAAAAGAACTCACAAAAGGTAAAAATCTTTTGCTTAAGAGTATGAGCAGATGCTTAGCCAAAGAACCCAGAGTCATAGGCTGTCTCTTGGGTTTATAAAACAGCATCACTGGCCACAGGGGGAATTTTCTCTTCTTCCTACGCAGACCTGCCACCTCTCTCCACTGCACGGTACCCTCAATATTTTTCGTAAATCACTAGGTAACACATGCTGCATTTTATTGGATTTAAAAAACATACATGTTGTTCCTCCAGTGGCTGACTTTTAAAGGAATCTCCCTTTCTACTTTGACCCTGGAGTGACTAAATCAAGAGGCTCTCCCCAGTAATTAAGTATAGATCATCTTACCTACTCCCTGCTTTCTTCACACAATTCTGAGTCTCTCTTGGAGCCTGGCAGGCCGAATTTCGAACTCTTGAGCGAGTACTGCTTTTGGTCCTGGCCTAGTCCTGCTGTCCATACTCCAGGCCTCTAGGCAGGGTCACCCCCAAAGTGCAGCCTAGACCCTCTGCAACAGTCACCTGGGAAGCTGGTGAAATGCCCTCAGTTCTGGACTCGTGGGGTCCTGGAATCCATATTTATAACAAGCTTCACCAGGGGGTCCTAGGCACAATAATGCTTGAGGACGTGTTTCAGGGAGGCAAAAATGAATCACAAACAGCTTAAAGACTATTGATATTCGAAGGTCCGTGAGGGGTATCCCGGAGGCAAAAACACACTTACTAGTAAAAACCAACAAATAAAAACACCACATCACCTTCAATTAGAGATTCATTTGAGTTAGTGAGTGCCTTTTTAAAAAAATATATTTTTATTGATTTTGTACAGAGAGGAAGGGAGAAGGATAGAGAGTTAGAAACATCGATCAGCTGCCTCCTGCACACCCCCTACTGGGGATGTGCCTGCAACCAAGGTACATAAATGCCCTTGACTGGAATCAAACCTGGGACCCTTCAGTCCGCAGGCTGATGCTCTATCCGCTGAGCCAAACCGGTTAGGGCAGTGAGTGCCTTTTTTAAAGTGCAAGAGCCTTTTGGGCAGGGTTAAGCCTACTTTACAATGAAACCCATTAATTTAATAACATGAGTACTTTTTTTTGAAAGTTTAGTTAAGGAAAACACTGTGAGAATTAAGGGTGGTTGATTTCAAAAGATGGGGAGAAGAATCATGTTAGATTTTGTGTGAGATTTGTAAATTTCAATGGGAAGAAAGGCCAGGATGGCCAATGAATGGATGGGAGTGGGGAGGTTTGGAAGCCCAATCAAGTGGGACATGTTGGGGAGGGAGAAGCACATTAGATCTGATGAGGGCCTGGGTGTCTGTATTAAGATGGTGTCAGGACAGGTGGATGGGGTGGGAACACTTGTAACTAAAACCCCATTGGGGTTTTAGTCCAGTGCTTCGTTCCCTGGCCCGGCTGAAGCCCACTATGACCCTGGAAGAGGGACTGCCAAGGGCCGTGCAGGAGTGGGATCGCACCAGCAACTTTGACCGGATGATCTTTTATGAGATGGCAGAAAAGTGAGTCTGAGGAACCCTCCTTCTCTTAATGGGGGGTTGTGTGGCTGGAAGGGTAGGGTCAAGTAAGAGAGGCTGGAGTCTGGGTGTGTGGGTGATTATTAAAAGGGATGCTAGGAGAGGGAAGGTAGGGGAGGATGGAGGTAAGGGGGAGAGATCAACCAAAGGACTTGTATGCAGGCATATAAGCCTAACCAATGGACACAGACAACAGGGGGGTGAGGGCATGAGTGGGGGGGGGGGCAAAAGGGGGATAAGAACACATATGTAATACCTTAATCAATAAGGAAAAACAAAACAAAAAATGGGATGCTAGGAAGAGCAGTGTGGACTAAGATGGGATCTCCCGGATCCTTGTTGCTTCTTCCACCACCTTGACTCTTGAGTTTTCTATCCTCTCTCCTCTTGGAGGCTCTCCCTTTTCCAGACCTTGAGTTGTATAAGGGCCTTGATAATGAAGCTCTTAGGATGGGATTGGAGCTCAGTCAGTGTAAAAATTCCATGCTGAAGGGATCTAGCAATGAGCAGGTAAGCACTACTAGACAGATTCCTCACTATCTCACTGGCCAGGTAGCAAAGTGTCTATTGATGCCGACCTTAGGACCAGCCCTCCTCTGGAAATAGTGGCACAGAAATTGGTTACCCCTGTCATCACAGGGAGGGGTTGGTTCTCGAAGAGGCTGGTCAGGGGCAGCCAGGGTCCTGGATGCCAAGAGTGGTCTCCTGCCTTACACTACCCTCCCCCATTTATCCATGATTTAATCATTGGTTAAATAATTCTGAGGAAAATTATCCCTTTCCTCCACACTTAGTTCCCACTTTCTCCCCCAAATCTTCTGGACCCATACCTCCTATATTTACCCTTCCCAGTCCCAGCCTTAGGACTCCTGGATCTCAGCACTGTCTCCTAGTGGGAACTGCCTTGAATGGCAGTCCCAGGCACTGCAGGGTTTCAGCTATATTTTTATAGTTGTAGGCAGGGACAGATGAGGCCTTGAGGAGGGGCCTGCTTGTGGGATCCCACCAGGCCGTGGCATAGGCCTGATTGAATTCAACAAGTCTGTATTCATTGCTGCTCCATACCCTTGGTGATGCTGTGTGAGATAAGGCATGAAAAAGAAGTGAAAGCCATGGCTCTGTCCTGGACAAGCTTACAAGCTCTACATTGTTCATTTTCTTTTTTTTTTTTTTTTGCAAAGTCCTTTATTATTCTTATTTTTTCTTTTTTTTAAAATTAAATCTTTATTGTTCAGATTTTT
>NW_005371823.1:151635-164253 GCF_000412655.1 Myotis brandtii | reverse complement strand
CGTACCTCTGCACTTTACTTCCGCACCTCCTCTGAGTCTCAGTGTGCTTTTCTCTTTCCTTCTAGTTGTAGAATTTCCACTCAGCCAGCCTTCCTGTGGTTCTGGATGATGTCCATTTTGCCTTTTAGTTGTATTTTTGAAGTTGTTGTGTGAGGTAGCAATTTCTGGTGTTTACCTATGCCGCCATCTTGGTTTCTCTCCATTGTTCATTTTCTTAACAAGCTTCCTAGGTGACGACTGTAGGTGAAGGGACTGTGTGGTGATCTTGTGAGGTTTCCTCAGATGTGTTACGTGGTCATCTGTGAGCAGCTGCCTCCTGGCGTCTGGGTTCCTGATGGGTCTGGCCTTAGCACTGCCTGAGCCTTCTTCCCCCTCTGCAGGTTCATGGAGTTTGAGGCTGAGGAGGAGATGCAGAATAATAACACACAGCTGGTGAATGGGTCCCAGGGTTTGCCTCCTGCAGCCCCTCTGAAAGTTGATCCTCCAGCGCTCCCGGCCCCTGAGGTTTGCCAGCAACCAGGTAAGGCTACCCAGTTCTAACAGAAGCCTTACACCAGAGGCTCAAAGGAAGGCATCCAGAAAGCAAGCATGGGTTGGGGAAGGCATTGCCCTTGCTTCTGCCTCTTTTCCTCGAGAGGGTGGCATTAGATGTTCCAAACAGGGCAAATATAGGAGACTAGGTTCTCCGATTCCCTTGGTCCCAATCTAGGTTTGGATCTTGGCCAAGTAAACCAACTACTCTCTCATCGAGGCTGGAAGTGCAGCCCATAATACCTCATCTGCCTAAGAAATGGGGCCTGGATTAGGGGACTTCTTGGAATTTCGGGGGTTGCAAGATTCTTCATACAGTGGCTCTCTCTCAGGCCCTGCAGCCCCTCAATCTTTTCCCATGGCTGGTACTTTCCGGGGTGGCCCTATCCAGCCTGGAGCCATTTGTGTTCTCCCATGGGGTCAGGAGGCAGATGCTGTAGTCTTGGTGCCACTTTCCATTCCCCCTTTGCATCTCTTCCCTTAGTGTATATTCCCAAGAAGGCAGCCTCCAAGTCACGGACCCCCCGCCGGCGGCAGCGCAAAACCCAGAAGCCTCCAGTTCCCGAAGCACCCAAGGAAATCCCACCAGAAGCTGTGAAAGAGTACGCTGACATCATGGAAGGGCTGGTGGGGAACCACTTGGCCACTGGGGAGTCGGATGGAAGACCGGAAGAGGATGAGCAGCCGCAGGAGGAGGAAGGGCTGTATCCAGATCCAGATCTCCTGAGCTACATCGAGGAGCTATGTTCGCAGGAGGACTTTGTCTCCAAGGTGAGGGCCGGGCCTGGAGGTCTGGTTTCTAGCAGATCTTGGGGTGGGAACTCCAGGGAACCGAAGATCTAGGGTTCTGCCCTCGACTCTGTTCTGTACTGAACAATGCATGTGCATGTATGCACGCATGTGAATGTGTATAGCTGGTGGTGGTCATGGCTTATAACAGCCTGGGGTGGGGAGGGCACTTATGGCTTCTCGAGAGCCTCTTGGCTCACAGGTTACCTCCTGTCAGACTCATATCACTTTTCCTTTTGTTGCCCAGGTGGAGGCCATCATTCACCCCCAATTTCTGGCAGATATACTGTCCCCAGAAGAAGAGAGGGACCCCTTGGCTTTAATGGAGGAGCTGGAGCAAGAAGAAGGACTCAGTCTTGCCCAGGTAAACCTGAAGGGTTGGGGGTATCAGAACAGGAAGGTCGCATGTTGTTAGCTAACCCTACACTGTTGTGGATGGTATGACTTTTGGAGATGAACAGCTTCAGGATTGGGCTACGGGTACTGAACCGTAGGTAAGGGACTGTGGACATGCAGGAAAAGGGAAGCGTAAGGGCTCAAAGTGTGGGAATAAGGCCCAAGAAGGCAGAAAAGAGCTATGGTATCTGTCTTTAATACTGTCACTTAAGCCACTTGCTTGCATTCTCTGCCCTGCCCATCCACTCAGCCACCCCTCCCCACAACCATGTGTAGCATAGCATGCTATGTGTCCGTTCTCCTTCCAGCTGGTTCAGAGGCGACTCCTGGCCCTGGAGGAGGAAGAGGATGCAGAGGCAGCTCCAGGTTGCACTGGAGCTCAATTGGACTCAAGTGCTTCTGTTTCTGATGAGGATGAAGATGGGGGTGGACGGCTTTGGTCTTCACCTGGGCATAGGGTGGCTGGGGGCACTGTTTGCCTTGGGAAATCTGCTTCTCCAGGAAAGCAAGCAAGGGAAGTGCATAGTGGGCAGGAACAGGCCCTAGATGGCCCAAGGGGCATGTGCAGGGATGGGAACACCCTGGCATCTCCCAGCAGCTGGGACTTGCCCATAGAACTTGCATCTCCACAGGGAACTCAAGGATCCTTAGGTACAGAGAGAAGAGGACCTGGAAAGGTTGCAAACCAAATATCCCCACACCCAGGTGACCACGTGGGAGGTGCTGGGTTCCCTGGGCACTCCCTGGTGGCTGACGGGCCTTCCGAGGCTCTGTCCCTTTGCTGGCAGGAAGATCTCCAGCTCGAGATAGTTCCCGGTTTGGAAGCTGTGCTCGCTGAACCAGAGCTGGCTCCTCTGCAAGAACCCGGGCTGCAGACAGGGGGTGTTGGAGTGCTGCATCAAGGGCAGGAGCTGCTAGCAGAGCCCCAGGAAGGCTGCTCAGGAGTCATGTGGGGAGGTGACAGAAGTCCTTTTGTGCTTCAGAGCTTTGACCAGAGCTTTTCCCCTAGAGCGGTTGAGGACAAGGACGAGGATGGGGTCTCGTTCAGTCCAGGGCTTTGGCTCAGCAGTGAGATGGATGAAGTAGGCTTAGAGTTGCCCTTACCAATCGAGGTCACAGAGAACTTCCAGGATGATGGGGAATATGTACCTGAGCATCAGGGAGGCTGCCAGGCACTGGGTCCAAGAGAAACCATAGCACCTGGGGCTCTGGGGAACAGTCCAATTCTCTGTGGAGGCACAGATGCCACAGCTGCCCTAGGAAAGAGGAACTATAGCCTAGCCTTGAGGCCTAAAGAAAATAGAGAACAGAGTCCTGAGACTATACAGGATCTCAGTGATCTGTGGGCTCAAGATTGCCTTCCGTTCCTGGAAGGCAGTATTGATGCCTCCACACTGATTTCCAAAGAAATCCTCCTGCCTGCTTGTCAAGGCAATGTCATTATCCTGGGGACCCAGGATGCCTCCACCTTCCCTGAGGCCAGCCAAGAGGCAGGGAACAGAGGCAGTTCCATTTCTCTGTTGGAAACCACAGTTGACAGCAATATACTAGATGTTAGAGATGGCTGCGGCCTCCCGTTAGGGGTCAGTGAGGATACTGGCCCGCTACATTTTAGTTATTACCCCCCAGGAGAGGGCAGGGAGGACACTGATTTGTTGAATTCAAAAGACCTTGCTCCCTTCCTAGGGAATCAAGAGTCTTATGCACATGGGACTCCCAAGGCAACATCTTCCCGGGGCCTTTTGAGAACTTCCCCTCGTTGGGGAGCCAGGGGTGCCTCAGTTCTGAAAGAAGCCTCTCCTGTTAGAGGAGCATGCAGTCCAGCAGGTGGGGCCAAAGGGAAGGAGGAGGAGGAGGAGGAGGTGGAGGAAGAGGAGGAGGAGGAGGATGAGGAGGAAGATGAGGAACTCTCTGGCTTTGCCTACCTCTTGGCCTCTAAACTAAGCCTGTCGCCAAGGCGTCCTCCTCTTGGTCCTCACCCTGCTCCAGGCCTGCCCTCCACGGGAGGTCAGGGGCTCCAGAGAGCATCCTGCTCCCTCTCTGCGGAGGCAAGCGGCCCTGGCCAGCCTCCATATCCTGTTGCTAAGTCTAGGAAGCGAGCTCTAGTTGCAGGTCCAGTACCTACTGGAAAGAGGCCCTACCTGGGAGCAGAACTTGCGGTCTCTGGGGAGAAACCCCTGGCTCTACCCTCGCAGCCTCGTAAAAGAAGGCGTGACGGTTTGGGCTCAGGCAGAAGGAAGAAACGCCGCCGTTGCCAGTAAGGAGCAGCAGCACCTTCCTATCCCTCCTGCCAGTCCCTGAAGCCAGGGCCCCTTGAATAGATTTCACCCCAGTTGCACACAAACCAGAGACTTGTTCTCAGTCCTTTGTTTTTGTAGTTCTGTGAAAGTGGTTAGTGTGGGGAGGGAGGTCACACCAGCTTAGGTTTGAGGAGGTGCCCTGGTGGGAGGTGAGGGCGAAGTACCTTCGAAGTTGTATGAGAACAAAATGAATAAAGGTTTTTTTTGTTAGAAAGTACTCTCCATGTGCTCATTTATATTCACTTCTTGGCTCCCAGATGGGGTAAGATGCTATACAGAATGGTGAGATGGCCTTTCCACAGATTGACACCTTTCCTGCCATTAGCCTTATTCAGGCTCTCTGATAAGCCCCAGCACTGAGAAGTCCCCGTGAGACTTCATCCCTCCCCCTCATCATAGGCCAGGATGTGGGTATTTGGAGGGTTTCTCTGGACAGCCTGTCATTGTCTGTTTCCTTTTAAGTCTGTATGGAGTCCTGGCTGGTGTGCTCAGTTGTTAGAATGTCAGATCACACACCGAAGGGTTTCATGTTCAATTCCCAGTCAAGGGCATGTACCTGGGTTGCAGGTTCCATCCCCGGCCCAGTGGCCAGGGCACACATGGGAGGCAATCAATAGATGTGTCCCACATTGATGTTTCTCTCTCCTGTCCTAAAAATCAATGGACAAATATCCTCAGTTCAAGGTAAGGATTAAAAAAAAAGAGATTACCAAAAAACCCCCCACGGAAGTCTATATGCAAAGATGCTGCTGGTGTGGCTCAGTGGTTGAGCATCTACCCATGAACCAGGTCATGGTTCAATTCCTGGTCAGGGTACATGGCTGGGTTGTGGGTTGAATCCCTAGTAGGGGGCATGCAGGAGGCAGCCAATTGATGATTCTCTTGCATCACTGATGTTTCTCTCTCCCTGAAATCAATAAAAACATATATATGTGTGTGTGTGTGTATATAGAGAGAAATATGCTAATTAATTGGGACACTGTAACAGGTCAACTTGACAGGAGGAGGCTGCACACGCAGCATCGGGGGCGGGGCAGCAGGGGCCTCCATGTGCCTGGGCTAGGGGAGGGCCTGATCAGCAGTGGCCATAGCTGCTTCAAGTGCCAGAGTGAGGCAGGGCCTACCGGCATCGAGGGTGGGCGGCGCCGCGCGATTTCGAATCACGCACTGGGCTCCTAATATATATATATATATGAAAGATGCCCTTTAAAAAACCTGGGATAGGTATTTAATTTTTAAAATATAATTTTCCATAACTGTGTCTAGACATGCACCTCTCTATAGGAGGGGCCTATTTTCTTCTTCCTTGAAAAGAGGCTGGACAGAAGGGGCTGAAGTGTCCTCAATTCAATCCCGTGGCAGAAAAACCCTCTTGTGTGGTTGGTCTGAGCTACAGAGAGGAGGCATCAATCTCAGGATTATTAAATATGGGATGGCAGTTAGCTATTTTTTAATCTCTAATGAGGACAGAACAAGAGGGAATAGGCTGGAAAGAGGTCCATGAGTAAGCCTGTTAAAATGTGCATACACAGGGCATGACAACCGGAGGAAAGGACATGAGAACTGCAGGATTTCTGTGCAGAAAAGCACCACGTTCAATTGGAAGTGAGGATTCATCCAGCTCTGGCTAACAGGACTAACCTGGGGAACCTTTGGGATTGTCCAACGGCCAGCCGGCAACTATTAATCCCTTTCCTTCCCATCTAATGATGCCATCAATGTGACCGAGCTTCATATTTTTTAAATAGATATAGATATATATTTATATTTATATATAAAATAGTTTCTTACAAAAAACCCCAAACAAACAAACAAAAATGAAAATCAACTTAAAAAAACCAAACAATAACAAAAAATCAAGCAGGAGCAGAGAGGGCTTGAGGCCCAGGGTCGGCCCCTGGCGCTGTCTTGAGTCTGCGGGCCAGATGCGAGCTGGGGAGGTGGAGGGGCTCAGTCGCCCTTCTGCTTGGGTGAGTGCACAGTCCCGTTGGCCAGAGCAGTGCAGCTGCCTGGGGATGAGGCATTTGGTGTCTGGGAAGGGCGCAGGTAGGTGCTGAACAGCTTCCCGTGGAGTGGGTCACGGAGGGAGAAGTCCTGGAACTGACCTGGATAGATAATTGTGAGATGGGAAAAGTAAAATTATATCTAAGGAGGAGAGGAAGTGGGCGCCCTGCTCTTTTCTCAGCATGTTTTGTCACTCTCATCTCTGTGTCACTTCTCAAATCCAAGTTTATGTCCTTTCAGCCTTTTAGCCAATCCCTCCCCCATCCTCACCTCTCAGATGGTTTGCTCCCTGGCACCGGTCACCAGCCTTGTTCCCTCCCGGCCCAGTGCTGAAGGTGCCCCAAATGCCCACGTGGGCTGAGAAGACAGTGACTCACAGAGGGAGAGGCCTTGGTGGGGTCCCGCCTGGCACAGCTCGGCATGCAAAGTCTCGGCAGCAGGGCGGGGCGACCCCAGCAGCAGGTGCAGGATGGTGCTGAAGCCGTTGCTGCACAGGAGGCGGCTGGGCCCCTCTGCCTGCTCCTCCGCAAATAGCTGGGAGAGAAGGGGACACAGGTCAAGCCCTCCCCTCGTGCCATCACCCCATACTCTCCCGAAGGTCTGCCCGACAGGCTCCTCCTCTTCCAAGAATGCAAAATACAGGCCCTCCCTGCCCCCTGGGTCCTTTCTGCAGGAGAATTTAAGCTCACAGCTGCTGTCCTCCTCCTGTTCCCAGCTAAGCCTCAATATACAGACACCGGAGCTCTGCGGTTTACAGTGTGGCACAGGGCTGGACACCAAGCACCAGCTATCTAGAAGCTACTGGTAATAGAATGCCACACAGGCTTCTGGGTGGGGTGAGCACAGCTGCCACGTCCACTCTCCCCCCGCCCCCCTGGTACCTCAAAGGCCAGGCGAGTCAGCTCCTCTAGGCCTGTGCCCCTATCCAGAGCTGCCAACGCAAGGGCCACATCTCGGAAGTCCACCAAACCGTTGGCATCCTGGAGTGTGAAAGAGAAACGAGGGCGACGTGGGGGACCAACCCTGCGTCCTCCCTCTTCTCAGCAGGCACAGGGGTGACTCCTGTGTCCACTCCCCTGAGAACCCAGAGTCCTTAACTCTCCAGGATCCCTGATAGTTCTCTCAGGTCATGCGTTTGCTCAAGCTCTACCCCAAGTCACCTGGTGACACAGCTCTCTATCAAAGGATCTTCTAGGAATGTGAGGGAATCCCTCAGGAATGCTGAAATTACCATTCAGTTCTGACTTATCGTGGAGGGCATTCCTGGCCCCCAAGCTGGAAAAATTGGTTCTCTGCTGACTCACCCTGTGTGGGAGAACTGGTCCAGCAGACTAAAAGGGGGCCACTGGCATAATTTCTTACAGAAAGACCAAGAAGGATGCCTGCCAACTCTAGGGGGAGCCATGGCATTCGGGCTTTGGTTCTGTTCTGCCACAGGCTAAGTGGGGAAGCTCCTTCCAGGGACAGTCTGTGCCATCTTAGATTTCAACACACCTGGTCACACTCTGTCCCTTCAGAGGACATTGAGAGCCACAGTCTGCATCTTAGATAAAAAAAAAAAAAGAGCTCCTTGGGACCACTGGTGGTTGTTCATAAACATTAAGAATCTTCTGGGACAACCTTATTATAATTCAACAGGAAAACCTGGTAAAGTCCCAGGAAATAATCTGGTTTGTCAAAATTCTCGGGAAAGTTCAGAAATTCCCCCGAGAAGCTGTGGGATATTTTTAAAAATCTGCCCAAATATAGCAAATACTCCTGGGTCTCTAACTCTTAACCGTCTAACCTGTCCAGTGCTGTCTCCTCCATGTCACCTTCCCACCCAACCTTCATGCCTCTTCTCTGAAACCCTCACGCAGTGACTTTCAAGGTCATATGATCCCTTGCCTTTGCCAATCTCTAAAAGTGGCTTTGGAAATGTATGGATCTCACTGACCACCCCACAACGATTAAGACATTGCTCTGCGATGCAATGGATACTCTATAAAAAAAATAAACTCCTCAGAGGACCTCAGAAGTTGGCCATCTGACAACGGCGGTTAGAACATCCAGCACAGACTCCAAATTGGCCATCTAATGCGACTGACGTGGCCACTCGGGTGACATCCTTAAATGCTGAGCTCTGCGCCCTTCATCCCAGCTCCATTACCTTCTGGAAGTAGCTAAAGGCACCAGCCACGGTCTGAGGGTCAGAGAGCTGGAGCTGCCTGGCAAACTCATCCTGGTTGATCATTCGACTCCGGCCTGGCTCTGCCCCAGTGTCCACATAGCCAGGGGACAGCCTACAATGGAATTGTTGAAGCAGAGAGCTGACTCAGTTTCATTCTGGGCACACCACCCAGCAGGACCTTGGGTCCAGCCCCAAGAGTTTTCCAGTGTTGGTACACCTGGTGTTTTTCTAAGATATACTCTGACTCAAAGTCCCTTCAGAGCCATTCTTACCTTTTTTTTCACTTGGGTAATTACATATCTTTCCCTTTCTTTTTCCTCCATTATATTTTAAAAAATCCTTCTATCCTCCCACTTTTTTTTTTTTTTTTTTTTACAGACTTTCCTTGCTCCTTCCCATTTCTTCTTACTATTTTTCTGTCTATACATGACACTGACCATTCATCACCATTAAGGTCACTTACCCAGCCTTTCGAAGAACCTTTCCCAGTTCCCAGAGCTGTGGCTCAAATGCTACCTTCAGCCGGCCCACCACAATCACAGGCAAGCTTCCTACAAACTCGCACTCGGTGGCCGGAATGCCCAGGGCCCTATAGGATGAAGAGGGATGGAATGGGGGGGAGGGGAAGAATGAGGCAGAAGAATCTTTTGAGGGTTCATTACTGACTGACCTAATGACTAGGGAGAGGACACTGGGCTCCTTTTACCCTCATCCACCCTTGTCTCAGCCCTTTCCCCCAATTTTGACTCAAAACCTCAGCCCTCCATCCCCTCCTGTGGTCCCTTTGCCCTATATATCTGCTCCAGGAAATACTCTGTAGAACACTCACTGTGCCATAACCCTCTGCACATTGTTGGCATAGAGGGTGGGGTCCCTGCTCTCCTCCGGGCTGGGGTGGTACACAGGGAGGAACTGAAACACATACACTTCCCATCAGGATCTCAAAGCCAGGCGACCACTCCATCTTTTCCAAAAGCTTCAGGGGTCAGTGGATGCCCACTCTCCCACCCCACCATGGGGGTCATACCTCCACATCTACGATGCTGCAGGGCTGAGAGGCTGTGAGCCAGAGGACTTTGAGTCTGAGACAAGAGAGATTTCAGATGCTCACTAATTTCTCACTATGCGCTCCTCACCAGGAACAGGGGAGTGGGAAATTTCTGCTCACTGATATAAAAATGGACTCCTAGCCATAAAGTCAGCTGTGCAAATGTGCTGGGAGACAGGGAAGGGCCAGAAAGGTGGGAGGGAAAGTGAGAGGCTTTTCAGGGATGTGCCAGAGGAAGAACCGCGGGCGAGAAGAGGTTTGAGTAACTGGGAAAAGGGCAAGAGGCAAGCCTGACGGTGGTGGTTCTCACGAAGGAAAGAGGGAAGGAGAAAATCACTTAGGAAAAGGGAAGTAAGTTAAAAGGAGCTTTAATCACAGCACGGATGCTGGGGTCGGATCGCTCAAAGCACTTTCAGATCACATGGGAGAGCAGAACAAAACAGTGGGAAACAAGCATCTTCCCTAGAGTGCTCTCATCTAAGAATGAAGGGCCACCGGCCTTGTCTGGAGATTGGAAGATGGGCCAGGAGTTCTCTGATAGACCCTGCTCTCCACCCTCACCCCAGGACCACCAGAACTCACACTCCAGGGCCCCTCCATGCCCAGCTGGTGGTGTCCTATGGGAGAAACAGAGGCGAGGGGAGAAAGGCATTATTTTCTTCCCTGGAACTGGCCAATCCTCTCTGAGCAGAGGCCGGGACCCCACCCTGGCCCCACCCCCACGTGCACACCCCATCATGGTACTAACAGTTTTCACCCATTCGGGTGAATTCATCCTCCCTCATCCCCCTCTCTTAGACCAAGACTCACCAGACTGTTGGGGTAGCGGATGAGGATGGGCTGCACAGGGACCCCTGCGATGAAAGCTCCTAAGTCCCATTTCCACCCCCACCCCCCCAGGCAGAGGTTAGTCCACAGAGGCAGCTAGAGGGCATGAGTGTAGGGGTCTGGGACAGTTCTCAACTGAGATCTGGATTTTGTTCTGTTTCACTTATAATTTTCTCTCTGACTTCTGGAGACTTGTCAGGGTCAGCCAGGCAGTTTCCTGTCTCCCATTCCTCCCCCACCCCTCCACTTCTTGGGTTATTCCAGAGTCCCTCTTCAAAACAGAGGCTCCTTTTGCCTACAGCCCTACCAACCACTATCACTTTATTCACCTGGTTTGAATTTAAGCAAAGCCTTCTTGTTGGAACAGGTGCCCTCAGGAAAGAACAGTACCTGGAGAAAAAATCCAAGGGACCAGAATGAGGTGGGGTGGGCTGAAGGCGAGGAGAGAGGAAAGAGAAGCCTCTTCAGGAGCACGTTAAAGGCGAGGAGAGAGTCTTAAGACCCTTACCCACCTGGGGCCACTTGCCTCCTGAGGTAGCCCGCCTTCGGACTTCCTCTACCACTCTGCGCCGAGAGGCCGGATCATGGCGGGATACGAGGATGGCTTGGTTGAAGCGAAGAAGGGCTGAGGTCCAGAGAGGATACTAGGAGTCACTTGGTTCCTACCAGGGGACAGTAACACCCACAACCTCCCCTCCTTCAACGGTAGGAGATGCTTCTCAGTTATCCCTTTGCCCTGGGGATCCTCCTTTTAGTGTATGTTGCCCTTTTAGGGAACTGACCAGAGTTCCCTCCAACACCTTCTCTAAGCCCCAGCCCTCAGAGTCTAAGATGTGGGTTCACAAATGGTGTTAATTTGCATTTCATTTGCCCACATCTGTCAATCTCTTCTAACGTCTCCCCTGCAACCTTGAGGTCAGTTCTTCTCTCCAGAGTGTGTCCATCTGATTCCTGTCTTTTTTTGCCCATAGTTGTCATCTCTCCCATTTACCCCTCTTAAACTCTCTCACCTCCAATGACCGGCACAGAAAGGTTCTCAGCTCGGGACACAACCTTGGGCAGGTCACAGGGCAGAAGAACAATGGGGTCAAAGAAAGTAGAGTGGGGGGCGGCAACAAGGACAGGGGCTTGGAGGCGAGAGGCCCGCTGGCCCCGAACACGAATCCGGAGGAAGCCCAGGAGGAAAAAGAGCAGGCGGCTGAGGCCCAGCACCCCGTTGTGGCACACAGTCCTGCAGGGCAAGGTGGGGCGTCAGTGGAGGTAGGGACTCTGACCCTCACTCACCCAGGTGTAGGCACCTGGGAAAGCAGGTGCCCTTCTTTTGCCCTCTATTACTCTGGCCAAGGGGTGGAAGTCTCTGGCTACTCTGGGACATGGCAGGGCACATCCCTTAGTGATGAGGTCCTGGGGATCAGGTCTGAGCCTGGCTGACTCATCTCACCTTGCCAGGCTGGGTACCAGAGCTTCAGAACCCTCCCTCCTGTTCTTCTCAAAGAGGGAGCAGAATAAACAGCAGGAAACAAGTGAGACGTAGGGTGTCAGGGAGCTAAGCCCCCACTTACTTCCTCCATCCTGTCAGTGGCTCCTGAAGCTGCTCCTCAGAAAGACCAGCTACTTGCAGCCAGGCAAAGGGCCAGAGGAGAAAGAGGACGATAAAGGCCAGAAGCACTCGGATGGGGGCCAGCAGTGCCCCTAGGAGGCAGAACTGCAGAGGGTGGGAGAGAATGCCACTTCAGGGCTGGGAGATGCTCCCGCCAAAGCTTCCTCTCCCCAGAACAACAGACCCAGGAGCAGAGAGCCACTGCCCACTAGATCAGGAGACAAGTAGTGTAGAAACAGGAGACTGAATTGGCATCCAAGGTGGGATGACAGTACCAACGAGAACAAGTGAATAAAAGATTAACAGGACTAGGGGCCTCATTTTCCTATCTTTCAGTTGGTCTCCATCCCACCTATAAAATGTCATGAAATGCATCTGGCTGTCAAGAGTATTTAATGATAACCTATGTGAACACACCCAGCACAGTGCTTGATGTGCAGTAGGCTGGAGATAGTTCCTCCTCACCCACGTCCCGTTCCATAAATAGCTCCTAGGTCCAACAGAAACCAGGAGGATGGTTCTTTCCCTGTTGGGCCTGGGAGATAGAGGGCTGGAACGCACAGAGATCCCCTTTTCAGGCCTCAGGCCAATCTCTAGTTCTGCCCACTAGCACGCCCCTAGTACTGGGGGGTGGGGAAGAGAAGGGCTCGGCCCTCCTCCGAAGGATAGGGGTTGCCAGGAGCCAGGGTGACTCCAAGGGCTGCCGGAGGGAGAGCGCAGGTAAACAAAACGAGCCCCAGGCGCTCGCCTCCGGGGAGGTGATGGCAGCAGAAACCTTGGACACTCCCCACACCTCTCAGCAGTTCCGCCAGGCTGGTGCGACCCCGCACTTCCTGTAGCCAACCCCGTTCGCAGCCCTCCCTACCCCGGAGGTGCTGCAGTACGGGGTGGGGGTGGGGGGAGGAGTGGAAAGAGGGGGCGTTGGAAGGGCACAAGGGCGCAGACTCCCGGC
>NW_005371823.1:141309-141834 GCF_000412655.1 Myotis brandtii | reverse complement strand
CGGCCCACAAAACCGTTTCCTCTAATTCAGAGCCTCGGAGAAGCATCCAGCACGCCCCTGCCCCCACCCCGGGCTTTCCGTAGCCTTCAACTCCTTCCTAGCCCCTCGGCCTCCGCAGGATGTAATCCGCATCCCCCGCGCCCTCCATCTCCCCTACCCCTTGCTCCCCAGCAGCCCTCCATCCTCACCTCGCCAGTTCTTCCACACCTTGGAGCACGTCTATCGCTCAAGCCCGCGTCCTCTCCAGGGCTCCTCGCTCATCTCCCCGCCACCCCCACGTGCGCACCCCCGACTCCCGCCCCGCAAGCCTCTCCACCATGTCCTGTCCGGATCCCCATCCCTGTTTTTGCCAGGTCTCTAAAATGGCTTTCTTTTCCAGTCCTCAGGGGTCTTCCCGACGTCCCACACCCACACCTTACCTTAATCCTCTGGAGGCGGGAGAGATGTAACTCGTGCACGAACGGGTTGGGGGGCGTTGAGGGTCCGGAGGTGGGCTCGAGGGGGACGCAGTCCCCCGGGCTTCCT
>NW_005371823.1:126528-140785 GCF_000412655.1 Myotis brandtii | reverse complement strand
CGGCCGGCTGCTGGGAGGCGAGGCGGGGTCCAACTCTTCCGCTCCCGGCAGCTGCTTCACCTCGGAAGCCGACCACCTCTCCTTCCTGGGCCGGGCGAGGACTGGAGGTGCTCTCGACCTCCGGCGGCCGCGGCGTGCCTCACTCCTCCGCATCCTCACACCTCCCCGCATCCACTTCCCACCAGTGCAAGGCATGCTCACCTGTTCTGGTGTGAGGGCTCCTGGACTCCGTGAGTCGCCAGCTACCCTCCAGACGCTGGCCCACGTGCTTCCCAGGAGCCTACAAGCCAGGGTGAGGAGGGCGGTGGGTCCCGGGAAAGCCCAGATGACTCCAGGGGCCACAGTTTTTCCTTCTAGTCTAGTGTCTCTGTTCTATTGCTGTCTCCCTCTCTCCACTGTGCAAGAGGACAAATACCCTCCACCCCCAAACTACAGACTATCCTAGAAAACTCATAAACTGGTCAGCCACAGTTTGCCAGGGGATGGTGAGATCAGGGAAGTGGGTGGACTTTGAGACCCACAGCCCATAACACAATCAGAAAGATAATACCTTGACAAAAAGGAATAAGAGCTTCATTGCGTGTGGAAAGAAGCTGTCTTCGGTTCACCTTGTTTTATTTCTCTCTTCTGCAACCCTGTCAATCACCAGTTTGTGAGGGTAGTGAGGACAATGGCAGATTAATGGGCAGCAGGGTCATTGGGTGCCTCATTCTTTGTGAGAATGCCTTACGAATTAACACTCTCTTTATATTCCTCTGGGTGTTTCTGAATGTGACACCTCTGACTGCTGGAGCCATTTTGCAATTACCCTGAGGATCTGCAATCACTAGGGTAGCGAAGTGGTGAGATGCAAAGAGTCTGGGTCTTTGATGACAGAAAGGAGCCTCTGATCAAACCAATTTAAAGTCTGAAGTACTTCTGGGTTTCCTGTTATACGAGAAAATAAATTTTCTTGCTTGTTAAGCCAGTTTGAGTCAGAGATTTTCCTATGTGCAAAAATCCACTGTATTAGTTTTCCACTGTTGTGTAACAAATTGCCATACAATTGACAGCTCAAAACAGCCTTCACTGCCCTGCCCAGTGGTTGAGTGTCGACCTATGAACCAAGAGGTCAGGATTGGATTCCCCGTCAGGGCATATGCCTGGGTTGTGCGCTGGATCCCCAGTGTATTGATGCTTCTATCCCTCCCTCTCCCTTTCTCTCTGAAATCAATAAAACAAACAAACAAACAGCCTTCACTTACTATCACAGTTTCTCTAGGTCAGAAGTCCAGAACCAGCTTTGCTCTAGGTCCTCTGCTGGGGCTCGCACAAGACTGAAATCAAGGTGTTGGCAGGGACATGTTCTTTTCTGGTGGCTTGACTAGGGAAGGATCTGCTTGCAAGTTTTCTTAGTTGCTGGCAGAACTCATTTCCTTGAGGCTGTAGAATTCATGGCAGCTTGATTCTTACAGAGAGCGTGGCTGTCTTGAGTCTCTGACATTCAGACTTTCTTTTAAAGTTCTCACCTGATTAGGTCAGGCCCACCCAGGGTAATAATGCTGTTGATTTGTTGTAGGCAGCAGGAATGGCACCAGGTGTTAGACCCATGGGGTCAGACCGGACCTGGGTTCAGCAACCTTGGTACTTGAGTTCTAGCTAGGAGAGAATTCAGAGCCAAGACTCAAACTAAGAGAACATTTATTTGGAAAATCATAGAGGTAGAGTAAGTGATTTGTAGAAAAAATGGGCTTGGGAAACAAGTTAAAGAGGTAAAGAAAGGATCCTTGAAGCTTAAAAGTGAGGGGAGAAAAAGTGATGGGCCAGGTACAGAGGGTCACCAGGGTGGAAAGTCACAGGTGCCTAGCAAAGGATAAATGTAGGGTGGGACCTCATCCCCAGGGTGACCTGTCCTTCCTTAGCATATGGCTGCTCATGACCTCCTGAACTTTCCTCTCTAGAGATAACATCTAGGCCTCAGCCGTATTTCAGCTCCAGGCCCAGAACAGCAGCAAAACCAGACAAGTGACCCCATGGCTGACCTCATGACTAGCTGCATTGAATAATGACCTCCTGCCCTGCCACCAACCAGTCAATCGGGAGGAGACCTAGACCCTGAAAGGACACATCTAGAAAGCTGCTGAATGTGCTATTGAGATTTCCCCCTGGGACCTCCCCTGAAATCTTCACCCTTAAAACCCTTAGGATGGAGGACCCATTTCGTTCTCCCTCGCCTCCCAGGAGCATGCCCTTCCCTTCCCTCCCCCCCCTTCTCTCCCTTACCCCCAAGGTGTGTCACCTTTACCTTCCTCACTTTTAAGCTCCAAGGGCCCTTCCTTCTATAACTCGTTTTCTAAGCTCATTTCTTCTACAGATTACTTATTCTACCTCTGTGATTTTCCAAATAAACATTCTCTTATAGTTTGAGTCTTGACACAATTCTTTTCTAGACAGAATTCAAGTACCGAGATTGCTAAACCCAGGTCTGGTCTGACCCCATGGGCCTAACACCTGGAGCTGGTCTGCGTCCGGCCCATGGGCCGTAGTTTGCCCACGGCTGGCCTAACACCTGGAGCTGGTCTGCCGCCTACAACACGTCCCACTATAGATACTGACTTAGGGTCCAGAATGAAGATTGTTTCCTCATTGAGGAGAAGTACACTCATTTTTCCTGAGTCAAAGTAAAGTTCTTCTCTTGTTCAGAGTTTATTGTTTAACCATTTCACACTCGCAATGACATGAGTTTTTCTGAAATGCAGATAGGAACCAAGGGTCTTAGAGTATAACAAAGGGAACAACTAGAGTATAACAAAGGTAGATCATGATATCTCAAGAAAGACTTTCCTAAAGAGGATCATTTGAATTAGTTCTTGAATGAAAAAGTAGTTGTAAAGAAGTTGGGGAGGAACAAATTAGACAGAAATAGGAACACTTAGTCACACCGATAGGAGAAAGTTAATGAGGGTATGAATGCACCCATATGGTCAAGGTGCTGGGAAGAGAATGATAGATTAGATAGGGGAAGAGATTGAGGGATATTGTGCAAAATCTTTAAAGTGTCCTAAATAAGTTATACTTGTCTCTAACTCTAGAAAAGAGTAAGCCAAAGTCAAAGATATAGCTGTGTTCTGTGAAAGTATGGTAAAATGTGTAATCATACATTGTGTGGTTGTGAGATAATGTGAACTCTATTATTTATTCAGCTTGCAGATAATATTTGGGGTTTATGCAGATTTCTAGACTCCTTGGAGTTACTCCATGCAGTAGTATACTTCAAATATTTGACCCCCGGGTGGGGCCCTTATGCTAGCATTAGTGTCCCTATAAGAGAGGTCAAAGGGCTTGTCTCTTTCGGACAGGGTAGCATACAGTGAGAGGCTGCCATCTGCAAGCCAGGAAGAACGCCCTCACTATAAATAGATCATGACCTCAGGCTTTCAGCATTCAGAATTGTGAGAAAATACATTTTGATTTCTTAGGTCACCCATGGTATTTTGTTATGAAAGCCCAAGCTAAGACACTATCGCTATGCTGTCATTGTTTATTTTAAAAGTACTATTTAAACATAGGCATATGGAGTACCCCAGAGTTTGGAGACAGGAAGGATGCAAATTATCTGGAATGATTTCAGACCGTTGCAAACTTACTTTCAAAATGAATGGGGATAGCTACTGAATCTGCTTGTGTCTAGGGGCGGTTGTATAACAGAATTCTTTGAGTTAAATTCCATGTAGAATACGATGTTTGCTAAAAGGTGTGTAATAAAAAGATACAACTTGATGCTTAAATAAATGTTATAAAAACTCAAAAGTAACCATAGCAATTGTCTAAAACTTGGACTCAGGATATATTTTTTTGAGAAGTGTTTTATCACTGACATTATTCAGAATTGCTGGTGCGTCGTGATAATTAACTGCTGACTGATTGTTATAAAGTTTTATTATTTTTATATTCTCTACAGACAATACACACTCTTACTGTCTGCACCTGAGACTGATCCCCTCCATCAACCTGCCCTTGGTACCCTATTGACTTCATGATCTCTTAGATGCTTGATAACCACTGGTTTAACTTGCAAGGCTAGGAAGATTTGGGGTTGATGTGATATAAACATATTCATTGGGAGGCACCAGCCAGATCCAGGTGGCATCATCTAGTAGGACTTTAAAATGGATCTGGGATTTGGGATGGAGATAAAGATTTTGGAGACGTCTAAGCATATAGTAGAAAAATCAAAATCAAGAGTGTTTTTCCCATATACTTTTGGGATCAGATGTATTTTTATTTGTTTCAGAGGTACAGTAAGTTGGGAGGGAATTCTGACAAGACATCTTGTCTGCTTTCAATTTAATTAACAAATATTTATTAAGCAACATGTATGTACCAGACACCAGGCTCAGTGCTGGGAATATACATACATACATGGGTGAGTTGGACATAGTCTATTGTGGTTGTGAAACTTGAATTCCAGCTTTCTCATCCCATCTTATTCTTGAGTCAGGATTTATATTGGGCCTTTTTTTGAAATCTCAATAAGCAAGAAGCTCCTTTAATACTAAGCCAGATTATTTTTTCTTTTTTAAAAATATTTTATTTTCTAAGTAACTTGCCATGAACACAAATGTACTTTTGTAAAGATATGGAAATAATTTTTAAAAATCAGTAATGGCCCAGCTGGTGTGGCTCAGTGGTTGAGCATTGACCTATGGACCAGGAGGTCACGGTTTGATTCCCAGTGGGGCACATGCCCAGGTTGTGGGCTCAGTCCCCAGTGTGAGGCGTGCAGTAGGCAGCTGATAAATGATTCTCTCTCATCATTGTTGTTTCTATCTCTCCCTCTCCCTTTTTGAAATCAATAAAAAAAATACATATTTTAAAAAAGTAATGGACAGCTAAATTGCTAAATAACAGCAACAAGAAAACATTTCAAGAACTTGGCAAAGGGTGCATGTTTGTTTTTAATTTATTTAATTTAGCTTTGTTCCCTTTATATATTTTTTATTTTTATTTTTATAATAGAAGATCCCTGAAAGGCATAGCTAAATTGTGTGTGTGCTCCTAAAAACAAGACAACAGGCTCAAAATGGAGAGAGTTACACTATGACCCCATCACCAAACCAAGACTTAATTATAGTTTTGGTTCTCCCCAAATGGAATCTTAAACCAATCCATCAAGAATTATCTAATCAGGGGCAGGTTGGGAGGTGGTGGTGGTGGTGGCCGTGGCTGTGGTGGTAGCAGTGACATGGTGGTTGGTGGCTGACCTGTTCTGGTGTTCGGTGGAGTTTCTGGATGTTGGTTTTGCTGCTGCTCCTGAGCCTCCCAGCCTCCCCAGCTCTCAGCCCTGGACACCCCTGGCAGCGGGGTCAGCCTACCACCCTCTGTTCTTTCCGAGAAACGCCACTGATAGCTCCTTTCCTCATGCACCTGGCATAAGATAGTTACATAGATTGTGTCATTTAATCCCCTCTGCAATTGAGACAATGACACAGAGAAGGTAAGGAACTTGCTTAAAGTCACAGATCCAAAATGTACTAGAGCTTGAAGTTGATTGCAGGCTGCCCACTTCCCTTCCATCTTGCCCATCACCAAATTGAATGGCTGGCCAAGCACCATATGCTCTACCAACGTTTCCACTATTTCTTAAACCCTGGGAGGGCAATATTAATTATTTCTACATCTGAGAATTCCAAGTGACTTGCACAAGAATACCAGCCCCACCTTGTCTGATGGCAAACCCTGGAAATTTACAATATCACATGAGGCCTCTGTGTTGCTGTACACCACCCCGTTTTTTGTTTGTTTCTAAACAGCTTTATTGATGTTAACCCTGAGAAGAAATATATTTGCCAAAGAGTGTGTTTTAACTGGGCCCAACTTCGTAACGGGGGTCTATGGCTGTTGCTAACTGAGGCCTCTCACGTACTTTGCATTTCAGGAAAAGTCACAAGCTATGCTGTCAGCCTCCTGCACTGTGCTGTGCCACCTCACTCAACCCTTAGTAGGGAGTTCCTGGTTTCATCTTTTCACCAGATTCTTTTTTCAGGAGCTAACAGGTTGGACTGCTTTTCAGTACAGAAAGCACACACTTGATGTCTTCATTCTGGGTTCACCAAGAATGTCTTGGGAGAGAGATGAGCTTGGGCGGGGGGAAATCACAAACTTTAACATATTCAAGAATATTCAAGATAGACTTGAAATGAGAAAAAAAGTTTTAAGAAGGGAACTTACTGCATAAAGGCATGTGTGAGCAAGGGAGAAGGGGTTCTGAGTGTACCACAGTGCTGAATGTACTTAGGTTTAATAAATGTTTTCTGGTGTTTAGATTCTCAGACCTTTTAAAAATTTTTATTGATTGATTTTAGAGAGGAAAGAAGAGAGAGAAACATGGATTTGTTGTTCCACTTATTTATGCATTCATTAGTTGATTCTTTTTTTTTTTCATTCTTTTTTTATATTTGACAGTACTACAGATGTCCCCCAACTTCCCCCCATTAGACTCCCATTGGTTGATTCTTATATGTGCCCTGACTGGGGATCAAACCCACAACTGTGGTGCATTGTGATGATGCTCTAACCAACTGAACTACTGGGCCCGGTGAGAGTCTCAGATGTTTGTTGTTGTTTTTAAATTGAGTTTAGAGAGAGAGAGAGAGAGAGAGAGACACCGAAATGAGTGAGAAACATCAATTTTTATCCTCCCGGAGAGAGAGAGAGAGAGAGAGAGAGAAAGAGAAAAGCACCGAAGTGAGTGAGAAACATCAATTTTTATCCTCCCATACATGCCCAGACCTGAGAATCGAACTCGAAACCTAGGTATGTGTCCTGGACACTCAATCATTGTCACTATTTTTAATTTAATCTTTACTTTTTAATTTAATCTTTTTGTTGTTGTTGTTAATACTTACCCAAGGATATTTTTTCCATTGATTTTTAGAGGAAGTGGAAGGTAGGAGAGAGACAGAGAGAGAAATATGGATGTGAGAGAGACACATTGATTGGTTGCCTTCCACACAAGTCCCAATTGGGGCCAGGCATACCTGCTACCGAGGTATTTGCCCTTTTACCGGAATTGAACCTGGGACCCTTCAGTCCATGGGCTGATGCCCTATCCACTGAGCCAAACTGGCTAGAGCTCTCATTTTAATCTTAATTTGCATTTCTCTAATGGCTAGTGATGTTGCACATTTTTTCTGTCATTGGTTTTTAATCTTCCTTCAAAGACTTTTTTCTCCTGACCCGTGATAGCCAACTGAGTCCACATGTTAATGATCATGCTTGGTCCTAATTAATATCTTTCCTCCCTTTACTCTCTGTGGGAGGGTTTTTTGTTTTTTTGTTTTTTTTTTTTGTAAAAGTCTCTGTGTTCCCTGGTGCTCTAGCATTGCCTGGAGTGAACACTGATAAGGCTGTTTATGACAGTATTTTCTGAATAGAAGCCCTGTGTTTGGAGTCCCTGCCTCCAGGTCACAAAAATGTTATAGTGAAGCTGTTTGTTCCTTCATGTTCTGAATACATTATCTCTAGATATTTTTTACTCTAAACTGGATTTTGTACTTTATTTTATATTTTAGGGCACAGATTAGCCTCGGTCAGGAGCTCTGTAATGTAATACTTTGCATTTAGACTCTAGTATCAGATCAATATGGATTTTAATTCCTGGTTTTAACACTAATGAACTGTGACCTTGTGAGGCAGGATAGTAAGAAGCGAGGGAAATTCCTTGACAAGTGAAATAAGGAAAACTGAGATAAAATAATTAGATAAGGTCAAACAGTTTATTAAAAAAAAATAGGCCCTGGTGAGGTTGAAACGGCCCTGGTGAGGTTTGGACGGCCCCTGTGAGGCTAGAACGGCCCCGGTGAGGTTGAGACGGCCCCTGTGAGGTCAGGACGGCCCCAGTGAGGTCGAAACGGCCCCGGTGAGGTCGAGACGTCCCCGGTGATGTCGAGACAGCCCCTGTGAGGTTGAGACGGCCCCGGTGAGGCTGGGACGGCCCCTGTGAGGCTGGGACGGCCCCTGTGAGGCTGCGACAGCTCCTGTGAAGCTGAGACGGCCACTTCAAGTCTGCGACGTATATATACACACACACACACACACACACACACACACACACACACATGCATACATATATACATCCTATCTAATAAAGAGGGAATATGCTAATTGACCACCACACCCTCACAAGATGGTGGCGCCCACAGCCAATGAAGAGGGAATATGCTAATTGACTGTCATGCCCTCACAAAGATGGTGGCACCCAGTACCCTCAGCCCTGCTGGGAGTGGCAGGTGCCGTGTGCCTCATCCAGCCAGATTCCCCAGTCCCCTTTCTTTGTAATACTTTAAGAAATAAAACAAAATTAAAAATATATATATATATACACACACACACACATATGTACATCCTATCTAATAAAGAGGGAATATGCTAATTGACCACCACACCCTCACAAGATGGCGGTGCCCGCAGCCAATAAAGAGGGAATATGCTACTGGACTGTCATGCCCTCACAAAAGATGGCGGCACCCAGTACCCTCAGCCCTTCCGGGGGTGGTAGGTGCCATGCACCTCGTCCAGCTGGAGTCCCCCAGTCCCCTCAGTCCCGCCTCATCCAGCCATGCTAATTGACTGCCATGCCCTCACAAGATGGTGGTGCTCACAGCCACAAGATGGCAGCTCCCAGTCCAGCCTCATCCAGCCTCAGTCCCTGCCTCACCCAGTCCCTGCAGCATCCAGCCAGAGTTCCCCAGTCCCCTCAGTCCTGCAGGGGAGGACAGTTAGAGGCGCCCCCAGTCCCCTCAGCCCTGCAGGGGAGGGCAGTTGGAGGAAATTGGGCTGGCAGGGGAGGGCAGTTGGGGACGATCATGCTGGCAGGGGAGCAGTTAGGCATCAATCAGGGCGGCAAGGGAGCTGTTAGGGAGCTATCACTCTGGCAGGCAGAGTGGATAGGGGCAATCAGCCAGGCAGGCAGGTGAGTGGTTAGGAGCCAGAAGTCCTGGATTGTGAGTCGGACATCCCCCAAGGGGTCCCACATTGGAGAGCGTGCAGGCTGGGCTTAGGGACACCCCCCCTGTGCATGAATTTCATGCACTGGGTCTTTAATATATATATGTATAATTTCAGAGAGGAAGGGAGAGGGAGAGAGAGAGATAGAAACATCAATGATGAGAGAGATTCATTGATTGGCTGCCTCCTGCATGCCCCACACTGGGGATCAAATCTGCAACCCAGGAATGTGCCCTCATCAGATATCGAATTGTGTCCTCCTGGTTCATAGGTTGACGCTCAACCACTGAGCCACACTGACCGGGCAAGGCCAAACAATTTCAACAATTTACAGCCAGCTAATAAATAACAAGGTTTTATCTTCCCTAACCAAGGACATTTAGGAAAATATGGTTTACACATTCCAGACTGTCCCGGGGCAGACTGACCTTAGTCACAGTGTCTCTTAAATAAAGTTCTTTAAAAATAAAACTGCCAGAAAATAACCTTGGCCCCTCTATACACACATTTTGATGAGTCAACATATTGAAGGACATACTGGAAAAGCTAATGAATATTCTGTTGAGACCCTCCCCAGAGACCTCCTCTAGGATTCTGGCCAGCCAAAGGAAGATAAAAAGCCTCAAGACATGGCGCACTTTTGCTAGAGTATGTCCATGCCTTGTATCGCTGCTGTTTTTCTCCTAAACTCTAAGGAACCCCATGAGATTTGCAACCAGGGAAGCAATGGGCAGTGGCAGCTTGTCCTGGGCTTACCCCCTGAACTCCAAGGTGCCCTTTTTTCTCTGACTTTCTCCCTCCTGTTGCTGCTTCTACCTTAAGCCCTTCCTTTGTTTCACTGTCCCCAGCTTTAATAATTATACTCTCAAAATCACCTAGACTCATGAAATCTTTCCTACACTATGTCAAGAACCCACACCTAACCAGCGGGCCCTAGGCAGACCTGCCCAGACCTTGTCCAGTAACACTTGGACGAGTTATTTAAGCTCTGTAAATATTAGTTTTCTCATATACAAGATGAGGATAATAATGACAGTTGCCTTATAGGGCTTTTGAGAAAATTATCTGTGTTTCAGTTATCTATTGCTGTGTTACATGCCATCCTAAAACTTCAGTTATCTATTGCTGTGTTACATGTCATTCAAACAAGAATTATTCCTCATGAACCCTGGCAGGTATGGCTCAATTGTTTGGAGCATTGTCCATACATGAAAAGGTGGTGATTTCAATTTCTGGTCAAGGCACATACCCAGTTTGGGGGTTTGATACCCACGTTGGAGGTTCAATCCCTAGTTGGGGTGGATGCAGGAGGCAACCGATGGATGTTTCTCTCTCACATTGATGTTTTTCTCTTTCCTTTTCTCTATCAAATAAATGAAAACCATATCCTCGGATAATTATTCCTCATAATTCTGTAGGTTGACTGGTGCTATGTTTGTATTCTTCCCAAAACTCATATGTTGAAACCTAACCCACAATGTGATAGTAGTAGGAGGTAGGGCCTTTGGGAGGTGATTAGGTAATGAGGGTTGAGCCCTCATGAATGGGATTAGTGCTGTTATAAAAGAAACCCTGGAGAGCTCCACTGTGCCTTCCAACCTGTGAGGACACAACGAGATGTCCATCTATGATCCAGGAAGACAGTGCATAACAAACCATCTCAAATCTGAGAAGCTTAAAACAATGGTATATTTTGCTCATGATTCAGAGGGTTGGCAATTTCACTTGAGTTCAGAGGGTGATTCTCCTGGCTTCAGCTGGACTTTCTCATGCATCTGTGGTCAGCTGTGGATTGGTTAGGTGGCTCTGCTCCTGGGTGTTGACTCTATTGCCTGTGGCACCTTGAATCTCCTAGGCAGGCTAGCCTGTGTTTATTTTCATGACCCCAATAGGATTCCAAGACAGGAAGTGGAAGTGAGTGTGAGGTCTTAGCTAGGAACTGATACACTGTCAGTTTTTCCACATTCCATAGGTCAAAACAAATCACAAGTCCTGTTAAGATTCATGGGAAAAAAACATTTCATCTCTTGATGAAGGAGCTACAGAATCACACTGCAAGAGGCATGGGTACAGGGGAGAAGAACTGGGCCCATTTGTTACAATCAATTATAGGCGTCATGTTTACTACTAATCTCTCCTAATGATTTTGGCATTCATTATTCCCATTTGAATCAATGATCAATTGTGTTGACAAAAGGGTGATTTCCTTCTTTAAAAAAATATTTACAAATTTTTATTGATTTTTTGAGAGAGATGCAAGGAGAGGGAGAGAGAGAGAAAAACATACATCAATCGGCTGCCCCCTGCACGCTCCCGACCAGGGATGGAGCCCACAACTGGCCATGTGCCCTGACCAGTAATTGAACTGGCAACCTTTTGGTACACCGGATGATGCCCAACCAATTGAGCCAGGGCACAAAAGGATGACTTCTTAATTCAATAATTTCTTCTATATTTTCTAGCTAACATTTATCTGTAAAGAGGGCCTTCCTTTATTTTCCTTTTCTCTCTTTTTTAGTATTATTATGGGCAACATTTTAATAATTATATAGGAAATAAATGCTCATAACATTCAAACAATACAGATATATGCGAAATAGGAAGCAAAAACCGTCAGCAGTCCTGCTTTCTTAGGGGAAAACATTGTTACAATTTTGTATATATTCTCTCATATCTAAAAATACAAGTTTCATATATATGTGAAACAAAAATGGGATTTTTACATAACACTCAGATTTCAGAGGTTTTGAAATATCAAAATACAGATCTTACATTAATAAAAATACTAACATTTCAAAACAGAATGAAGTGGCAAAATGCTTTCCCCAGAACTTGTTCTTACATTCTTAATTTTTCTTAGAAATATGTATTGTAAATCCAGCATCACCAAGCACCATATTTACATCTAATTAGCTACCAAGTTCTATTCAAATCTCGTCATTATCCTTGGATTGCAGTATATCAGTCTCAATTGGAATCACTAGCTAATCTGCTCACTCCCATCATCCTCAACTTCAGCTCCCGCCACTTACTCTTTCTGCCTCAGTCATGTCAGATTTCCTTCAGTTCCATGAACTCACCACACTTCATGCTGCCTGGCCTTTGAACATGAGGTTCCTTCTCTGAAACACTCCCTCCGTGTGCCTTCCCCCTAATGCTGCCTATGCCTCACTACATCCTATTCTCCCTTCAGCCCTGGCTTAGACACTGCTTCCTCAGGGGGGCCTTCTCTGATTCCTAAGCTGGTAATTGGCCCCCTTTTCGTGTCCTCTGGTGCCTGAAATAATTTAGTGTTTCTATTCATTGTTAGACTATATATAGGTGCCAAGAAGGCACAATAATGGTGTCTCTGTTGTCCATCACTGTATCCTCAGGGCTGGCATAGTATTGGGCACATCATAGGTGCTCAATAAATGTCTATTTAAATGGGAAAAAATAGAATGGTGTTCTGGAATACTGGAAACTAGTATCACAACCTTTGTTTTTTCAACCATTTCTCCTCTTTCTAGACTTTCAGTTCCTGAACCCACTATAGGGAACCTACCTTATCAATGCTCTGCCTAGATCCTATTGGTTCTCTTAGTAAAACATTTCTGTGCTTCTTAATGACCAGCACCTGCAACTCTCTGAGGAGGATAGCCCTTGGGTTACTAGAACTGCTCCCCCCCTCAAAGCCTTATTAAGATATAATTGACAAATAAAAATCCTATATATTTAGGGTGTACAATGTAATGATTTTATATACGTATACATTGGGAAAGATTACCCCAATCAAGTTAATCAATCCATTCACCAACTCAAAAAGTTAGCTTTTCTTTTTTCTTTCTTTCTTCCTCCCTCCCTCCTTTCCTCCCTCCCTCCCTCTCTTCCTTCCTTCCTTCCTTTTTTTTTTTTAAAAATTTTTTTATTGATTAAGGTTTTACAGATGTGTCTTTATCCCCCCATTGTCCCCTCATCCCCCCAGTCTTGCCCTCACCCTCACCTCCTATTGTCTGCACTTTCTTTCTTTCTTTCTTTCTTTCTTTCTTTCTTTCTTTCTTTCTTTCTTTCTTTCTTTCTTTCTTTCTTTCTTCCTTCCTTCCTTCCTTCCTTCCTTCCTTCCTTCCTTCCTTGCTTTCTTGCTTTCTTGCTTTCTTTTGTGTGTTGGTAAGAACACTTAAGATTTACTTTCTTAGCAAATTTCAAGTATATAATACAGTACTGTTAACTGTACATTATATCCCAAGAACTTACTCATCTTATCAGTGAAAGTTTGTACCCTTTTACCAGCATCTCCCCATCTCCCCTAGCCCCCGACCTCTAGCAATCACTGTTCTATTCTCTGGTTCTGAGTTCAACTTTTAAAGATTACACATATAAGTGAGATAATATAATATTTGCTTTCTATGTCTGGCTTATTTCATTTAACTTCTGGGTTATTAGCCAAAGGAAACAAAATCAGTATTAAAGCTGCTTTGCTCAGGCGAAGACGAAGGGAGTGACCTGGAGTTTACATTCCTCCTGCACCAACCCTCCCAGTCCTTAGCCACTGCAGAAGCATGAACTTGACTCCAGTCGGGATAAACTCTAAACTCTGAGCAACAATCTACATTCCAGAGGTCCCCTGCAGGATACAGCTGAGGCCTGGACTTTGTATGAGGCCCTTTCTTGGCTTTCTTCCCACCCTGTCCTGCTTCCCCAACTTCCTTACTAGTTTCTTTTGGTAGCAAATTATTTTTATATAAGGACTCAGGAAATATTGTTCCCATGAGATATTTAAAAAAATTAATGTTTTAATTGAGATATGTTGTACTAGTTTTAGATGTACAACATAATGATTTTTTAAAAAAATCCTCACCTGAAATAAATTCAAAATGGATAAAAGACTTAAACGGAAGACAGGAAACCATAAAAATATTAAAGGAATCCACAGGCAGGAAAATCTGACATATGCTGAAGCAATATCTTCACCAATACAGCTCCTATGGCAATGGAAACTAAAGAGAAAATAAACAAATGGGTCTACATCAAAATAAAAGCTTCTGGCACAGCAAAAGAAACCATCAACAAAACAGCAAGAAAGCCCACTGCATGGGATAACATATTTGCCAATTTTATCACTGATAACGGTTTAATCTCCAACATTTACAGGGAACTCATACAACTTAACAAAAGGAAGATAAACAGCTCAATCAAAAAACGGGCAATGGACCTAAGTAGATACTTTTCAAAAGAGGACATAAGGAAGGCCAAGAGACATATGAAAACATGCTCAAAGTCACTAATCATC
>NW_005371823.1:122392-126076 GCF_000412655.1 Myotis brandtii | reverse complement strand
TATAATGAACAACATAAACTGATGAACAAAAACAGATCCAGAGACAGAGAAGCATCGATCAGACTGTCAAACCTCAGAGGGAAGGTAGGGGAGGGTGGGGGTAAGGGGAGAGATCAACCAAAGGACTTGTATGCATGCATAGAAGCCTAACCAATGGACACAGACACCAGGAGGGTGAAGGCATGAGTGGGGGGGACAATAGGGGGATAAGGACACATGTAATCAATAAAGAAAAAAAAAATCAGCCCTAGTCGGTTTAGCTCACTGGATAGAGCGTCGGCCTGGGGACTGAAGGGTCCCAGGTTCGATTCTGGTCAAGGGCATGTACCTTGGTTGCAGGAACATCCCCAGTAGTGGGTGTGCAGGAGGCAGCTGATCGATGCTTCTCTCTCATCGATGTTTCTAACTCTCTATCCCTCTCCCTTCCTCGCTTCTGATTTTTATTAAAAAATCAATAAAATATAAAAAAAAGAAAAAAAGAAAAAAAATCAATATAGAAAAATAATCCTCACCTGAGGATATTTTTTCCATTACTTTTTAGAGAGAGTGTAAGGGAAGGCGTGTCAGAGAGAAACATTGATGTGAGAGATGCACCCTGCATGTGCTCCAACTAGGGTCAGGGATTAAACCTTGGCTGGGAATTGAAGCCATGACCCTTCGTTGCACAGGCTGATGCTCTAACCACTGAGAAACACCAGCCAGGGCAACATAATGATTTTTTAAATTGAGGTATAATTGACATAACATTATATAGGTTTCAGGTATCCTATATAATAAAAGCCTGATATGTTAAGTGTCCGGTTGTCTGTTCAACCAATCAAAGCATAACATGTTAATGATATGCTAAGGCAGCTCAACTGCTTGCTATGACGTGCACTGACCACCAGGGGGCAGACACTCCGACTGGTAGGTTAGCTTGCTGTTGGGATCCGGCCGATCAGGACTGAGTGAGACAGGCTGGACAAGCCCTGGAGCCCTCCCGTGGTCCCTCCCAGGCTGGCCAACCTCCCACGTCCCTCTCCAGCCCCGATTGTGCACCAGTGGGATCCCTTGGCTTGGCCTGCACCCTCTTACAATCTGGGACCCCTCAGGGGATGTCAGAGAGCCGGTTTCAGTCGATCCCAAGGGCACTGGGCCTCTAGTACAATATAATGATTTGATATTTGTATACATTGCAAAATGATCACCATAATAAGTTTAGTTAGTATCTATCACCACACATAGTTACTCTGTAAGCAACTTTTAAAAAAAATAAACCTTTTATTGTTGATAGTATTATCAACAATACTATCCCCCTTGCCCCCATTTCCCCCATACTCCTAGCTCTTGCCCCCCCCACCCTCATGTCTTCACTACCCTATTGCCTGTGTCCCTGGGCTATGCCTACCTATCTATCTATATCCTATATAATAAAAGCGAAACATGCAAATTAGCTGTCCCTCTGCTATGCTCAAGCCATGCCCACCAGCCAATCGGAGTGATATGCAAATTAACTCGACAAAGATGGCGGTGGCCATGGAGCTGGAAGCTTGGGTTGCCCCCGTTCACCGACGGAGGAAGCCAAGCTTCCCGCCTGCCCTGGCCTCCACTGAAGGAGTGGCTGGGGGCCTGGGTTGCTGGGAACGGGGCTGGAACTACGCAGCCGGGAGCAGGGCAGGAACTTCCCGGGGCAGGGCGCTGGGCAGCAGGGAGCGGGGCGGGAACTACGCAGCCAGGAGTGGGGAGCGGGGCGGGAACTTCTGCCGCGTAGCCATGGTGATGTGGCAGAAGTTCCACCCCAATAGCTGCTTGCTCATTCACTTACTCGCTCATTCATTCACTCACTCATTCACTTACTCACTCACTCATTTATTCACTCATTCACTCACTCAGCAAACACTCCCACGTCCCTGGCACCAGGCCAGGCACTCCCACGTCCCTCTCCAGCCCCGATTGTGCACCAGTGGGGTCCCTCGGCTTGGCCTGCACCCTCTCACAATCTGGGACCCCTCAGGGGATGTCAGAGAGCCGGTTTCAGTCCGATCCCAAGGGCACTGGGCCTCTAGTACAATATAATGATTTGATATTTGTATACATTGCAAAATGATCACCATAATAAGTTTAGTTAGTATCTATCACCACACATAGTTACTCTGTAAGCAACTTTTAAAAAAAATAAACCTTTTATTGTTGATAGTATTATCAACAATACTATCCCCCTTGCCCCCATTTCCCCCATACTCCTAGCTCTTGCCCCCCCCACCCTCATGTCTTCACTACCCGCATGATGTGTTAAGATTATTCTCAAATGATTCACAAACAAAATTACATGTCTGTGCATATGTTTACATATCTACACTAATAAAAGACAAAGATGCTAATTGACCAAAACTTCGCTATGCTCAAGCCATGCCCACCAGCCAATCGGAGTGATATGCAAATTAACTCGACAAAGATGGCGGTGGCCATGGAGCTGGAAGCTTGGGTTGCCCCCGTTCACCGACGGAGGAAGCCAAGCTTCCCGCCTGCCCTGGCCTCCACTGAAGGAGTGGCTGGGGGCCTGGGTTGCTGGGAACGGGGCTGGAACTACGCAGCCGGGAGCAGGGCAGGAACTTCCCGGGGCAGGGCGCTGGGCAGCAGGGAGCGGGGCGGGAACTACGCAGCCAGGAGTGGGGAGCGGGGCGGGAACTTCTGCCGCGTAGCCATGGTGATGTGGCAGAAGTTCCCACCCCATAGCTGCTTGCTCATTCTCATTCATTCACTCATTCACTTACTCACTCACTCATTTATTCACTCATTCACTCACTCAGCAAACACTCCCACGTCCCTGGCACCAGGCCAGGCACTGAAGGTGAAATAGGATAAGACAGAGCTATGTCCTCAAGATGTTAGTAATTCAGTAGGGCGAAGCAGGCACATGAATGAGGCAGTTGTATGCACAGACGTACGGTACTGGGTTCAGTGAGGGCTGTAACGAACGCCGACTTTGTTCTCTTGATAAAATGGGGCCTTGGGAGCCAGGCCGCCCCAAGCCTGTAGGCCTGCACCTAGGCCTGTAGTGGCTGGGGTCCCGGAAAATAAAAGAGGGTGCAGGTTGGGCTGAGGGATCTGAACCCCCCCCCCCCCCCCGCCCAGTGCACAGATTTTGTGCACCGGGCTACTAGTATATATCTAAAAAATAGAAAAATATGCTAATTAACCGAGATGCCTTAACGGGTTGACCAGACAGGAGGAGGTTGCACGTGCAGCATCAGGGGCGGGGTAGCAGGGGCCTCTGTGTGCCTGTGCTTGGGGAGGGCCTGATCAGCAGCAGCCGCAGCTGCTTCAAGGGTGGGAGAGGGAGGCAGGGGTGGATCCTTAGCAGCCTTGGCTGCTGGGGGGCCTTGGGAGTGAGGAAGGGCAGGACCAGCAGGCTGCAGGGCCTGGGGAGCGAGGCAGGGCCAGACCAGCAGGCTGTGGGGTCCGGGGAGCGAGGCAGGGCTGGACCAGCAGGCTGCAAGGTCCATGGGTCCAGGAAGTGAGGCAGGGCTGGACCAGCAGGCTTAGGGGCTTGGGGAGCGAGGCGGGGCTGGACCAGCAGGCTGCAGGGCCTGGGGAGTGAGGCAGGGTGGGACCAGCAGGCTGCGAGGTCCAGGAAGCGAGGCAGGGTGGGACCAGCAGGCTTAGGGGCCTGGGGAGTGAGGCATGATGGGACCAGCAGGCTGC